>NC_136494.1:64141738-64236738 GCF_053919585.1 Euprymna scolopes | reverse complement strand
AAATCAAAATTCAGATTATTTGACTATTATTTTGGTTTTTCAAAATTTTATTCATATATGTACAATATTGAATAGACTTAGAGCAGAGTCCAAATATATGTTGTTTTAGGGTCGGACATATTTCCAAATGACCAATGCCTAGACCAGTTATATCAAACATGCAACCTGTGAACTGCATGCGTACTATTGCAAGCTTATTTACAGTATGCATAGACAGAAACTTAGAAAAAGTGCGTGTGTGAAGTGGGGAAAATATCAAAGTGGGGTGTTAGAAAGTAGTTAGACTTTCTTATTCATCACCGCTTTAGGAAATATTAATTTGTACATTGAATCTATTGATTTGATGGACACTGAGTTTTTCGAGTTATCGTTATTTTTTCATCATCAAAGAAGATACAGAAAACTGAAGAGGCATTTACAATAATTCATTTCAAAACCCTTCAAAAAACTAGTTTCACTGATCATCCTTTGATAAAACTCGGGACTGTACAGAAATTTTAATTTGACATATAAAAAAGTGTCACTAACAAGAGATGCCAAGTCAGGACAAAACATGAAAGTGTTTGAATGCTTGGTCATTTGGAACTATTGTAATTTATCTGCATCTGATCTGTTGCTGTTGCACACAGATAGAATTGAACCAGTAATTTAAGTTTTGGTATATTGAAACAAAGAACACATTTATCTCTCGTGCTAATTTCCTTTCGTTCAACTACGCGTTCGTTGGTTCTCTTTAAATTAAAAGGAAAATATTCCGCAGCAATTTAATTATATGACTTTAGTTATAAGTGTAGGTGTGCGGCCCTTATTTAAATATAAACTGTCTCCTATGGAGTTTGGCATACCTGACCTACGGATTCACATAGTAGTTATAATCTATAACTTTTCTTTATATATAAATTAATGTTTCTTTAATTAAGCCTGTATGTGCATTGGATTTGTTGCTGTTGCATTCAGACAGAATTGAACAATTAATTTAAGTTTTCGTTATATTGAAATAAAGAACACATTTATATCTCATGTTAATTTGCTGTATTTTTTTGATAAACTATATCTACATTTTTTTGATAAACTATATATACATTTTTTTTGATAAACTATATCTACATTTTTTTTGATAAACTATATCTACATTTTTTTGATAAACTATATCTACATTTTTTTTGATAAACTATATCTACATTTTTTTGATAAACTATATCTACATTTTTTTGATAAACTATATCTACATTTTTTTTGATAAACTATATCTACATTTTTTTTGATAAACTATATCTACATTTTTTTTGATAAACTATATCTACATTTTTTTTGATAAACTATATCTACATTTTTTTGATAAACTATATATACATTTTTTTTGATAAACTATATATACATTTTTTTTGATAAACTATATCTACATTTTTTTGATAAACTATATCTACATTTTTTTGATAAACTATATCTACATTTTTTTGATAAACTATATCTACATTTTTTTTGATAAACTATATATACATTTTTTTGATAAACTATATATACATTTTTTTTGATAAACTATATCTACATTTTTTTTGATAAACTATATCTACATTTTTTTTGATAAACTATATCTACATTTTTTTTGATAAACTATATATACATTTTTTTGATAAACTATATATACATTTTTTTGATAAACTATATCTACATTTTTTTGATAAACTATATCTACATTTTTTTTGATAAACTATATATACATTTTTTTGATAAACTATATATACATTTTTTTTGATAAACTATATCTACATTTTTTTTGATAAACTATATCTACATTTTTTTTGATAAACTATATCTACATTTTTTTTGATAAACTATATATACATTTTTTTGATAAACTATATATACATTTTTTTGATAAACTATATCTACATTTTTTTGATAAACTATATCTACATTTTTTTGATAAACTATATCTACATTTTTTTTGATAAACTATATCTACATTTTTTTTGATAAACTATATCTACATTTTTTTTGATAAACTATATCTACATTTTTTTTTGATAAACTATATATACATTTTTTTGATAAACTATATATACATTTTTTTTGATAAACTATATCTACATTTTTTTGATAAACTATATCTACATTTTTTTGATAAACTATATCTACATTTTTTTTGATAAACTATATATACATTTTTTTTGATAAACTATATCTACATTTTTTTGATAAACTATATCTACATTTTTTTTGATAAACTATATCTACATTTTTTTTGATAAACTATATCTACATTTTTTTTGATAAACTATATCTACATTTTTTTTGATAAACTATATATACATTTTTTTGATAAACTATATATACATTTTTTTTGATAAACTATATATACATTTTTTTTGATAAACTATATCTACATTTTTTTGATAAACTATATCTACATTTTTTTGATAAACTATATCTACATTTTTTTGATAAACTATATCTACATTTTTTTTGATAAACTATATATACATTTTTTTGATAAACTATATATACATTTTTTTTGATAAACTATATCTACATTTTTTTTGATAAACTATATCTACATTTTTTTTGATAAACTATATCTACATTTTTTTTGATAAACTATATATACATTTTTTTGATAAACTATATATACATTTTTTTTGATAAACTATATCTACATTTTTTTGATAAACTATATCTACATTTTTTTTGATAAACTATATCTACATTTTTTTTGATAAACTATATCTACATTTTTTTGATAAACTATATATACATTTTTTTTGATAAACTATATCTACATTTTTTTTGATAAACTATATCTACATTTTTTTTGATAAACTATATCTACATTTTTTTGATAAACTATATATACATTTTTTTTGATAAACTATATCTACATTTTTTTGATAAACTATATCTACATTTTTTTGATAAACTATATCTACATTTTTTTGATAAACTATATCTACATTTTTTTGATAAACTATATCTACATTTGTACTTGCATTGTTGAATAAAATAAACTATTGCATGCTTCTAAATTAAAAGGAAAATATTCTGCAATAATTTTTATATTGAACGATTTAGTTATAATTGTAGGAGTGCAACCCTGACTCATATGGTCCGTGAAAGAGTCTGAGATTGGCATAACTGGTTTAGATTATTAGAAGTTTATTCTTTTCTCCATGGAGAACTTGAAATAAACGCTTTCCACTACTTTCGTTTTCTGGAAATGTGTTTTCCAGGTCGACAGCAAACGATGTTGAATTCAAGATGGCAGATCGGAGAAACAAATAACTACTATGCTTGTTATAAGTGTTGTCATCAGCACATAGCTTATCAGAATCAAGTCAAGTCATCGCTGTAATTGCAGCACTGTTTTCAGCTATAATATGAGAATGATACGATGCATGTATAATCTAAGTCTTAAGGATAGGTTTAGTTTTCATAACCTCAAAAGAAGATTAAATTTGGATAGTGAGACATGAGCTTATTAAGATGTTTCCTTGGTTTGGTTAAATGGAAAGAATGGATTAGAGTTCTTCGGCTAGTAGATGTAGAACAGTTAAAGTAGCAGGCTCAGTTGCCAGGAGAAAGAAAGACCAAGGAAAACATGGGAAGAAGTGAAAGGATAGATTTAAGAGAAAAAGGAATAAATGAATATCTGGACAGCGATAGGTTACTTTGGAAATCAATTTCAAAAAATCATCCCACACATGCCAGCATGTAGAACAGACAATGATGATGCTTTTCTGTTCTGTTTACAAATGAAGCTGTAATGTCGAAATGGTCACCTGATCATCCTACCGATGTATCTGCTAATGCAAAGAGTGAACGTCGGTCACTCACGAGAAACACAGGTTTTGGTCATATCACCGACATTGAACCTGATGTAGTATTTAAACTTGACATTCCAACATCTATTAGTAATATTTCATGTCAACAATATGTATGTATTTTGTCAACAATATGTATATATTTTGGCAAAATTCTAAATTATTGAACTTCTCATTACGAATTATGGAATATGTGTTCTCAATAACAGGGTGAGTAATGTGAGCTCATTATTAATTATTAATATTTTTTTGTAAAATTTACCATTTAAATTGGTGCCACCAAAATTATAGCATCCAAAGAAAGAAAATAAAGTTAATGCGATGTTTATTGCTTATCTTTATCTTGGGAGGGGTATTTACTAGTATCTTTGTTTATACAGATTTCGCAAGACTTGGTGGGAAATTCCCTAGGATGATGTCTAGATAAGAACGTTCTCATCACCACAATGGGTTAGCGTCAAGAAAAGCATCTGATCTATAAAAAGTCTTAATTAAGAAAGTAACTTTAAAAGAAACATGACTTTAAAGATACGTTTGGAAGTCAATTTTTAAAAGGTTCCAACACATGCCAACATTCATGTCATTTGGATGCATCAGACTACTGTTCTCATCTTGAGTGTCATTTTCACAATGTTTCGGTCGATGTAACCTCCGACCTTCTTTGTGGAACTCAAAATGTTTCTGTCGAAATCAGGAATTTCGATGCAAGGACTCATGGCGCAATGGTTAGAGTATTTGGAAAAAATCAATTGTAAAAGTGATATTCTCCTGAAAGATTGAAGGTTCAATTCTCAGTGTAGGCAACTGAAAAATGCAATTGCGAATTACTTAAGACCTCTATCCAGTCATGGTTGATGGGCCGAGAACATGCTATCTCCGGGAAGTTCTGTTCAGAATTTCGTCCAAGTTGCTGAGTTCTACAGAAACATTCCCAAGTTCGACAGGATACACCTGAAGAAGGTCAGAGGTTATATTGATTGAAACCTTGTGAAAATGGCACTCAAGATGAGAACAGTATTCCAGTGAATCCAAATAATACGTCATAGTCATTTTCAAGTCCAATGTTAACAAGTTCTTCTGGAGTTGCCATTTTAATTAATTAGATTCTGCCTAGATTTAACCCATCATCTGCAATCCCCTCATCATTTTACTGATAAAAACCATTACCCCTTATCCTCGAGTGACCTTTAGGCCTTGATACATGGTGACTGGTTAGTAAATATAAAAGCAAATGACTCGTGTACACATATCTTCAAAACTATCAGGTAGAAAAATTCCTTCTTAGCAAAGGATGAGGAATATTGTTACAAGAAATGGGCATTAAAATTAGAAAGAAATTTGCCATCAGTGACATTTTGAACCGTTGAAATGTTTATTTACATTTGACCTCCAGACCTTTTACATTTTTAGTTACAATTTTATGACAGGAAAAATAGTAACAAATCACCTTGTGTCCATGTAACATCTGAAATATTCCCCTCGAATAAATATTGCTTGATGGAAAAATCTTACTACTTATCCAGTGTATGACCTAATCTGCAGCAACTTTGCATATTCATCTTCCGACAGGTTATATAAGCAGCCAAAAGATGCTGAAACGAAGATTATTATATGATTAATTCAAAATGCAGGGTTACCCTCTTCTGTATGGTAAGAATGGCTTTCTATTTAGAAGACCATTCTTAACAAAGAGAAAGGGGTGTTTCGCATTGTCATAGTGTATTGGAAGTCATTTTCGGTTAAAAAAATTATCATGATTTAAAGAATTTCATGCTTTTATTAAAACTTTTCATCTTCTGACAGCTAACCGCTTCGGCATAAACTGGATAAGTACCGAAATCTTACTAGAAATGAACCAGGAAGAAATTATCCATAAATGATATTTTCTTAGCTTTGAAATATTTTGCCACATTTGCTCTTCATGTTGCTTGTGTCACGATTCCTATCGTTCAAATATGTAGATGGAACAACATTTTAACATACAACAAAAACGGTAACAAGATTTACAGACCTTTAAAATGTTTGGTTTGTTTCGGAACAATTTCATTGGCCTTTCTATTCTTCTGTACAGATGACGAGCCCAAAGAATTCGTCCTGCAACTGGAGGCATATTTCTAGCAATTGATGGTTCCAGCTTCTGTTTCTGGTAGAGTTTGCGAACAGTCTCCAAACTTTTACCATAATGTCTTAGTAGAGTGTAATATCGGTCATTGAGGTCCAACTTGGAATCACCAATCAGCTCAAATTTTAGCAAGAGCTCAATCGCCTTTTCAGTCTTTGGTACATTAAAAAAGGATAATAAATTTAATGAATTTCAGTGTGACTTAAATAGTGAGAACCTTTTTTAAGTATTGAAATTTTAATTGATTTTATTTTATTTAAGCAAAAACACAAGTTTAAAAAACAAAACAATAATCGAAAATTGATCCTTTGTCTTAAGCATAAAGTATAAATCGGCTTTTTTTATTTTTGATGGGAGGATAGGTGATCACCCAATTTTATTAAAAACTATTGGACTTACTTGAGGCTAGACACTCTCACAAAAATACCATATTCATTGTGCAGCTTAATCTTATTAAATGATTCCCAATTTGTTTTAAAAAGATTTCATTTATAAAAAAAATCATCATGAGGTGTGGGAGAATATTTACAAACATTACAAAAAAAAAAAAAAAAAAATGTAGGTTAGTAGGATCCTCCCAATTTTTTGCTAAGTGTTTTTAATTTTCAAGATGCTCCCAAAATAAAGTAGTTCACTTTCTAGATGGAAATATGGACTAAGTGGAGTGTCAAAAATAAAACGGATCGAGGTGGCATATGGAATGGATGGTGTCCTCCAAAATATAATACAACAGTTTAGGGTGACCCTGGATAAAATAAATGTGGAACGTAGACATTGTTGAAGAATCTCTAGTACCAAAAACGAAATCATTTACTCCATTATTGAAAGTTGACTTTATTCTAACAAAAATATATTGAATTTCAGAAAAATTATAATGATTTGCCAGACTTTGGTACTTTATAGTTTGCTTTTTAAAAACTTCTACTCTCATCTTCCACATAAATATCTTCCTTAATATTTGTTATATTCGTAAACTTACTATTTTATAAAAAAATAATTTGAAGAATACTCGTCCTAGGATGGGTAAAATCAATTTCTTTAATAGAACAATTTTGCAATAATTTTATGGCACCCTACATAGATTTTAATCAACACATAATGCTAATACACATTATGTTTAGAATCCTTATTCTAATTCTAATAAACTCCATTACATGATTCTGATTCCATTTATTTTATTCTACTCTTAGAATTTAGAAATATGGAATTCTAATTGACTATAAAGAACATTGATATACGTTCCAAAGCCAAAAAATATATGTTTATATTTTTCTTTCATAATATTTTATTTTGTCTTACACGTGTTTTGTAGCGTACGAACCCCAAACAACCCATCAGAGACACTTAATATTTCCAAGCCTTTTGACTAACAAATTTAGTCTGATTAAATATAAACTCATATAGATAATACATTATGCATAATATTCCCTAAATTTTACACAATTTTCTACCTTTAGTTTTAAAACTAAAATCCGAAAGCATGGCTATTGCTATCGAAAATTAAACATGGCACCTTAAACAATAAAGCATCCTTGTAGAACTAAAAATATGCCAGTCTTCTCTTCTGTAACATCCCAATTATATATTGAATAAGTAAGTTTTCTATTAATTACATGGCTCCTAACAATTTCCATTATTTTTTACCAGCCTTCATTCTTTTTATTCCGAAAAAAAAAAACAACTTTAGAATTGTTTGTTTTCCGAGAAAAATATTAACTGTCTCGTCCATCCGCCATTCTATGAAATACGTGTAAGACAAAATAAAATATTATGAAAGAGAAAGCATAAACATATATTTTCTGGATTTGGAATGTAAATTACTTATATATATATACTCTGAAAGTGTTAAAGCGTTTTAATTGAGCTTATTTATTGTGTCATATGGAAAAATTCATATATATTATTAATATATATTTTATCACTAAAATTATATATATATATATATATATATATATATATATATATATATATATAATGGCAAGGAATACGAACAATTTTCACATTTGGAGGGGTGGATTAAAATGTGCTCAGAATGAGAGAAAAGATATAATTGCAATTATTTACTAAGCCGATTTTCGTCTACGCTTATACTAAATACGTGAAGTAAAGTTTATGTACTGCAATTAAAATAAACTAGAATAAAGGTTAGTTTGGATGAAAAAAAGTGGGTGGTAGGTCACAAGTTGATCACATTAATAACTAGAAGCCACTCCTTTTGCCACTCCTTTTGCTTACAACAGAAGGGTTTTAATAACTTAATATCAGTAATGTCTTCTCCAGGAGACCAATGCCTGAGTACAAGAAAGTCACATAGAGTTTTAGTAGACCATAGATTGTTTTATTAAGAATAATTTCTTATCGATATTTTGATTAAAAAGCAAAAACTTACTGGCAAAGATCTTTCCAACCAACCATCAACAAAATGCTGAATCATTTGTCGAATAGAATCGACCTGTGACAGAAAGTCTATATAATCTTGATCAAACTGTAAAATAAAAGAAAAGAAAAATGTTTGGTTCAAAGCATGAGAAAAAATCTCTGCAACTGATTAGCAACGATTAAAAACATGAGTAATTAAATATATCAAAAGATAAGATACATTTTTCTTTCAATGTCTCATTCTGGCAGACGATGTCCAAGAGGACAAGAAGAGAAAAAAGAAAGAAAAAAAACAGATTAAAGAATAACTAGAATTTTAGAAAGGAGTGTGAAAGATAGAAAATTAAAATAAAAATAAATAGCAAAGTCTATTTATCCAAAAATATTGTTTTTTTTTGACAAGTTGTTAAGACGGCGTAACATAAAATATTGGAAATGAATAACCAGGATTTTAGAAGCATTTGTTTCTTACGAAAAGATGATTCTTTTACTTGTTTTATGGCATATAACACCTTTCTGGACTACTTACTGCAGAATTACAATTCTTATTGTAAATAAATCCCTGGTTGATTTGATTGGTAAGTTTTAAGGCATATCAACCCTTTTGGGTATTTATCATAGAATTACAAAAAAATAAAAATAAATAAATTAATTAATGGAAATCGCCCCAGACAATGTATGGAGCCACTTAATGTAAGGCGCTAAAGAATATTACTTCAACGTTAAGAACTAGCATACAATAAGTGTTAGATGGATAGATTCCATCCAGAAAACAGCACTTCTTCCCCTCTATCAGAAGCATCACTCATGGAATGTGAGAACTAAAGGACAACATAAGAGAAATGAGAGTTACAAGGCTGCTTAAAGTAAACACAAGATTCACTTTCCACTTTCCTGAAATGATTATCTTATTACAATTACATTCATGTTGAAAGAAGAGATGATAGTTGTTGGGTTATTTGATGCAGAATGATCGAGGTAGCAGGGTTTACTTGCCAGATAAAGAGCAAGGAAAACATAAGGTAAGGATGAATTTCTAAATAAAGATTGGGCCAGATTTAGTTTAGTTTGAATGTCAATTTCTAAAAGTCGTTTAACACATTTCAGCATGCAAAACAAACATTAAACTGATGACGACGACGACGATGATGATGATGATGATGATGATGATGATGATGATGATGACGACGACGACGATGATGACGACGATGATGATGATGATGATGACGATGATTACGACGACGACGACGATGATGATGATGATGATGATGATGATGATGATGATGATGATGATGATGATGATGTCGTTAAGCGACTGGAAAATTTCCCACCAGATATGATCGCACTGGGTTGGTCGAAGGGATGAAGTAATGGAAATCGTTCCAGACAAGGTATGGAGCCACTTAATGTAAGGTACTTGCTCGGAGGGAAGAATCAATTAATGTTTGATTTAAGAGTTTCTCTGCAAAGGTTTCCTTCTGTAATAATAGTCACAGTTCTAAAAAAGGACGACGTGCAACGTTGCAGAAGCTAGCGGCAAACACTCAGTTTTAAAACAATAGCCATGTCAACGATGTTGTAATGTAGAAGACTTGAAAAAAGTCAAGGAAGGAAAAAAATTGTGAAGAAAATTGAAAATAGTTGATTACTTGCTCGGAGGGAAGGATATTGTGAAAAGACCTTCAATTAAATTAGAAAAAGAAGGTACTGGAATTAAATGAAAGTAACATGGATGGAATTGCATATGCGTGTGTCTGCACGCGAGTGTGTGTGTGTGTGTATGTGTGTGTGTGTGTGTGTGTGTGCGCATTTCAGAGAGAAAGTGAGAAAATGAGAAAGAGAGACAAGTCTGATATAAAATCATTCATTTTTAAACTTGTCAACAATCCTCCTCGCTCTCTACTTGTGCCTTATTCTAATCCTTGTTGAGCCACGCTCTTAAAACATATAATTCTACTGAATTTCCATCATTATCAATCACTATGCTGTTATCGTAGTGACCACCTTACACCCAGGATTAATGAGTATAAGAATTAATGAGTGTAAGGTGGCAAGTGAAACAAGAATATATATATATATATATATATATATATATATATATATATATATATATATATATATATATATATATATGTATATATATATATATATATATATTATCTTATTTATTTATTATTTTCTTTTACTTATAAAACAGTGTAACAGTTAACGTATTGAGCCATAATGCACATGGCCCCAGATTCGATTCCTAGAAACAGTCAAACCATGCTAATGAGAGGTAGGACTCCGAAACATGCACGTCCATAGATTACTGTTTTATAAGTAAAATAAAATGATTAATAGATACAACAAAAAAATATGGAGGATTTTCTAAGGAAAAAGCACTTCAAGGTTGAAGATGCCAACGAACCGTATTATCGTTTAAAAATCAACAAAACAATAAGTTCAAAAATGATAAAATTAAAATCATCTAGGACTACGTGGCGTAACTGTTAATGCACTAGACCATACTCATGGTTTCAGGTTTGATTCCTAGAAACAGTCAAGCTATGCAGACGAGAGGTATTATTGTTTAAAAATCAACAATATATATATATATATATATATATATATATATATATATATATATATATATATATATATATATATATATATATGTGTGTGTGTGTGTGTGTGTGTATGTGTACACTATTTATTAAACGTATTTTTAAAAGTGTATATATAGACATTGAACAAACCAACCTTCCCATACACACACATAGTTTCCTTCCCGATATGGGTAGGATTCCAACACTGTTTCCTTTTTATTTTAGTATGGTCTATGATCGTTTTCTTTTTTTGCATTTTTCCTTTTAATATCCTGAAGATGTCCTCTGCAATAAGGACGAAACGTTGATCATATCATAAATTCATTCGGAATTTCGTTTTTCAAAACAAATATATATATATATATATATATATATATATATATATATATATATATATATTATAGTCAAGGATATTAACCTTTTGAATTTTTATTTGCGTATTTTTCTCTGTTATAGATTCAACGAAATCCCATTTTTGTTCAGAAAGAATTGCAAATGGCTGCCGTTGGAACGATATTACTCCCCTGATAATAAAGCTAATGTACATACAAAAGTTTCCTTCCAAAGACCGTTTTCCTTTTCTCCATGTTGGTACTGAATGGTGAATTGAGATTTCGAAGAACACCACCTTCTGAATTTGAGCAATTTGAATACTTTATATTGAAGCACAGTTCAAAGAGAACACACTCTTAATCACCAACAACATCACACTGGCCAGTCAGTTCACATTTTCTTGTTCAATTTCTGCCTTTACGGGAGATTCTCACAAAAACAAAAAAAACAAAAAACTGACACTCTCCTAAAATGTTCCAGTTTTATTTTACAGGCAATTATATTGGATAGTATTTTTTTTAAATTAAGTAAAAGAATTCCAACCTGACTGTTTTATACTAATAACTGTAACAAAATGTGTAAGGAAAATCCTTTAAAAAAAAAAAAAAAGAATTACTGCGCCCTCTGTAGATGTATAAGGAAAAATTCAAGATGGCGCCCGACTCTCTCTTTAACACGGTAAGTTCAGGAAAAGATGTTATAAATGTTGCAGCAATTCAATAACCATTATACACCAGTTCTGCACAGAATCCAACTAGCAAGATGCCTAGACGGACGCGAACGGTTACTCAGACCGGACCCAACAGCGGTAAAATATCCTCACACGGCACGAGAAGCAACAGCAACATGATTCCCCGACCAACTCAATCGTCACTCTCCCCACGTCTTTTTCATCACCCGCTTTTATCGTCGTTGAAGGCCGGCTAAATTTGCATATTGCGAGAATTCGTGTAACTTTGCGAGACATCGTACTTTACAAAAGACGGCGGCCGCCATCTTGGTCTTTCTTTTGTATTTTCGGTCGGTCACGCCGAGCTGGTCTCGAGGTAAGTCTTTTCCCCTCGTCCGTCTCTCCCACGTACCCACACAACACACAAACACGCGGGCGCTTATCTCCTGGATGCACGTTACAATAACATCTCTCATGACAATGACAGTAATGAATTAAGGGAACAAGGGGTTATAAATAATATTTATTTATATTTGTTTATGATATGCATATATATTTTTTATTTCTCATGGGAGGTTATTTATCTCTCTCTCACGGCAGGATGATGTGACACAAAGATCGGAAAGTGGAATTTAACGAGTCTGTGCCTTAGAAAAAGAGAGCTCTAGTCTGCAAAAAATGCTTAGGCAGCCCTGTCGACATACCCTGGTAGGTGAGCCCCAAGTGATTAGCAATAAACTAACTCCTTTTTAAAGGGAGAAGGAAAAGCCTGGGAGGTTGGACCTTCTAGAACTGCACAGGAGCAAAGACATATCTCATTCAAAAAGGAACAACCCATCTTGAAAATGGCCGAGACTCTGTTCGCTGAGAGAAATCCCGACTGAATTATTCAGACTACTGATTTTATCTTGAGTTTTATTTTCACAATATTTCGGCCATGTAACCTCCGACCTTCTTCAGGTGTATCTTGTTGAACTGTGGACCACAAAGTGTAACGGATAAAGTACTAAATAAAATTCTAAGCGACACTCTTCTGGAGGTTGAAGGTTTAATCCTCACTGCATACTAATAATACGATTGTGAATTATTTAAGATTTCTATCTGGCCATAGCTTACAGAATGAGTGCATCTATAGATTAAATAAAGGGCTTCGTGTATAATTCCGTGCAGATTCTTGAACTCAATAGAAGTATTCTCGAGTTTGATAAAAAGACACCTAAAGAAGTTTGGAGGTCACATTGACTGAAACGTTATGAGAATACGAAGATAAGAATAGTAATCCGAATAATCCAAATAAAACACATTATAAATCCTCATCTGAAAAATTCAAAAACATATAAAAGGTATAAAGTTTATTTCCTAACCTTGTGTTTGTTTATTTTTCTCCTCATTCTATAGTTTCAGTTGAGGTATACTCAGTGCTTTCCTTAATCAGTTTTACAAAGCCCTAAACCATTTTGTGTAATGTCAGCCGAAGTTAGGGTCACAACACATACGTGAATCTGTTTATTATTATTATTATTATTATTATTATTATTATTATCATTATTATTATCTATATATTAATACGATAGCGTGTGTGTTCTTTTGTGTGTCACACTTACATCCGGGTCGTTTAATTGTTATGTTCTTCTATTTCTTGTCATAAATAATTTTACAAAGAATTCTTCATAAGTTTTAGTTTCGATTTCGACTATATCTGATGGCACTTAAATCATCCATTTTTTTATAAATAATTTTATCAAGAATTTTTCATAAGTTTTATTTTCGGTTTCGATTATGGCTGAAGAGACTCAAGTTATATATATATATATATATATATATATATATATATATATATATATATATATATATATATATATATATTTCCTAAGTTTTTATTTTGGTTTCGATTCAAGCTAATGCACCCAAGTCATATGGATATATTCTTTAAATTTTTTTAATTGCAACTTTAAAACATATGACATCTGCAAGAATTAAAATATCATATTTAAGTGTACTTTACGACCGGGCTTTGCCGGGCATTCGTGCTAGTTTCGTTTTAGATTTAGATTTAACAAAGAAGCTACAATAATATCAGAGCATCTCCATTTACACTGAACATCTACAGAATGCTAAGATCAATATATTACATATGAATGAGTCCCCTGTGGAATTTCCACAGGTCCCGCTAGTTATTATTATTATTATTATTATTATTATTATTATTATTATTATTATTGGTTCGCATCTTTCTGTCTCAATAGATGATGGAGAATCGTGCCTGAAGGTTGTCATGTTGAGTGGTGGCAACTGCTGCTGTGACTGAGCAGACCGATGCGGGAGCGGCAGATACTATTGCACTTCTCGCATGAGTACTTTCCGTCAGGCTCTGCCAATGCTGCTGCTAATGCTACCCTCTTGCACTTGCCTCTACTCTCCTCCCACTATTCATTTCTTCTCTCCTTGCTCAGCTAGACACACTTCTTGACTTTGACGCTCCAGGAGTCACGGTCTGCAACTGAGGATTCGAGTTCAATAGTCCCTTTTGCACATATCCTTAAATCTGAGGAGTGGTCTACCAGTTGGTCTGCTGCCAGCTGACAGCTTGCCATACAAGATGTCTTTGGGGATTCGGCTATCTTGCATGCAAATGACATGCCTCAGCCAGTGCAGACTTCTCTGGAAAAGGATTGCGAGATTTGCTTTGGTGAGAACGTCTTTGTTTGAAATGCAGTCCTGCTATGTTATGCCTAAGATTTTTCTAAGCTCTTGATGCGTGTAGAGGGTCCATGTTCTACTACAGTAGAGTAAGTTACTGAAGACGCATGCTTAATACACCCTCATGGTCAGTATGTTGTTATTCCACACTCTTTTGGTCAGGCGGGCCATAGCTGCTGCTGCTTTCCCAATGCGGGTGTTAAGCTCAGCATTCAGTGAACTGGAAATGGTGGATCCTACATTGTTGAAGTCGCTCACCACTTCCAGTGTGTGATCACCAATGGATATGCAGGGGACGTTGCTGACATCTTGGGCCATGATATTTGTTTTCTTGAGGCTTATTGTCAGACCAAACTAGTTCCAAGCAAAAGCGAGGTAGTCAATGAGTCGATGGAGGGCTTCCTCAGAATGGGCATCTAATGCTGCATCTTCCGTGAACAACATTTCCATGATGTGGGCCATGCGGAATTTAGTTTTGGTGTGTAGATGGACCAGGTTTAAAAGGCTTCCATCTCCTCTTGTGTGAATACAGACGGCAACTTTAGTTTCATGAAAAGTGTATAGTAGCAGAAGTGAGAAAAATATGCGAAAAAGAGACAAAGCCCTATTTCACACGACTGAGGATGGAGAAAGATTCCAAAAGTGATCCATTGAACTTGACAGAACCCTTCATGTCTTCATGGAAGGAGGTTATCATCCTCAGAAGCTTGGGGGTACATCTTATTTTTTGTAGTATCGTGAAGAGGCCGCTCCTGCTTACTAGGTCAAATACCTTTGTAAGATCAATAAAAACGAGGTACAGTGGTTTCCTCTGCTCTCGGCACTTCTCCTGTAGTTGTCATAAGGAAAATACTTTCTGCTCTAAAGCCACATTGCACCTCTTTTTATAAGTGACTGGAGTCTGTTCAATACTACACAAGTGAAGACTTTTCCTACAATGAGCAGGTAGATGCCATGGTAATTATTAAAATCACTGTGATCACCTTTGTTTTTGTAGAGCATTGTAATGTTGGCATCATGCATGTCTTGTAGAACCGAACCCTTTTCCCAGCACTGGAGCAGAAGTTGATAGAAATGATCAAGGAGAACTGTATTCTTGTCGGATTTGAGAATTTCAGGTGGAATGCCATCACCACCTGGAGCTTTACCACTAGCAAGGGTGTCAATGGATTCAGTGAGTTCGTCAGGGGAGGGTAGGTTATCCCGCTCATCCATAGCTGGCAGGCGTGAAATGCCTTCAATTGTTGTGTTAGTGGCGATATTCTCACGTGAGTATAGCTACTGATAGTGCCCAGCCCATCTATCCATTTGCTTTCTGCAGTTTGTGATGATGTTGCCTGATTCTGACTTCAGTGGTTGTCTTAATTACACTTGGGTCAAAGGCCACCTTCAGTCCCACATACATCCCATGAATGTTTCCGTAGTCAGCAGAAATTTGGATGTTGCTACATAGGTTCAGCCAGTATTTGTTGGCACAGCGTCTGGCAGTCTTTTGGGTGTCACTTTTGGCCTTCCTGAGTGCAGCGAGCGTCTTCTCAGAAGGGTCCCTTTTTTTTTTACTCAAGCAGCACGTGTTTAGCTGAGATAACTGGCTCTAGTTCAGTGATCCCTGCCCCAAAGCAGTCTGAATTCTTCTTCTCCTGCTTGCCTGTTGTAGATGGCCTCATGAATGTGTCCCCATCTCTTTTCTGCCTTATTGGTTGGACCATCTTCTAAGGCTTCCTGCAGTGAGTCTGAAAAGCATGCACATGCATTAGGAAAAGAGATGACGACTATATTTATGCAGGGTCGTTTTTTTTTTTTTTTTGCTTAGTGTTGTGGATTCTCTTAGGTTTGAGATAGATATTAGCTGCAGCTAGCGTGTAGTCAGTATCACAGTCTGCACTGTGTTAGCTGTGAGTATTCCAGACACAATTCAGCGAGTCTCTTATTGTGATGATGAGATCCAGTTTATGCCAGTGGAAGGACTGGGTGTATCGCTAGGAGATTCTGTGGTATGGCCTTGTTTAGAAGAATGTATTTTTGATGCATACGTCATTGAATGTACACAGCTTGAGGAATCTCTGTTTATTTTCGTTCATCTTGCTAATGCCAAAATGACTGATGCAACGAGGTCTGGAGTCATGGTCAGCTTCGATATTGGCATTGAAATCACCAAGGAGGTATAGTTTATCTGAAGCATAAATTGCCTTTATGGTGCTCTCTAGCTGCTCACAGAACTCATCCTTTACCTCAGCACTAGAGCTTAGAGTGGGAACGTAGATACTCAGGATGTTCACTGGTCCTGATTTGCTGGAGAAATGCATGAGGAAGATTCTTGGCATGCCTTTGGATGGAAATTCAACTGAAAACAACAGGCTGTTCTTAACAGCCAGTCCAACACCGTGTAAGCATGGCTCCTCTGGTTCCATGCCTAGCCAGAAAAAAATGCAATTCTGTTCTCTGATGCTGTCATTGCCCACAAGTCTTGTCTGCTGCAAGGCTACAATGTTGAGCCTTTTTAGCTTGTGGTTGATGATGGCTGTCTTTCTCACTTCATCAATTTGTAGGAGATCATTGAGAGCCTGGGACATATCGTCCTAACATTCCAAGTTGCCAGTCTCAGCACTGACAGCTTGGAAAGTTTTGAAGGTTTAGTTTTGGCAGGTGCACACTTTCTGATCTGCTTTTCAGATTTTGTCCTAGCTCCAGTCACCCAAAGAAGCAAACAGACTGTGGTGGGTCAGCATTTAATTGGTCATGGGCTGCCTGGCTTGTCAGGATTTCTATGATCCATCCCACCATTGGAGACAACCCGTAGCACCCAAGCTAACACCAAGCTTATTATTATTAACTAATATAACATTAACTCTATAATAATATATATGAAATATGCAAGAATTAAAATATCATATTAAATCATACTTTACGACCGAGCTACACCGGACGACCCTACTAGTTTAGATAAATACTTTTGCAATTTTAACAAGAACTACAATATCAGAACGTTTCTGTTTATGCTAAACATCTACAGAATGCCAACATCAATATGAACAACATATGAATGAATCACCTGTGGAATTTCCACAGGTGATTCATTCAATATGAACAACATATGAACAAGTCACCTGTGGAATTTCCACAGGTCCCGCTAGTTCAGATTTATACATTTACAGGACTCATGGAGTCACAGATGTTATTTGCAAGATTCCTTTTCCTGGACTGGTGACTCTTACACAGACGTGAGAATATAATCTGCCTTACTATTTAAGGGATATAGGGCTTCACTACACAGTTCCCAAGAATATTAGTGAAAACTAATCAGTAATTCTTAATCATAGTCTTAGTAACATATATAAGGTTTGAACGTTCAACTTTCATCAATTTACTACTGAGAATTCATTGTTAATTCCAAAGCACAGCATTTACCTCTGTTTTGCGATGGTCCAAAATATCATAGTTTTTCTTCTTCACCGATTCTACAATGGTCTTGTATCGAGCTACGATTGATTCGATCCCTTCAATCTTGATTTCTTGCAAACCAGAAAAGGCAGTCATCGTGTCAATCATGTCATTTATTTTCTCCAAACGTTTGCAGAATGCATCGAATTTTCCAAATATATAATTTTCACTGAAAAAAAAAAAAAGCAAATAGAAGCTAAAATAATGTGTTTTAATAACAAAGTAAAAATATAATTAGCATGGAAGAAAAAGAAGAAAAAGACATGAACGAAAACTTTTTGTTTAAAGAATATGGATTATTTAGATTGATATCAGTTTTAAAACTTTTTCCACAATGTAAATTACATAACATTGTCAGGAAATTTTACGATCCCCACGAGATCACCTCAATCTTCCCACTTACATGTAAGTAGGTTAAACTGAGTGATGTCTTAGGAGTGGTGATCACCCACAAAGATATAGATCTTTTCTGCTTTCTCTTTGTAGTTTTACTAATGAAAACAATAAAAAAGAACTAGAATTTTGTTACTTCTTAGAATTATTTGCAGCAACTACATCTAGATGAACTTCATCTTCGTCAAGTGCATATTCCATATCAAATAAATGTTTGTCAAATTCGGTAAACTGTAGAGAATTTCGAACTTAATCCTTTATTTAATCCACAGAGGAAGATTTTTCTCTTTTCGTCAACCATGACTTGTAGAAGTGTCAATTTTTTTTGTTTATTCTCAGTTATCATCTTCCAACCTCAGAATGCTTTTATTTAGAACTGATTGTTTGTCATAGACAAACGATTAATAAATGAAATGTTTGGTCTACAATTCCCTTCCAATTTTCAACCTGTGCATGTATAGTCAATGAAATATGTGCTTTATCTATCCTACATGCACAAAGAATTCATTTAAATTCTCTACAGACGTGTTGCTTAATTTGAGGAAATAGAATATATATATTTTACTTTTTTGTAATGAAGTTAAGGAAAAAGTTTATCTGCGTTATAACAGTTCAAACTGAATCTTTGAAGTCAACGTGTGTTCTGTAGATATTGTGGCAAAGGAAAGTATGAGTTTGGTGAAGTAATGGTGACTTCCAGCATGACGTTGTGATTTGAAACTGATGATTACTTTTAAAAAGAGGTTGATTTTATCTTAGATTTTAGGAGTTTCAAATTGAGTTTGTTTGAAATTACTTCTTTTAAAGTGTAATATTTAGATTGGATGATAAATAAGGACACAACAGCAATTAATTGCATTGTGAGTCTCAACAAATAAAATATAGAAAATAGTTTTTCAACAATATAATGTCCATTAACTCTACCAGACTGAGTTATATACTGGTAATTTCCAAAAATGCTATATACCAAGTTCATTTTTCCGACCACATGTTTTTGCGTTGTCAAGCAGCTAAAAATAGCTACCTAATCGCTGCTTAGCCTTGACTTAGCACAAGCCTAACGTTCTGCTAATGATTTCCTTTGTTTTGGCGGAATTGTGAGTTGTTTTGTAGACTAAAGTAGCCATGAAGCAAGTTAGAGACAAGTAAAAGAGTGAGACCAAGGAGTTTTACGGTGCAACAAGTGTTGGATAAAGTGACAAATTCTGATTCAGACGAAGGCGAATTTGATCAGGAGTATGTTTCTGAATCAAATAACACTAGTGATGATGAAGGAGAAAGTGATGATGATTCTAATGATGCAAGTAGACCTAGATTAAAATTGAGTGTTCAAAGTAGGGAGTGTGTTACACTCAATCAGGCGATAGGGGAGATTTTGGTGTGGTTGATGAGGGATGGGGTCGCAAGATCTGGATTTCGATGAGGATGGGAAAGGCCCAGTGGACATTCCAGGTCATATCACTGAAGAAAGCAAGTGCATCGATTTTCTTTAGTTATTTACCGAAGATGACTTCTGGCAGAATTTGACAGAGAAGACTAATCTACATGCCACTCAAATGTGTGCAGAAAGGCCCAACTACTACTACTGCCAGAATTTCAAGGATATTTCTGTTGAGGAAATGAAAGCCTTTGTTGGGCTAAAGATTTTCATATATATCTGTGTGAAACCCAGCTATCGGTTAAGTTATGGCAGTGATTTCATTGGATATACTTCAGGGTTCTGCAATGTCATGACATGGGACAGATTCTTGGTCATCTGGATTTTCCTGCATGTGGTTGATGTGAACTACAACAAGTACAAGGTGATTTTGACAAGAACGACCAGATGACCCACCTTTTTACGATGCCACTACCACTGGCCTCGATGCATCTTCATCAAATTCTTCATGTGGGCTTGCAACAACTCCTATGTCCTGTACATTTCTACACAAGGAGCTGCCAGAAAACCTCTGTACTTTACAAGATACATTCAAACACTGTATCTGGAACTGGTAGGAAACTACCGTTCTACAGCTGTTCACAGAGGACAACAAGCACCCTGTGTTCAACACCTGAAGTCAGGTAACCACTTCTCTGAAATTCCCCCTGGCACCTCATCTGATATATTCCAATATTCCATGAGCATACTTAGCCCAACAAAGGCTGTGCTGTGTACATGGAGAAACACCTGATATACAACAGACAGCACCCTGGAGTATCTTACAAAAATAACCCCCCAAAGAAGGTGAAGACAAGGTTCTGGTGCACCTACTGCAGAAAGTAGCTGGGCATCAAGGAGGGCTCTACCTGTTGGGCGGACTGGCACACAAAGGCTGAATACGGGTGGTATATGAAAAGGCAAAATATTACTAACGTGTTTAAATTTTTTTCACAATTTTGTCCAGGAGGCCAGGCACAGGGGCAAATTAGGTTCAGTAGCTCAGGTCTGGTAGGGTGAAGCCAATCCCACCCACTGATGTTCGTTTATCGTTTGTGAAGATGATTGTGATCATATAGATGTTTTGTGGATCCAGAGATGGCTTGTCAGACCAATTCAAGCTCTGAAGTATCATCTGCTAGTAAGATATTTATGATTTGGGAGCAAAGACGTTGATTGTTTAGTCTTTTTGAAGAGCACGCTTCTTCTTGTGCGCTTTAATGTGCACAGTTTTGGAAATCATAGCCCCTTTGTGTCTTGTAGTAGATCAGAAATGTTTGCTTTAGGCTTGGTTTTCCCACGAGTCAGAATACAAACCAAACTTTTGAGAGATACCTTCAAGCTGTTCTTGAACGATTTTCTCACTGCAAATGAGCTGTTTCAGGAGTCTTGAATCTGACATGTTGCATATATGGCCATCTCTACAAGCCTGGCACTGTTGTAGTATGGTGTATGCTGACAAGAGGCTTGACTAGGTTAAAACTCTTGTGTCTGGTATCTTGTATTTTCATCAATCTGTCGAAACAGATCATGCGGAAATGGTTCAGTTTTATCATGCGTCTGACATATATGGTTCAAGTTTCACAGGCATACATGATGATTGTGAGAATCACAGCTCTGTATACCTGAAGTTTATAATCAAATTCCTCTGGCTTTTAGACTGATAATTTAATGGTCATGTTTGAATAGTGATGTGTAAATAATTATTTTCATGCAACATTCATAAAACGCTGAAAGCAATAATTACCTGAATTCAAATTGTTTTTCTGAAGGATTATATTTGAGCCTCTCTTTGGTCTTTTGAAAATGTTCTTGATATTTCTCATTCAAGTAAATACAGTCTTTTAGCATTGGAATCAAAACTTCTCTGAAAAAAAAAAAGATGTCAATCAGTAATATTTTAAGTTTTTGTTTAGTTTTATTTTTCCAAATTATTGCAAAACCTATTGTAGAAAATGGAGCTGAAAATAAAATTCAAACTCATGAAAAATAATTTAAGAATTATCAGTGACAGTATTAGTGATAGGACGGTTCAAATATTTTTCTAATTCTAATACAATTATTGATTCTGTTCAAGATTTCTGGTTCCAATGCAAATATCTATTTCGATTGTTTTGAAATCTCTAAATATTTTGCTCTAGAGTTGTTTTTTTAATTTTATTTTTTCAGATTACCAAAAAAACCTATGTAACATGTGCTTATATTTTAGTAAACGTAAAAGTATGTGTAGATTAATTTATATATTTTCGTTTTACTGGTAGTTTAAAATCGATACATATTTTATCGTTAGTATCAGCAATTAATATAATATAATAAATAACTATAGCGAATTTTCAGTTAAAATCTATGATTTGTTTCGTTTTTACTACTTTTATTATTCAACCTATTTTTTATTCTATAAAGGAGTCACCACTTATTAATTGAAAATTAAATCTTAATCAAACACCAAACAAAATTTAAAAAAAAAAAAAAACAATTAAAAGAATCGTTTTTGGCATCGGAAAATAAGCACAATTTTTCTGCTTCGGATACTAATTCCAATACCTCAGAAAACGTCCATTTTTTTCGATTCCAATTCTGATTAATAATCACAAGACTAGACAATACAATGTTATCTGTTGATAAACCTGTGGGAACCAAGTTGCCCATACAAGCGAACACACGGACACAAACTTGTAACATCGAGGTAAACCTAATTATCACCCTTTAATTCTGGCAGTACCATCCTTTGTTGCAAGGCAGTGTTAACATCTCACATCCGCTTTTGTTTTTTTTTTTTTTTTTTTACAAGGTGGTCACCACTTATCAAAGCCCGGAAGCCCCTCAGGGATAAGGGTTATTGTAAGTACAGTATGTTAGTGTGGATATTTAAAGTGTCTACTTAAGGGGGCGGTTCATCAGGAATTTGTTTACGTTGGACTTGAAGACATCCAAGTTGTAGTCAGGAGGAAAGCAGGCAGACGGAACAAAGTTCCACAGGCGTGCAGTTCTAAGAAAGAAGCTTTGTTCATCGAATCTACGTTTTGATTTAGGCATAGATAAAGAGTGGGGAAAGTTTTTGACAGTGGATTCAGCTAGATGGGTGTTTTTTGTGAAAGATTGGCGAGGGGGGACCACTTAATCTTAGTTGCCCTCCTTTCCCCTTGGACATGGAACCATGCAGACGCGTCAAAACTATGCTCCTGTTTTGCACATACACAGAAAACATTTGCACTCTCGCAAAGAGACCCTCAGAATTATCATGCAATAATGTTTTCTAATACCTCTTTGGTATTGAACTGGTTCTCATTACTCTTGTAGCAATTGCTGTGAATAAATGTATGCAGGGTGTAAATTATAATCTCGGCACATTCTTGGCGAGAGGACCAAGCGACCATTGTACTTTATTCCTCTACACACAAGGGGATCGATAACTCTGACCCCAACAAACCTCATCATTACCATCATTTGTAAAATATGGCATAGTGAAAAGTCACAGCCTTCATAATAATATTAATAATGTTAATATTGATAGGCATAGACAGAACACAGTGAATCTAGAGGACTAGACCTTAAACAAAAATCCTTCTATTCTTTACCGATTATTGCAGTTCTGCACTATGAGGAGTACAGTAAAATATAGATGCTGTTGTCATGAGACCATCCTCTGAGGTAATACCCCCTCATTGGGAAAGGTGAAATATTCAGTCTGTTGTTTTAAGACCATCCTCATCTCCCATGCTTGTGGGTAGTATATGTTCGTTCGTCATGATACCATTCTCCTAAGCATTATCTCATCGTGAGAGGGAGGAGCAATATGTTGGTACATCATATAGCAAAAATAATATTTCCCTTGTGGTTGTTGTTGATTAAATTAAATTTGATTTTACTATATTTGCAACAGATATACAATAAATAACCATAGCGAATTTTCAGCAAAAATCTATGATTTGTTTCATTTTTATTATTTTTATCATTCAAGTTATGTTTTTTTTTTTTACAAAGGAGTCACCATTTATGAAGGCCCAGATGCCACTCGAGGATAAGTGTTAATAAGTGTACAGTGGTCAATGGGACAATGTAATAGTAATTGTTAGTAGTGGAAATTTGGTAAATTGGATTGCTTAAGTGGAACGGCTCATTAAGAATTTGTTTACGTTGAACTTGAAGACGACCATATTATAGTCAGCTAGAAAGCAGGCAAATGGAAGAGAGTTCCACAGGTGTGCAGTTCTAAGAAAGAAGCATTGTTCATGGAATCTACGTTTAGGTTTAGGCACAGATAAAGAATGGAGGAAGTGATTGATAGTGTTTTCAGCTAGACAAATGTTTCTCGTGAAAGTTTGATGAGAGGGGATCAGAGAAGGGAGCTCCAACAAGCACTTGCTTTGAAAATAATGATAAAGCAGAAACAGGCTCGCAACGTCTCTTCTGTGAGAAAGAGATTGCAGGGTAGAGAAAAAGGCATCCTCCACTAAGCTACAAAATCTATCTTGAACTCTGTCAAGGCAGGATAAGCTGCTTCTAGCAGCTCGTGCACAGATATGGCAACAGTACTCCATCCTTGGATATACCTGGCTTATATAGGTAGAGAATTGTATCAGCAGTGAGATATCTATTGGATCAATAGAAGGATCTCACTATTTTCCCAGCGACCTTTGCAACAGATTTGATGTACGTGTTACATTTCATATCAGGAGTAATGGCCAAGCCCAGGAGCTTTGTCAAAACATGAAACCTTCCCAAGATGAGAGCCATTCATTTCAATTGATGCCCGATAGGGATCAGAGCATTGATGATGTAAAGACACAAGTTTGGTTTTAGATGCATTAAAAGTAATCAGCCACCTATTTCCCTATTGCACCACATGCTCAAGATCAGAGGAGAGAGAATCAGTGAGAACTTGGTCATTTACGGTCATTGATGTACTGGCATATATGTAGTGTCGTCAACATAAATGTCTATGAATGATCTAAGGATATGATTTGGAAGGTCATTGATATATATTAGGAAGAGAGATAGGCCCAGGATGGATCCCTGAGGGACTCCAGCATTAATACTGTGAGCTTCTGATTTCTGCCCATCAACCACTACTCTTATGAACCTATCAGAGAAAAATGATTTAATAATTGAGAAGACATTTCCAGTATACCGTAACTGGAGATCTTGCCATACTCTATCAAAGGCCTTGGATATGTCAAGAGCAACTGCCCTAAAAAGGAAGCCTCTGTCAAGAGATTTGCTAATCCTATGAGCACATCTACTGTAGATCTAGCAAAACGGAAACCATATGGTGGGTTCATGAACAATCTGCGTTAGGTCATAACCAATGGAGAAATCATAACAGAACCTCCCCTCATCATCTATCTTGTTTGAGTGGGTTAACCATTCCACATTGTGAACATTGAAGTCTCCACAGACATGAATATTAGCTGAAGGATGAGCAGACAGGATGTGGTCAATTTTCTCAGATATGCTTTTAAAGATAGTAACTCTGCTGTTGTGGGGGCAATAGAGAGTAAATATAAACGCAGTAGTGTGGGCAAGTGCCACCTGGAAATACATATAAGATAATTTAGGATCTTCTCTGGAGATGTCCCTACCACATGGAAAGCCATCTTTAATGTAGACACAATTCCATGCCCATGGCGATCTTGGGGATCAGATTTGGAGGTTAAGTTAGAGTATCCTTTAACTACGAACTCATTTAGGAAAATAGTCAGTCCAATGCCAGTTTCGCTTAGGAATAATAGGTCTGGTTTAGTCTCCTGTAATTGGGTTTCAACCTCTGGAAGGTTGGACCATAGACCCCTAATGTTGGAGAAGGAGACATGGTAGTGGGGGTCTACATTGGATATTGGATACTTGGGTTTAATCGTGTATTTTTTCTGGAAACTTTTCATGATGTTTTGAAATTTGTGGAATAGGTCGACAGACTTGCTTAGAGCAAGGAAAAGAGGGGGAAGTAAGAAAGAAAAAGAAATGAAGAAATAAATATTTTTTATAGCACATGAAAAGGTAAAGCCGCAACAATTACCCACTAATAAGGCATTGAGAAGCTTCACCAGAAACTACTGCATGGTCCAGAATCCATTCACCAAATGGCAATACAGCAGTCCCAGTACTTTGCACCTGCTGATAGGACAGCCTCCTTAGTGGTTAATCCAAGGTTCGGGTGTTTGACTATCAGGCGGATAATGTCAGCCCAGATGAAACGTTTAACTCCAGCACCTTCACTAGTGACATGGCTACAAGGATAGACATAGAAATAGAAAATTTTCGACATCTCTGTGACTGTTATGGCAAAATACTGCCAACCTAGAATATAGCTTTTTATTCTCCCTTTGTCAGAAAAATCACTCATTAAAATGAGGATTGAGGGACAAATTAGGAGAAGCAAGAGTAATGGGAGCTGCCAATAATGCATCCACAATGCATTGTCTACTCTCCATTAAAAAAACTGATAATATTAAGTATTATAATTAATATACTATTATTTTACATCTTGGGTAAAATCGTAAACGCCTGAACATAATGCGGTAAAATTTGTACACAGATAATAAGTAGTTTTATCTTGTTTTTTGTTAAATATTTGTAAATAGTAATTTTGAATTAAAATAGTATTACACGGAAATGCTTACAATAATCGCTAAATGCACTACTTCCATGTACTCTTTGTGTCCTCGATTTTTCTACCATATCTACACATTTTATTAGAATTTATGACCCCCCACCTTCTTCCTCATTAATGAGTCATTTTCTTGATCCTTTCAGCTGGTCATATTTCCGGTCCTTGCTACTTTCAGGGTCACGTGAGATAACTTATAAAAACACTCACATGAGGCTCTTTTTTGTTATTTTTGATCCAGCAACAGGATGCAGCTGAGGTTCAATGACTCATGCCCAAGACGGCTGTCACAGGCAGCCCGTCCCCTTCCTACTATTATCGACCTGAACTGAAGACTATCTGTGACAAACCCGAGACGGCATTTACAAGTTAATCATCATTTACCACCGAATTTTAGGCTGGGTTGCAATCAAGTCCGATATGAAAAGAGCCAGAATTGAGGGACTCACAGGTGCCACTTGTTATTCAAACTTTTCAGATAAATTCTCACGAAGCACGTTTTTTTGCAAATCCTCTTTTCTGTACAATTAACTTTTTCTTGTATCATCCATTTGTTCACTCAATAAAATTACTTTAAATAGTCTGCACACTTGTGTTCCTTCTTGCAAACAAACTATTGCCATATTCTGTTTCAGAGTTTATCCTCGATTTGTTGCCGCATTCTAACGTGTGAGAATTGAACTTTTACCAGAGTAAAATTAATCCCAATAATTTCCAAATATTTTCTCTTAGATTATATGCGTAATACCAAATAGATTTTAACAGAAAATGGTCCCTCAGTTACTAATATTTAACAAAAACAAAAAGATAAAACAATATTTATAGCATGTACAGAATTTTTCATTGCATTCTATCCAGACCACTAAATTGTGGTTTTACTGTTTCTTGGATGTTATATTAACAAGGTTTAAGCTGTAGAACACCCCGAGTTTTCTTAGATGTTCTTTGCCGAACTTGAGAATCTTTGTATAAAACTCTGAAATCCGCATGGAATTTCGAACTGAATGCTTTTATTTAATCCACAGGGGTAGTGTTCTAATTCTGTCATCAATTAGCAAGTAGACGTGTTAATTTTTTGTTATTCTTAGTGACTATCACCTATAATGAGGATTGAACTTTCAACATCCAGATAACTGCTACCAAGTACTGATTATTAATAACACAATATTAATAATTTTCATATAAAAATTGTGAGCCTTAAACCTAATCTTTTCTAAATTTGTTGTATTACTACTTATTCCTAAAGTTTTTTTTCAAGAATGTAAATGTAATTTGGATTATTCGGACCACTGTTCTCATTTGAGTATTTTGGTCAATGTAATCTCTTACTTTATCCGTGGCGCAATGGATAAAGTACTACATTTTTTTTTTTTTTTTACATAGGCGTCACCAGTTATCATATGTCCTTTTCTCTTCGCTGCAACCTCTACCTCACAGAAGAGATATTGCGAGTTTGTCTCTGCTTTATCGTTATTTTCGTGGAAAGTGTTCAACTGAGCTTCAATCTATGGTCCCCTCTCGCCAAACTTTCACAAGAAACTCTAGACTAGCTGAAAACATTATCAATAATTTTCCCCACTCTTTATCTGTACCTAAACCTAAACATAGATTCCATGATCAAGTATGTAATTAAATTCAGTTCTAAGTGGAGATTGAAAGTTCAATCCTTAGTGTGAGCAATACTTAAATACAATTATGAACTGCTTAAGCAATACTTAAATACAATTATGAACTGCTTAAGCAATACTTAAATACAATTATGAACTGCTTAAGCAATACTTAAATACAATTATGAACTGCTTAAGCAATACTTAAATACAATTATGAACTGCTTAAGCAATACTTAAATACAATTATGAACTGCTTAAGCAATATTTAAATACAATTATGAACTGCTTAAGCAATACTTAAATACAATTATGAACTGCTTAAGACTTCTTTAGAGATGCGTCTTTAAATTGCATGACGGAGGAAACGAGAGCATAGTACACCCATAGATTAAATAAAGGATTTCATGCGAAAGTCCGTGCAGATTCCTGAGTTCGACAAGATATATTTGAAGAAGCTTGGAGATTATATTGATCGGCGGAACATTGTGCGAATAACAATCAAAATGAGAATAGTAATCCGAAAAATCCAAATACCAAATCCAAATTTTAAATCCTCATGTAGAAAAATTCAGAAACATAATGTAAATATATCTGTAAAATAAAATTGAACGGAAAATGAAAAATTGTTGAAAAAACAAAATCTACATAAACAAAATCGACATAAAGATACATCTTAAGAAGATCGGAGGTTACCTCTGCCGAAACGTTGCAAATATGGCACATAAGATGAGAAGAGTGGTTGGAATAATAAAAATAATATATATTATCAATCATCATCTAAAAATTTCTCAAATTTGATGTCATTTTCATTTTTTTTTAAGTTTAGCAACAAGGGAAATAACTCATAAATAGACTATTTATGAATTATTTCCCATTCTATAAAATTAACAAGAGTTATTTCCCTTACATTAATTTTGTATGTTTCTTTCGCACTTCCACGAGTATTTCCAGGATTCAATGATGAATGTTTTCTTTTTGCACCCACAACATATTATTTGTCGTTGTAGTCCCCCCGCCATTATTATATTTTTAATATCAAGTTATTTTGATAGGGCCAAAGGTTGTACGCACGATTGATTGGGTGAGAGAGAGACATGTAAGTAATGGTTACGTTAGTTGAAATAACACTTTGTATAAGTTTACGGTCACACATGACACACCTGGCATTTCTCGAGAATGAGAGCGTACCGCTGTGGGATCTAGCATCAATTCAGGAACCTTTTTTGTTAACATTGTTTTTATATATTGCCAATTTGAAAGCTTAACTTATTGTTCCATCTCTGTTTAATAACGTAGTTAAAAATGTTATTTTTTTCTTACATTTTTTTTTTATTAATGAATGCTATGACTTTGTTAAATCAATAAAAGTAGTTATAAAAATAATTGTTTTTTTACTAACGCTCCTTATAGACCAACATCACATTAGTCTTCCTCATATAGTTTACAAATTCAATATATTGAACACATCAACATTCCTACTATTTAAAGAGAGAGGGTTGTTTGGAATCAACATAGGTCATCCCAACGTGAGCACAAATGAGTCAATGCTGAAATTGTGTACATCAAGTTTTAAAAAAAAAATTATTCGCTTAAAACCCCGATATTTCATAAAGTATTTTTTTTTTTTTTTTGCCAAAATAGATAAATAAATAAATAAACGAATATATACCTTGGGTGATCCCAAACTTTGCTTACATCTTCCAAGAGGTAAGCTTTACACGTTGATATCATTTGGTTGGTGATCTTTACAAACAATGACGTCATCCGTTCAGAAGTGTTGTAATACTGGGAGATGCAATAGATCATCCGAATTGCGTTCATCATGCTCGGAATGTGTTCAACAATTGACACCTGTAGAAAAAGCGGGAAAACAAAAACAACCTTGAATTATTTCCATTGTTTGGACAACTGTTTTCATCTTTAGTGTTACTTTTGAAAGTTTTTTTTCTTTTTTTTTTTACATAGGAGTCACTAATTATCAAGGCCCAGAGGGCACTCGAGAATAAGGGTTAATGAGTGTACAGTGGTCAGGGGGAACATGTCAGTCATCGTTAGTCGTGGAAATTTGGTAAATTGGATTACTTAAGGGGGTCGTTCCTCAAGTTGGACTTGAAGACAATCATATTGTAGTCAGTTGGAAAGCAGGAAAGCGGAACAGAGTTCTACAGGCGTACAGTTCTAAGAAAGAAGCTTTGTTCATGGCATAAATTAAAATTAAAGAAAAATAGTAAAAGATGATGATGATGATGATGATGATGATGATGATGATGATGATTTGATGATGATATTTTGATGATGATGATGATGATGATGATGATGACTATTTGATGGTGCTGGTTATTATATGCCCAGTTTGTAGACATTTACATCTTATTTTGCCATTGGACATACTTTTGTCTTTACGGGAAAGGTATGACATATACCATTCAGTCAGCTAGGGGTAAACAGCAACTTTTGTTCAATTAATCATATACAATGAATCATTTATAGTAAAGGACTAATATGCTATAAAGCAGACAAATGAAAAAAAAATTTTTTTTAAAAATTACTCATCTTTACTTACGGGATTGCATTTAACAAGCGGTCCAAAAAATTTCTCCAAAGTGTAAAGATATTTCACGTTGTCTTTTGCTTCGTTTGCAGCATCTGTGATCCGACCATCCTAGGAAGGAAACAAAACGAAAGTTTTTAGTATTACAACTATTTTCTTTTTAATAATTAAAGAGTCACCATTTATTAAGATAAGGCTTAAATGAGACAGAAAAATTGTAAATTGAATGATAAAGATTATCATGAGAGGACTGAAAATGATAAATGTAAGGATATAAATTTGATTACTTATTACTGACAATTATTTTTTATTAACATTGAATTTGAAGGTAACCATGTTGTAACCCATAGGGATGAACTCTCGTGATAAAGTGTTTCACAGAGGGGAAGTTTTTGGAAATAAACTCTTCATGAAAATTCTGTTTGAAGGAGGAAAAAAAGGAAAGTTCTATGTGGTGGAGGTAGAAAGAAGAGTTCACGCTGTGACTATTTTACAAGGATGAAACAGAGATCAATGTTTGATTGTGCACCTTTCATGAAAATAACAGATTAGAGAAAGACTTTCTATGAGAAAATGGCTAGGCAGAATAGTAGCTACCACCGTTCCTACTGAACTGTATTTTTTTTTTTTTTTTTTTTACATAGGCATCACCTATAAAGAAATGCCACTCGAGGATAAGGGTTAAAGAGTGTACAGTAGTCAATTGGATAATATAGTAATCGTTTGTAATGGAAATTTAGTAAATTTGTTAACTGATGTGGAATGACTTATCAAGAACTTGTTTATGTTGGACTTGAAGACAACCATATTGTAGTCAGCTGGAAAGCAGGCAAATGGAAGACAGTTCCACAAGTGTGCACTTCTAAGAACGAAACTTTGTTCATGGAGTCTACGTTTAGGTTCAGACACAGATAAATTATTGTGAAAGTTTGGCAAGCGGTGACAATCCTGTGCCCTTCTTAACACAATGAAACATGTAATGTTTTAACTTATGCCGAATAAACTGATTTGACTGGCATTGAATTGAAGACTGTGAAATTGATTTTGTAGTCTGTCAATGCAAGAACAAATCTGTTAGCAGCATCTCTCCAGATGTGACAGCAGTACTCTATCTGAGAATATTCTGACTCATATATATGTAGCGGATCATTTATATATATGTAAGAGATCATTCACATCATGTTGTTAAGAATAACAAAATGTAATTTGGTTGAATTCCTTTTAGAAAATACTTTTCCTATGTTGAAGTTATTTTCCAAATATCTGCAATCGTCAAAAATGAATATAACCCTGTATTCGGCCACACAGAGTTATTTCCCTTTATTTACAACAAAAAAGTAATACTATGGTAAAACACTTAAAAAAATAGAAAGCATAACAAACAGCAAATAAATACATTAATGGGCAACGCCGCGTAAGACAAGGTAGTATGATATAAAGAGTCAATGGATGTAAAGTAACTATTTTGTAACCGAAATTATCAAAGTCGTGTTCCCACCTGTTCAGGACGATTAATTATTTTCTAGATATTTTGTGCTGAACTTGTATTTATGGAAATAAAACCAACATTAGTTTGTTGTTTTGGAATTTTTTGAGATAAAGGTTGATAATTTCTAATTTTGGATTATAAGTCAGGACACAATATACATACATACATACATACATACATACATACATACATACATACATATATATATATATATATATATATATATATATATATATATACATATATATATATGCATATATATGTATATATATATATGCATATATGTATATATATGTATATATATGCATATATTCATATATATATATATATATATATATATATATATATATATATATATATATATATATATATATATAAATGAGGGAGGTCACCAACAATGTGTATGTATTTTTTAACATTATTTTATTATTCCGTGGTTTGATTTTTCATTTTAAAATATGTTTAGATCATTGTAATAATGTTTGTAAATCATTCAATGATTTAAAAACATTATTACAATGATCTGAAAATGTGGCTCAAAAGATTTTACCTTTACGGTGTCTAGCAAACTACTCAGCCAATTTTTGTGTAAACATTTGACATTTGTACATAACGAGTATTCAGACATGCGGCAAGTATTTTAATCAGTTTTGGGGCGTAATTTGGCTACCAAAAATCAAAGTTGAAAGAGTTGAATTTTGCAGATTCTCCCAAATTCCTCTGTCAAATTTTGGGTCTAAAGACCTGAAATTTTAGATGTAGGTAACTTGGATATGGGTAAAACTTTGTACCTGCATTCGAGACCAAAATAATGAATGTTAATGGGTCAAAGGTAGGGTCAAAGTTAACAAAAAAAACTGAAATTACTCAGACAAATTATGGTCTAAACACGAAGGGCAAGTTATGAACAGTACATAGGGCCGAGCAAAGCCAGGAAGAAATGCAAGTAGTGTTTGTGTTGGTGTTGAGAGTAATATTATATTTATAGCAAATAATTTTGGGTTTGAGATTAATAATTAATTATTAGTAAATAAGTTTGGTGTTAAGAACAATAGTAAACAAGTAGCAAATAATTTTGTATTTGAGGTTAATAGTGAATTAATAGTAAATAGGCTTTGAGATGTGAGTACTAGAAAATTAATAGCAAATAATTTGAGTTTGAAATTAATAGTGAATTATTAGTAAATAAGTATGGACTTGAGAACAATAGTAAATTAATAGCACATAATTTTGGATCAGAAGTGAATTAATAGTAAATAAGTTTTGATTTCAGAGTAATAGTAAATTTGTATCTAATAATTTTGGGTTTGAGATTAATAGTGAATTATTTGTAAATAAGTTTGGAATTGAGAACAATAGTAAATTAATAGCAAATATTTTATGGGTTCGAGATTAATAGTGAATTATTAGTAAAATATTTGGAGTTGAGAACAATAGTAAATTAATACCAAATAATATTGGGTTCGAGATTAATAGTGAATTAATAGTAAATAGGTTAGGAGTTGAGAGAAATAGTAAATTAATACCAAATAATTTTTGGTTGACATTATTAGTGAATTAAAAGTAAATAAGTTTGGATTTAAGAATAATAGTAAATTAGTAGCAAATAATTTTGGGTTTGGAATTAATAGTGAATTAATCTATCTATTCTATCTATTAAAGTAATATTGTGTGTGTGTTTACATTTCCCTAGCAAACTACTCTGTCAATTTTTAGTCTACAGACTGAAATCTCGAGAATTTGCACCATTCAAGTTTATTTTATTGCAAAAATGATAGCGAGTTTAAGCGGACTTCCAGTTTTAGTAGAGGTCACTTGTAGGTTTTTCCCTTTAACTGTGGCAGGTGTTGTAGTTTGGCGCTTTCTCTTATCAGAAAGCTGAAAAGTTCAATTAAGTTCTTAGCAGGTAGGTATACAGTCCTTGAATAAAGCTCCTTAGTAAAGGGATAATATTGAAAGTCCTTTTAGACTAAAGAAGGAAGGGAGTACTTACAAAGTTTAAATTTCAAATGCTTATTTAAAATTCTCTATGACAAGACGACAATTTTCATAAAGTTTGACTCTCGAAATCTCATTTAAAATTGTACATAGCATGGCAATTTTTAAAAAAACTTCGATTCTTGAATGCTTATTCAAAATTTCTGAACTTGCAAACCACATTTGTTGAAGCATTTACTTACCAATTCTTTCCATTTCTTCAGAGATTTTGATTTTGCTGCTTGTAAAACACCTACAACGGCTTTGACTTGTTTGCTTTTCATTTGTTCTAGGAGACTAAATGAAATATAATTAAAGATTAGGGTTGATGACAAATGATGATGTCAGAAAATTATTAATCCAAGTTGCTATATAGGTGCATATGTGTTAGTATACATACGTGAAAGATAAATAGAAAAACAATGCGCACACACACACACACACACACACACACACACACACACACACACACACACACACACACACACACACATATATATGACATCATGCAATCGAATCAAATATAATATTTCGTCTTGATTATTCAAACGATACGGTCCAAATTATTTAATATTAAAATTTAAAAATAATTACAAGCTTGAAAAAAATATAGACATGTAAAGATTGTGGTGGAACGTATAAAGAGAAAAAAAGACATAGAAAAATAGAGAATGAAGGAAAAAGGAGAGAGCATTTCAAAAATTGTTTGGATTTCATCTGGGTAGAAAAAGTCAATGTGAAAAAGAATAGGAAAATCTGAAAGAAAGAAGAAGAAAAAAAACAGCAGTATGTCATCTGAAGACATTGGTGGAAGAGAAATGAATTGTAAACAAAAATGTAGAAATGTTTGAAATCATTGAAATATAGTAGTATAGTGTGAGAAGAATAAAAAAAAGTTGCTTTTATTTTATCTTTTTAATTTCTTTCTGTTAATGTAATGCTATTCTCACCGATCACATTTTTAGTTGAATTAGGTTCGATGATCAAGTTAACTATTCAGTTTTTCGTGGTTAAACTGATAAATAGTAAGAGAGTCATTGAGTTGCAAAAACTACTGCGATTTTTTTTTATTAAATATTTAAGTAAAATTTAAGTATGCTTGAAATCTCATATATAGGATAATGTGGCGTTTTAATAATCGTTTACTTTTATATTTTAATCTCGTATATTTATTTTTATTTAAACTTTTTTGGCGCATACTATGCATGAAATCGAATAAATTATATTTGCCTATTTTGAATTTTTGATAAAACATTTTAGTGTTTTGTTATGTAGTTTGTATCATTGTGATAACGAGTTTAGTTCATTTCTTGTAGAAGGGTTTGTTGATTTCATTTGTGAGAAACAGTAGGTATGTTTTCTGTTTAATACTTGTGTGTAGATTGAGGAATGTTTCTATTGTCTAATATTAAATGATTTGGATATCTCAAGGATTTTTGAGAATGCTAAGTTTGTTTAAATGTTTTCGTTGAGGTTTTGTGGACTGCATGTTCTAAGAGCGCATAGACATAAACCAATCATAGAACCGGTTTTAATTTTGTTGTAGTGGGTGAAAATGTGTACAGCAATTTTTGTTAGCTAATTTGTGGTAGACCTAAAATATTTAAGAATTTTGTGACTTATTTATTAGGAGATCTAGAAAAGGTGTGATCTTATGAGATACTTTCTATATAAACTTTATACATTGTTCGGCAGTTTCTAACCAGAGTACTGAGTTTCTAGAAGCTGGAAAATCGTCTTTGTATCTAACTTCACATGGAGAGGCAAGTAACTTTTTATTCACTTTTTTTCTTCCCAGTAAGACTGAATGCTACTCGAGGTCGGTTCAACGTGGGGTAGGCGAGTCCTGCTTTCTCTAAAAACTTGGCTTTCTGGATAACTGGAAAATTTGCCGCGATTTGCCCACATTGAGAGGAAACATACTCAAGCGATTAAACCAATTCCCTTCCCCAAAGGCGGAGGTAATGCTGAACTCTGACCATACCCAACTCTGATGTTATGATGTTAGCCCGACAGCATAAAAGTCAGGTAATCCAGAGAGAGAGATCCTTTTTCGGAAAATGGATTTACTTCTCACATTAAAAACAGTCTTTTTGTCTAATTGTACCATCGCAGTAAAGAATAAAAAAGAAACACATGATAGAACACAGATGCATAACACTTTCTTTCTCCCCCCCCCTCTCTCTCTCTGTATTAATAGGCATATAGAAACGGAAAAGATTTATTTCCCCTATTGCTCTCTCCCCATCTATATATCATGTTTTATTAATACAGAAAGAGAAAGAATGCATATATGTGTGTGTACGTGTATATAAGAGAAAGGGATAGTGAGATTGTAAGATCGTGTGTGTGTGTTTTCTGTGGAAGTTTCTTTTACCCCTGTTTACTAAACTCACCATAAGTATTGTTATAGACATATATAGATGAGGGGAGAGAGAGAGAGAGAGAGAGAGAGAGAGAGAGAGAGAGACAGACAGACAGACAGACAGACAGACAGACAGACAGACAGACAGACAGACAGACAGAGACACAGAGACAGAGAGAGAATAGAGTGTATAAATAATTAATTGAATAACTACTATAATATCCTATAGAAGGAAAAAGACTTAATATTTTATGGAGATGTTATTTGTTTTTGGTTTTGCGATACGTTTTGAATCAATTTAATTATTTATGAAAGTGCATTTTTATCTAAATACGAGTTGGGAATAATTTTCCCTTTAACCAACTTGGTACCCCCACATGAGGAGCGGCATACATATTGTTTCTAATCCACTGACAGGTGTTTCGTCGTCTACGACTCATCAGAATGGCTGAATCTAGCGAGATTCGTAATCAGGTCTTGAATTGGAAGCCATGTTTAATTTCAGAAGAGTTTCCGAATGCTATTCTATACAAGTCCTAGTTATGAAGAATTGTCAATGGGTAGTTGTTCTGCACAGATTCTGGACTTTATTAATTTTGCAAGCAAAGAGCAAAAGATCCTTCTTGTGTTGGCACGAAAAAATTATGTGCTGGAATGCTAAAAGATTTCATTTTTTATGGAGAAATTCTGGTTTCTGCTAGCAAAACGCGAATTAATTTTATTCGTCAGTTCCTACCGGCAGCGTTTATAAATAGAATCTCCCAACTGTCAGGGATCGTTAGATACCAAAAATATTGCAACAAATATGCATGGCGAATATTCCAATAGATATGTCATAGTTTATAGATTCTTGAATGAATTCAAAGTAGAATACATAATGGTAGTGGTTTTCATCCAACAACTCACTGATACATTTAGGATATATATATATATATATATATATATATATATATATATATATATATATATATATATATACACAAGTTAGAAAAGCATTTCATCCATTTCTTTTATGTAATGTACATTCTGTTGCACTTTTTAAAAATATCATTGAAAATTTTATATCTATATCATTAATTGCTAGATGAAAGATAATGTTTTCAAATTGCAACAGAATGTACATTACATAAAATAAATCCAAGGTAATTTTTTGATTCAATTTAAATTAAATTTTTATACCTTACTTTGTGAAATTTATAAAAGTGGAATTTGAAGATAAATAAATTTCAAATTGAATCTTGTACCTTTATTTTTAAAGCCTATAGTAAACACATTTTGTTTAACAATTTTCATGCCGTGGATGAAATGCTTTTCTAACTTGTATCTTATCTTTTTTAGATTATATTTTAAAACTCTCCTTCTCTATATTTCAGTTTGTATTTCTCCTTACACCACAACTCATTTTTGCAACCCCCTCTTTGTATTATTACAGGTCTGAATATTCTCTCTGTTTTAGTTTGTATTTCTCCTCACACCACAACTCATTTTTTGCAACCCTCTCTTTGTAATACAGGTCTGAATAATGAGAAAATCTGAATTTTTTTTAACAAAAACTTTAAAATAACTTTTTTAGATTCAATTTTTTAAAACTTCTTTCAGAATAGAAAATCTTTAAATTTAATAAGGAACATATTTCATATAGGTTTCATTAACAAATATTCAGTACATAACGAGAAAAATAGAGATGAAAATTTCAAAAGGAGTGTATAACTGGTTATGGTCAATAGTAGTCCTCGCCAGCGAAAGTCTTTGTTATTGTTATTCTATTATTATTATTTAAAAAAATTTGTGTCCTGCTCTTTTGCTCGAGGACTAATATATATATATATATATATATATATATATATATATATATATATATATATATATATATTGTTTTGCATAAGCATTAATATGTTGCTACACATTCATGAGTATGTTTCGGTCAACCAGTTATAAATAACTAGAGACCTCTTCATGCAATATTGCTTTCTCTCTTGTATAAGCAACATCGCTTGAAGAGGTCTCTAGTTATTTGTAATTGGTTTACCGAAACATGCTCATGAATGTGTAGCGACATATTAATGCTAATGTAAAACAAAAAAGTATGTCTTGCCCTACTTCAATGTTGTACACTCTTGCATTAACCTTGTTTAAACTCCATTGGTTGCTTCATCTCTAGAAAATATTAACCTGGAATTATATATATATATATATATATATATATTTATTTATTTATTTATTTATTTAAATGTACAGAAGGTTAGAAAAACATTGGTACCGTCGGTTTCAAGTAAAACATAAGGGATTGAAACCGACGGTACCAATGTTTTTCTGACCTTCTGTACATTTAAATAAATAAATATTAAGCTCTTATATCGAAAAAAGGTTTTTTCTTTGTAATCGAGCACTTTGTTGGAATTCTTTTCCCCAAAACGGTAAACAAATGTATGTATATATATATATATATATATATATATATATATATATATATATATATATATATATATATATTACAATAGTGTACATCTTCATAAAAAAATGATAGGAAAAAATATTAAGTAATTAGTAAATAATCAGTAATATAATGTTTCATATATAAATTATTATTATTTTTGATGACCTAAAGAAAAATCTCAAGTTAACTTTTTATTTGGAAAGGAAACTTTCTCTAAATTCATTTCCAGTAGCGAGAGTTGCCTGACTTGTTATTTAATTTCTTGCTTCCCCTATCTCTTAAAATAATTTCGTCCAAGGGGGGGGGGCAAGAAAATAGCATTTATTTTACTCGCTAACTACTGTGTGATGGGTTGGTTTATATTTACTCATTTCTTCTATATTAATCATTATTTTTCCGTCAAAACTTCCGACATTATATGAACTAAACCTAAATGTAGATTCCATGAACAAAGCTTCTTTCTTAGTGTGGAATTGTCTTCCGTTTTCCTGCTTTCCGGCTGACTACAATATGGTTGTCTTCAAGTCTAATGTAAATAAGTTCTTGATGAGCCGTTCCATATAAGTTATCAAATTTACCAAATTTTCATTACTAACGATTACTATATTGTCCAATTTACTACTATGAACAAAGCTTCTTTCTTAGAACTGCACGCCTGTGGAATTGTCTTCCGTTTTCCTGCTTTCCGGCTGACTACAATATGGTTGTGTTCAAGTCTAACGTAAACAAGTTCTTGATGAGCCGTTCCATATAAGTTAACAAATTTAGCAAATTTCCATTACTAACGATTACTATATTGCCCAATTTCTACTGTACACTCTTTAACCCTTATCCTTGAGTGGCCTCTTGGCCTTGATAATGTGGTGATGCCTATGTAAAAAAAAAACAACAAAAAAAAACAACGAGGCAATTACTATGCACATCTTTCACAATCACTATTACAAACTCATACTGAAGGGTGTTTTTGTGAAAGAATACACACCTCTTTTTATATTAAGCCTAAAGATCACGCTTTTGATTAATAACAGGGTATTCCAGATAAATAACTTTTGATTTTTCAGTTTAAATGCTTCCATAACCCTTTTCAATTATTGTTGTTTTCTTCTTTTCCTTCTTTATCTTATTTTTCTGCACTTTATTCTACGTAAAACTTCTAAACAATTCTTTACGTTAACCTTCAGAGCCACGCTATTGATTAATTACAAGGTTTTGCCGAAATATGAGTTTCGATTTTCCAGTTTAAATGCGTACATATTAATTTTAATTATTCCTCTACACATTACACCATAAATTTATAACTGGTCAACAGGGATTACTTACATGGATACATATTATAGGCACGGTTTACTATTTGATTAAGGGCATCACAAGCTTAAAAAAAATTTTTTTATTACATTTTCACCCCAAACAAGGCACATTGCCACTTTGGTGTAGGGAGCTACTATCAGGGGCAGCAACTACTGGGGCACTATGTTGGGATTTGGGCAGCAAGATGTCGGTTCACGTTACACTTGAACTTCTGCATCTCAGTACATTTAGGGAAGCAGGGACCTGGAATGGAATTCCAGAGTTGTTTACTTCGCTACTTCGCTATAATAAATGTGATTTATTTAACAAATGGGTACTTATGCAGATTACAGACCTTACTGAAATAATAACACTATTATTTATTGATCCAGTCTTCAAATGGGAGGCACATAACAATTCAATAAACAATACTTTCTGTATACATTGGCAGTTTACTTGAAAATAATATGTAAAATATAGCATGGTCCATATTATGCATACGTACAAAACAAAGAACACCACATCGGTCATGGCTGTCATTCTCTGACACTTGAAAACAATGACACTGACTATGCGGCTAGTGCTTACAAGTAACCGTCTCATTATAGCAATAACTGCCAGTGTGCCTCGGTGTCATCACGTGACAGTAACTAACTAAAAATATCACTATCCAACATTTACTACCGATAACACTGATAAGCACCACTGGATTACAGTGCCTATCACTGGATGCCAGTGCCCGACAATTGATAACAGGCGATTGCATTTTTGAACAATCCAATGAACGCTGTACCCAACAAAAAATGATTGCTGCAGAGGCAACCCGTGGTCACTAAACGCCTCAAAACAACACACACGCCTATGACCCCCAGTGCTAACCCCTAACATTCAGTGGCAGACAGTTTGATTTTGGAGCAACAATTTGATTTTGAATCTAGACCAATACTGATCATGGCCAACAGTAAATGACAATGACCGCCATGCACCAACGATGACAGTTGTAAATGTAAGTAACCGCCCTAAAGCTACTAAAGCTAATTGCCAGTAACCACCAGCGCCAACAATGACAGCCAGTGGATTCCACTACCTGCCACTGCTAGACAATGCACGACAGTACAAACCAGATGCTTTCATTTTGGCTACTGCCACCAGTGCCCACAATTTTCTTGAGCCGACAGTCGCTACTACTAGCAATCGCTGCCATATCTCTGTATTACTATTTTTTAGCTGTTTATCCATCGCCAGTAATTTACTCAATATGATAATGCATTAGATAATGATACATATATATTTTTTTTGTTTTCGGAGGTGGAGCTTCACTGTTTTGGCTTTGGCTCATATTTCCACTGGGCATTGCTGGTACATTGATCCTATTAGTATACAAATAAATGAACTTTATTATAGAGTGGATGATGTTACACTCGTTATAAAAAAAAGATTTTGTTTTAAAACAAAACAATAATGAACGATGCGAAAACAACATTTCTAATTTTTTTTGAACTGGCCTCAAAATTACCAAGTACAACACTGAAAACCGAACCTCTAAAAAAGATATGACTCCAAGAAGCACTTGTCGAGGTCAATTGAAAACAAGAATTCTTCATCTTTCTTCCTCTTGGCATTCTCTTTTGATTCAAGAGTAATTAATGGTCAAATGATATTCCTGGGTTTTGCACTTTGGTCACAGAAGTCAAGGCAGTGACTTCAAAATAGGAAGCCAGATGTTGAGTACCTACTTGTTGAATTTTGACATCCGATTCTTCCAGTAAGTGAGTTCCGCAGTCGGACCGATGTCGTCGGCTTCTCTTTGCATTTGTTCACTCTCAGCCAGCACTTGTTCGATTTGGTTCGACCACAAAGTCAGCATGTCTTCGAATTTGTCTACAGATTCTGAATTTCCAGCTGAAAAATAGCGGAACAAGAGAAAAGAAGTATTTTATTAATAAATAATGATAATTTTCATTAATAAATAATGAGGAAAAATACAACTTCAACTTTTCTTTTCTTATTGGTTGTTAATTCATAATGTTTTGACCGATGTAAGCTCCGACTTTCTTTAAGTGCATTCTTTGGAACTTGAAAAGCTTTGTTTCCAAATTTTTGAGATGAAGATTGGTAATTTGTATTATTCAGATTACTATACTTATCGTCAATGTTATTTGCTAACTTTCTTTTAGTATATCAATGAACTCCTGACTCTCTATTACTGTGGATTATATATAGGGTTCAGTTTGAATCTCCATATAGATTCCCGAGTGCAACATAAAGATTCCCAATTTCGACAAGATGAACCTGAAGAAGGTCGGAGGTTATATTGACCGAAACATTAACTAGATGAGAATAGTAATTTAAATAATACGAATAATTAAAATTGTGAGAAAAAAAATTTGAACTATAATTCTCATCTTAGATGTAATTTTCATAAACACTCTTATCATTATGCAAAATGAACCTGTTCTCATTCTTGCAAGATCGCATTAGTAAAAAAAAAAAAAATAAAACCCACCTGCAATTTGGTAATCTTGTGGACCGGTCAGCCCTTGGGTCATATAACCATTGCCATTTTCCAACAAGACGAGCTGTCCTTCCAGTATATTGACTGCATTGTTCAAACTGCCTGAGAACCGTTCCAGTTGTTCGATAAATTCTACAACTTTTGTGCTGTGGCCATTTCCATTCGAAAGGGAACCCCAAGACTATAAGCCAACAAAGAATATTGGAATTTAATAAAATATTTCAAATACTTATTTTAAAGACAATTTCTGGTCTGCAGAAAACAGAAAATGCCTAAGGAATCATTTTTCAACGGAAGAAATTGTTAACAGTATTGACGTTCATATGAATAGATTCGTAATTGTTACGTTGTGTACATATGAATATGTCCCAAAACGACGTACATGTTGAATAGTGGGGGTAATATTTTATCAGTTTATTCATGTACGTATAAATGCGTATATGTATATACGTCGTATCATTTGGTTGATCGTCTAGTGTGTATATTTTAATATTTATGCAACAGTTTTATCAGAAAACGATTGACGTGGACGTATCGAAACAGTTGTATACAAAGAGTTCTTTTTAACAGCTGTAAATAACACAACACATACCGGGATTATATACGAACATTTATTTTCATGATTCCGGCCGGCATCTTCAGAGATTACAACGTCTTCACATTTTGGCTGGCTGAGAAAACACTGCTTTCTGCGTCATGGAGAGACCAACTCCCTTTTGAGTCGTCCGTTCTCTCTGATGTCCAATGACTGACTAGAATCTCCTCAAATCTACGTCGTCTAAGACCCCAACCGCTGACGTAACATAAATCAGATTATTTGTTTATTCAACTCCAAAATTATGTTTTCCTGCATTTTCTAAAATCACATTCTTTTTGTAGTTGTTTATTATTTCAGTTTTTAATCACCTTTTCGTAATCTAATTGTTTACTTTTCTAATCATAATAATCGATCCAGCGACCAGCCGTTATCAATTATTATTATTATTATTATTATTATTATTATTATTATTATTAATAATAATAATAATAATAATAATAATAATAATAATAATAATGTTTTGATCCTTGGCCCTGCCTGCCACAGTTAACACAGATACTACACTATGATCATAGTCAAAGGGTTACAACATTACATAATAAGAAATCAACAGGTATAATCCAAAGTTGTAAAAATAATAAATAAAATATTTATTAATGCAAACAGCAACATTTATATTTTTTGGATTATGCTAACTGCTAGGTACGTGCAAAACGAATGGCCGTTCCCCAAAATGTACAAATATATTGGCTCCTCCCTCTTGTTAATTTCTTAAAAATTACCAAAATTCAGGAATTAATTTTTATGAAAATTTTAGCATTTAATACTTAATGATCACAGAATATAACGAACCCATTATTAAAAAAAAAAAACTCTTTGTGAAATTGTTTTACACTGATCTATTAAACACAACTAATAAATGAACTTCCGTTTTTTTCTTACCTCCAAAGACTTCAGAGAATGCAAAATTATTTTTGAAATGTGCTCCCCAAAGCCATGCAGCATTTCACCTTTGGTACAGTCAAGAATTCCAAAATTTAAACCCTGCGCAATGTTAGCATCTGTGACTGCCTTGTCGATGGTCCTCAGAAAATAGACGCAGATTCCACCAAACGTCTGAAACAAAAATAAATATAAAGAAGTAAAATAATAATACAGGTGCATCACCAATTTTTCGACACCGTTGGTTTCAGAGGCTTCTGGATTACTATGTTGCCGATTTCATCTTATAATATTTTATCAAGAGACACCCTAACTAACTGATTACACAACTATTATATTTTAAACCATCAGCAATTGTTTTCTATTTTACTTGGGACTCATTTCTTATCAAGGACTAAATTTCGCTCGAGGATAAAGGTTAATGAATGTAAAGTGGTAGTGTAGCAATCGTTAATGGTGTAAATTGGATAGAATATATATATATAATGTTTCAGGGTCATCGGTTATCAAGGCCCGAAAGCAACTCGAGAGTAAAGGTTAATGAATATAAGGTTGTAGTGTAGCAATCGTTAATGGTGTAAATTGGGTAGAATTTGATTATTTATGGGGAAGGTTCACCAAAATCTTGTTTGCATTGGATTTGAAGACTACTATGTTGTATTTAATTCGAAAGCAGACCAGCGGAACAGTGGTACACAGGCGGGCAGTTTTGGGAAAGAAGCTTTGTTCATGGAATCTGCATTTATATTTAGTTACAGATAAGTAGTGGGGGAAATCATATATAGTAGTTGTAGCTAGTCGGGTGTTTTTTGTGAAAGTTTGACAATGCTACGTGGTCAGGGTGTATCGTTTACATTTAAAACTTGATTAGCACATTGATTTTTCTGTGGAACTATAATTAGAGTTAAATTTGATCAAAATAAGATAGAATCTTAAAATAAAGGTAAATTACCACCAATATATGCAATGTAAAGAAATAAATTAATAAATCTTTCATACAGAGTTATTTGTTGGCCACCCAGTAAAAATTTCGCTTACACATATTAATATATAGATTTTTTTTTTTACAATTTCTAGTGTATATGCCAAGATAGGAGCCAAACCATAATTGTGACAGTTTGTATTAACGTATCACAAATGCTGACTTTTATGAACAAAAATTTTATAGACAAACATATTATTGCACAAGTATAAAACTGGCATAAAACATAGATTTTACCTTAAAAGAAATTTAAGCATATTTTATTTTTATTCATTTATTTAAAACTTACCTCAACGTCTCCTCCGGTAATACAGAGTTTTCTGTGAGATTGTGACGAGTTATTCAAATTTTCATTCTTCATATAACCATTTTCTTTCTGAAATGATCAAAATGCAAATTATATTCAAAAGAAGAAATACAGCCGATAAACTGTAAACAATAAAAAAAACTTGTTCAATCTTATTTTTATTTTCAAGAGGGACCAAATATAAATTCACTACTCCTGTAGCAATATTAAATGTGAATGTGTAAAAATAGTCTTAAAAACGTAATTTTTCGTGTAATGTTAGATGAAATAGAAAAGTGGAAAATTCGATTGAAGCATTAAAGCTACGTGGTCAGGGTGCTGTGTCACAGAAAGGAAGTCTCCAGTGACACGTAATGGATAAGCTGATCAAATCTTTCTCTTGTTTGTAAACTGAAAAGAGGGGTGATTTATGTGAAAATGCTGCAACCTAAGTATTCTAACGATGTGTTTGGTTATTAATTTCTATTTCAGTCATGCCAATTATTTAGAGTTGAAAGAATACACAGAATGACAAATCTCTGTATTCACATGCAAAGTTATTTTCTTTCTTTTCACTACAAACAGAGACAACGTTCGCTCTTAATATCAGCAGATGTAGTTCTCACTTCTTCTCGTCACAGACAACATACTTTCACACTCGGTACTAGTAGCAGTAGTATTTATTTCTTCTCTTCATTGACGACAGTGCATGACCTGTACAAAACACATGCAAATGATGTGGTGCCCAAAAGTTTTGATTTTCAAGCAAAAAACTTCACTCCATTTATTTTGGACTCCCACGGTGCTTATTTTGAATAATCATGAACCTTGTCTTTAAATAACACGATTCGAGGTACATGCTCTAGTGTGACCACTGTTTCCTTGCAGCAGGTGCATGCTAATCATGGCCGCATATTCTTTTGACTTCCAGCACTCTTACCATAATAATTCAGATACTCAGGTAACTAAGCATGATATGGTAGCACTTTCAGGTTTTATTCCCCATCTAAACAACAAGATCTCGAGTGAGCTATATATCTATATATATATAATAATTCGCTTGTGGGATGAAACACTCCTGTAGATGAAGACTAAATGGACTTTTCTTACACAGAAATCAGAACCAGCTCCAGACGTCAGCTTCTAAAGTGCATCGTTAAACAGGAGAAAGTTTTATTTGAAGACCTGATGATAAGACAGCTCGAGGCCATCATTGTTAATGACCGTCACATCCAAGACACATCAACACAGATTGATCAAGTCTGGCCCCAAACAAATTATTGCAGTCGAGTTGGTCCATAAACAATTGTGAATATTAAAGATATTTACTCAACTATTGAGAAACACAAAAACAGTATAAAGAATGTTACTTGTCACATGCAAATATTTACATGAGACAAAAATGTCTTTCTGGTGTAGGACAGTAGGAGTTCTGGTTATTAGAGTGAAAATTACTTCTTGAATTGTAAACCATGCTTAATTTCAGAAGAGTTTCCGATAGGTATCTATTCTATACAAGTCTTGGAGATGATGAATTTCAAGTGGGTAGCTGTTCTGTACTTGTTCTGTACTTGTTCTGTACGTGTTCTGGATTTTATGATTTTGCAGGCAAAGAGCAAAAGATCCTTCTCATGTGTATACGAAAAAATTATGTGCTAAAAAGATTCAGTTTTTATGGAGCAATTCTGGTTTCTGATTGGTTGATAGCAGAACGTGGGTTAATTTGATTCGTCAGTTCCTATCGGCAGTGTTTATAAACATAGATCAATAAATGGCTTAAATCACAGGCAGTACAGATACTTTTTATCTATCTTTGTTTGTGAAGCTATTCCGGTCAAAGAAGTAGGGGAAGTTTTGGCATTACTTTATATGAAATGTTGATTTTAGAATTATGTTTTATAGGAGTGTCTTTTGCAATAACATTTCATTATGAGTGCAGTTTCCTTTGTGATCCATTCCTTCCTTGATCTTTGATTTGTGCTAATCATTTTTATTTATATACATTTGTTCTTTTGTATAATGAAACCTAAAATAAGAAAGACCAACATGCGCAGGATGCCAACCGTGTCCTTCATGTTTGCTATTAAAAGAGCTTCTGCCGATCCTGATGTCTGTTTATCCCTACGAATTTTATATTTTTGGTGTCATTTCTTTTTTTTACATAGTTTGATGCTGTATGCAACGTCAGGCCCAGGCTTAATTTTCATGTGAACTTGTTACAAGAATAGTGCTTATCTATTCTATATATAGAAATAAAAATCTGTTCATGTAAGATGTTTCCAATAAAGAATAATAATCAATATTTGTTTCAATGGCCTACAACTCAAAACCTTTACTTATTTTTTTTATTATCATTTACACATATGAAACATATGACTAAAGTTATGTCAGCGATGTTTTCCAAAACTCTGCGTATCAGATAAGAAGTTGACTTTTCTATCCTGGCGTCCAATCGCGACTACTTGCCTTTCAAATCCATTTATTATTTTGGCTATGTTCACTGTGGCTTTATGTTCACACTCTGTTTAAAAACCATTTTCGTATTACTTTATTTTCATGCATTACATAACATTGTAAAAAAAAAAAGGCAAAAATAATCACACTTACATGAATGGAAGTCTGGTAAAAGAAGATTAATTTCCTTGGTCCATTTGGGGAGAAAAAATCTTCTATCATGTCAAACTAGAGCAAAAGGCAAAAGCAAACAAAAAGATGTAAATATTAATATATTTAGTTTTCAAATGTTATTTCATTTAAGACTGTATAAAAAAAGAGACACGAGTAGTGAGAAGTAGTACGAGAATACAAAGTTGTTGACTCGATAAAGTATATGGATCAAATGGAGGGTTGTGTGAGTGACCTAATAATATTAAGTATATTAAATGGAGGGCTGTGTGATGGACCTCCATTCAGTCTTGAAAGACAATGGATACTCTCTGTAAGGGTAGGTGCACTTGTACTTGTGAAGCAAGGATTGCACAATTCCAACCACATTTCTTCTGAATTGGAACTGTTTGAGTTCAGTGGCAAAGAGAAGTCCAAGATGACTGGAAACAATGCCGAGATAAGCGGAAAGCACATACAACACCTGGAAGTCCCAAATGGTCACCAATTTTAGTACTCACCAGGCTCAACATTATTTAACTTCAGTGATCTAACGGGAACCGGTGTGTCAACGTGATGTGCCTAATAATACTATTAAATGGAGAGTTGTGTGATTGATCTAATAATATGGATAATGATACCAACATTCTATAAACCAATTCATAAGTGATTGGCATTAAAATATTTACGATTTCACATAATAATGATCAAACAGTAATAATGAAACTTGTAGCAACGTTATACAAATGAAGGCTCTTTCTAATGCAAACCTATTACAGAATGGAGATATAACAGAAAGTGAACCGTGAGTTTTCTTTCCACAGCTTCGTAACTCTCACTTCCATCCTATGTTAATCTTTATTCCTCATATTCATGAGCAGTGTTTGTGATAAAGGGGGAAAATACTGTTTTCTGAGTAAGCTGGGTTTTTTTTTGGGGGGGGGAATGAGTTGCATATAGAAGTTTTCAATCCTCTTATAATATTTATCTTCATTCAACTTTCAATCTATTCAACTTATTAACTCTTATTTGCTAGTGTTTTTTTAGCATTGATAAATGGTGAATGATAAGTAAAATATAAAGGGTTTGAGTGTTTTATAGAGAAACCAATTCTAAGTAAGTGACCTGCTAAGGTTAGCAGTCCTCATTCAAATGAATTCTGTAATTGTGTTTTCAAGCGCATAAAACCCAATTAATGTATTCTTTTATGACATTTTCATGAAGACACATCGGATTAGGATGATGGCTTCTAGAATGAAGTTCTAATCAATGGAGCGTTTCCACTGTCGATCAGAAGAAGACTCTATCAACCAAGTATATCCAGTGTGATGATGTATCGAAGTGAAAACTGGCCAGATACGGTTGAGGACATACATTGCATGACGAGAAATGATATATGAATGACGGATGTGAAGTCTTAAAGACAGGTTTAGATCTTTTATCCCTAAAGAAAGATCAAATTTGTCATGTATAGGGATGCAAGTGCAAAAAGTGTTTGCATGGTCACAGTGAAAGAATGGATGAAAGTGCTCTAGTAAGTAAATGCAGAACAATTAATGCAGCAAGGTTGATGCACAGGTGAGAGCCAAAGAAAACATGGTCGGAAGTGATAAGGATGCATTTGAGAGAAAGACGGATAAGCAAAGCCCTGGTGAAAGATAGGTTGCTTTTGAAGACGATTTTTACAAACAGTCCAACGCATGTCAGCTTGTCAAAAGGGACGTTAAATTGATGATGATGATGATGATGATGATGATGATGTTTCCATGATGCACCTCAAAGTTTTAGAGAAATAAAAAAAAAAGGTAAAAATGTCATTTAATACCAGTTATGCAAAGTAAACAAATGTGATATAGTAAGAGAGAATGAGAAATAACCAGTCTGTGATAGGTCAAAAGTGTTAATGGGATTTGAAGTAGTTGATCAGTCAGCGAAAGACAGAAATTAGATAAGAGGCAATGTGGGAATGCTTTTCTGTTTAGTCACTTCGGAAAGTATGTATAAAGTATGATGCAACCAAGTAGACCAATGATTGTTATGCAATAAGTTAATACTATAAATATTCCATCTCTTTTGTAATCATATTTTTAGGTTGGAATTCATGTTAAGCAAGGTAGTAGGTAAAAACGTTTACCTTTTCATCCGAAAGTACAAAATCTTCGACAACATGTCCATCCAATCCAAGAGCATCAGAAATCTATAAACAATAAATGATACTTTAAATTTCAAATGTACGTTTTATAATTCATAGCAATGAAAACAAAAAGTAAAAATTAAATTAACAAGGATTTTATCAAACATCCATGTATCCAATATTATCTGCACAATAACTAGAAATTAATACCTCCACCCATGCAATTATTAATAAAATTCATAATTCTTATTACAATTCGGCCATATTTGTTACAAATATAATTCAGTCTATGCCTGACTTGTCCATCGAGTTTTAGTAATGAAAGTCCAACAGTTTTTGTTCAATCGGCGTTCAATTACATGCACCAAACGTGCATCTTTGCATTGCAATCATGCTTAAACTTATTTGAGTTATGACGACCTTCTTTCGTTAGGGAAAATCCAGAGTATTCTTTTGATAGACATTATCTTTGAGATAAAACAAAAAAAAAAGAGGCTTTAGTTTTGGAACGACCTTTGTATGTTACAGAAAATCTGCATTCGATATTGTGGCTATGACTGACACCAATGACGGCTGCAGCACTTAGTCGTAACTTTATTCTGAGTTAAATATCCATCGATTTAATGATAAAAATATTCGCGGTTAAGACTGTGTAAGTGTAAAATCCATTCAGAATCCCACCTTCTACTAATGAGACAATGGCCAATGTGCTCCCTATCCTTGAACCGTAATAAAAAGAAACTTATTTGATATTCCTGACTAAAACTTGGTGGCCAAGTGTGGCATGGACTGAAGTTTATTTGTACCAAATACAGTTGGATTACAGAAAGGATTGATTATTTTATTTACGATTATTTTTTTCAAGGGCAGATGGGGGCTCATACTATTTCGTACCAAATATTTCCAATGTGTGCTTATTACATTGGTCTGTAAAAGTATTTAATAGAATTGCCAGCTATACAATACTTAGAAACAAATACAAAAAATGTGTTTTTTAAATAAAATAATAATTAAAACATTTATTACATTAATGGTTACTATGAGGTACCAAAGGCTATAATTAGTCACAAAAAATCATGCATTAGGAAAAACAAACTAAGAAACAAGTGGAAAAATAAAAAAAGTTTGACAAATGTGTTGAACAACAATAATGAAAATCAAAGAAATTAGCGGGATTCGAAGAACTGATTGGCCTTCATTTGCAGAACAAAAATAACCTATTCACAGTGTTTTACAGAAAAGAAGTGCACTCCTTTTTGATGCTGTTAAAGAGCGAAGAGATAGTTTTTTTATCCAACAGAGCGTGATGCACATAAATAGAGACTTATTTGAAAATATTATTTGCAGTGAGTTGATTTTTTGAACAGTGTTTTTAAGATGCAGATGGATCGGTAGAATGGAATGGATCATTTTTTTAGGAGTGGCAATAAAATCCACTCCCAGATTAGTGGAGTGAACAAAGCTCTTTTCATTTATTGACCGTATCCATATTAATCGATATTCAACTTACACTGCGTATCAAATTATTAATGAATTTAAATTTTGTTTTGACTATTTAAGGAACGAGTGAATAAAAATCCATGAAACTTTGAGAAAGTGCTTACAGTACTATTCAGTTACTCCAGTCAGAAAATAAAAGTATTTAAAACAGTATTAGCGAAACTATGGCAGAAAATAGGAATATCTGTTGATTTCAGTGTGTCAAGTTATTAACGAGGTTGAGAAAAAAATATACCCATAACTTGTTTATTGAAATAATTTTCAAACATTAAATGAACTAGAAAAATCCTTAGAGCACAATAACTACATAGAAATTTCTACGTTTACATAATTAGTAGGGGATATGCGATCCTTTTTTCATGAATGACTTGTAAAAGACGTTGGTAATTTATGATTTCGTCAACAGTTATTCCTCGTGATACCTCTTGAAGAGCTTCCCACAACTCGTCTTTGCTCTTAAATTGGCGTCCACTTGCATAAACGCGTCACTTCATTATACTCCAAAGGTTCTCAATTGGGTTCAAATCTGGTGAATTCGCAGGCCACTCCATTTTCTGTAGCTCAAAGAACCCCAGTTGGTGCAAATACTTTTTGCGTTTGTTTGCTGCATGCGAGGGAGCATTATCTTGCATAAAAATAATGGTTCTTCAGAACGCCAAATTTTGCTTCTTCAGCCAAAGTTCAAAGTGCTCCTTCAGAAAAGCTATGTAAGCATTTGACGTCATTTTTATGTCGTCTGGGGTTCTCCATGGGACAAGTAAAGTACCTCCGATAATCCCAGCTCAAATCATTATCCCACCACCACTTTGTTGGCGCCTTAAACGCTGATGACGATTTCGTCCATCTAGTACCCATCCCTTGCTCCAGCCATCTGGGCCATCAAGAGTGACACAACTTCATCGTGAACAAAACTTTGGAAAAATCCGTTTTCATGTTGTCCTCTGCCCATTTCAATCGGTTTTGAATGTGATGTTGCTTTAATGGAGGCTTTGTTACAGGCTTAACAGACTTTGTCATTTCTTTCAGAAGGCGACATCGAGTACTTTTTGAGATATTCTTCAATCTGACTTGGTCAAAGACTTCTCAACTTGTCTGCCCAGGGTTCTTTACTTCACATTTAATTTGGAGTAGAGAACGGTGTTCAACAACTCTAGATTGACTTTTATCAGCTCTCTTACGTACCTTTGTAGGGCCCTTGACAAAGTTCTTCACAGTTTGATGGTACCTTCCTATTGTTTTCGATATTTCAAGGGTAGTTTTAACTTTTGCTAGCTGTTCTGTAATATTATTCTTTTCAGAACTACTCAAACCACCTTTACGACCCATTTTATTGACGAAACAAACTGCCTTGTTAATAATTTGACACACTTCATATACCGTGGATTCAGCAATTACTATGACAAGTTGTTTACATTGCGCAGAACAGTACGAATATTTCACAGTACATGCAGCTCAGCATTGCCAACGTTGCCAAAGCTTTTGATACGAAATTACCGGTAAGTTTCTGAAACTGGTAAAAAAATGTTATCTCGTTAATAATTTGACACGTAGTGTAATCCAAAACAAGTTCCTGAAATCTGGTGACAAACGGACATTTTACAGTAAATTGACAGAATACATCAGAAACTACACCATGTGTATTTCGCTTCCCTCTTATTTCGTTCTTTAATCCTTACATTCATGAGCAATATCTCTAATAAAAGGAGAAAAATTGCTGTTTTCTGGGTCGGTTGTTTTTGTAAGTAGGTGATTTACAATCTTCTCATAGTATTCATCATCATTTAACTGTCAGTCTATACATCTTATTAACCTTTCATGCCCGAGTGTTTTTAGCATTGCTCAGTGGTGACTTGTTGTATGTTTTATTGAGATACTGTTTCTAAGAAATTTATGAGCCAAAGTCAACAGTCCTCGTTCTAGTGAATCAGGTAATTGTGTTTTAAGGCTCATAAAACCCACTCAATTCATTTTTTTTTATGGCAGTGATCTGGTGTATTACATGGAGACACATCTGATTAAGACGAGTCCTCTCAAATGATCCAATCCTGATGCAACACAATGGTGATAATTTACCATACTTCTCATATATCACTTCGTGGAAGACAAATATTTTAGACTAAGAAATTCTGTCTCACTAGTCGTATTTTGAGGATCGCTTATCTATTGACTCTCACTTCTTGGAAGAGGAAGTCTTGAAAAACGAAGATGCGTCTGATAAATATCTTTTATTTGTCAATTCACAGACTTCAGTTTAGTTCAAACTGATATATAAACATTCGACATTACAACGCGAAAACTGACATTTGTTTTCTTTCCAACCTTACATTTCTATAAAATAATGCCTCTATGTATGTTTCACACTATTACAGCTAAACAGTTGATCTAAGAACCAAACTAATAGCAGATTTCTAATAAGCCATTTTGATCTGATGTCCTTATTGATACCAAAAGTTATTGAATCGTTCTTTTTTAAAACTCATTGTTCAAAATTCAAAATATGTAAAAATAACATTAGAAACAAACGTTTGACCATCTTAATGTTCCTTTTGAACTTACCGAACAATCATATCAAATAATCGTTCAAATTTAATATACTTTTACTTTGAAGAGAGATAATTCTTTTTTTTATAAAATTATAAAAATGGATAAAAAATATTTGATAAATGTCTATTAATATACTTTTTATTATAAGAATTTCTACATTCCATTTTTATGTTTATTTATTTTAGATAATAAAACTAATTTTGTTCCATGCTGAGAGATAAAATTCTTTCTCCTAAACTCATTTAAATAGGTTCAAAAGACAAAATATACGGTCGGTTTAACAGTTTTTGCCAATGAAAAATTTCATCCTGAGTGTATTTTTGAAAAAAATATTCATTATTGTATAATTAATTATAACGACTTTGCCCCCTATAACTTGATTCGATATGTCAACGAGATTATAAATGCATTACTTGTAAAATTCGTTCGATTTTGATGTGAAATATGAATCCAGCTCATGTTCAATCATCTCTCGTGATGCTATCTAACTGGTTTTGTAATTCTCAAAATAAATAATAATCTGAGGGTCCGAAGGAAATTCTCCTAGGAGATCTTTTGGTTAGTAGTGCTATGTGAAAACGAGCATTATCCTGACAGAAACATGTACTTCAGCTAGTTCATTAATAAAGTTGATTTATAAGCATTTAAATTAATAGGTCAAATGCCAACATTATTTTCATACCAACGGTCTGTTTATTGAACAACAGAAAACCATTATCAAGTAATGAGTTTAGGATAAAGTAGAAAAATAAAAATAAAAATTCTTGAATAGAGATCACATCCTAAAACACATATATAGACAGATTCCAAGTGTGTGAAGATCATAAATTACTTTTACAAACAAATCAGAAGAGTCGGACTTTTTAAATAATTGATTATGATTGAACGATTCAAACTAAATTAATGCACAAATGACTCACTTAGATCAGACATAAGAATCCGGCTTAGGGTTTTTTAGTAGAAGAAAATCTTCCAAGTAATTTTATTTACTTCCTCTCCAAGAGGTTAGACATAATGTCAAGTACGTAGGTTTGATGAAAGTGTTTCGGTGGAATGAATCGGGTTCGAACTTGACACACCAACGCTTTTAGTTTGTGACGTGTTATTAGTTACCGTCACGTCTCTGCCAAAAAAAACAAAAAAACCCAAAAGCAAGTCTAACGTAAACAAGTTTTTGATGAGCCGTTCCATATAAATTAACAAATTTACCGAATTTCCATTATTAACGATTACTATATTGTCCAATTTCTACTGTACATTCTTTAACCCTTATCCTCAAGTGGCCTCTTGGCATTGATAAGTGGTGATGCCTATGTAAACCAAAAAAAAAAAAAAGAACAAGTAAAATTCAATTTAAAAATTTAAAACTCTTTAACTGTGAATTAAAGATAAACTTCAAATAAAGAAATGTGAATTAAAGATAAACTTCAAATAAAGAAATGTGAATTAGAAATTAAGAGAAAAAAGCCTTTTATTCAACTTTTTAATCAATTATTTTAAAAAGTTGAATTTCAAATTTAAAAATAAACAATAACACCTAAAAACAGATTTGAACCCGCACTGCTATCATAACAGAAAGCGATTTCCTTTCTTTCCCCCTAGTGACTAGCGTTTGGAGGAATTTCTGCTTCTCTGTTGATTACAATGTAGTCATTTTCAAACCTAAAGTCTACAAGTTCTTGTCATTGACCGTTCCATAAGTAATAAAATTAAATGTTATCGTCTTATAGCATTCCTCATCTTTTCGCTGACAATCATTTCCATCTCATTACCCTTATATTCGAGTGGCGCTTGGCCTTGATAAGTCGTCAACCAAATAAAAAGCTGAATTTGAAATTTGAAGAAAAGCATGATGCCTGAACAAAGGCACCTGTGATATGAACAGAGACTGACAAGGACGAATAAAATTATTTTAGACGAAATATTTAAGATTCCTCATGGTTATGAATAGGGCTGTGACAACAGCATATTCTTTTCCTTGTTTTGATTTTCAGCTATATATCCATTGATATCTTATATGTTTTTTTTATGTAGAGTGATGTGGCTCTTGGTTGATTAATTGTATCTGTTCCGTGAGCCAACACAATGCAAAGAATATGCTGTTGTCATAGCCCTAGCTGTGAACAAATAGATGTGAAGATACTTTTATTCATCATTTTATGAATTAAATACGAGGCCATAGGTTGAAGCATAGTCATGTAATTGCTTTGTGGCTCAATTTGATCCAAGCTTTGGAGTATCTCCTGCATGTGGGGCATCTATTGAATGATTCTGTAGCAAAAGTGCCCATGTAATGTAGTTCTTCCTTTGCATTATATCCCATTACTCAGGACCCACATATATATGCACACAGTCACAAGGAAACAAAGACAGGAAAAGAATTCAACTCACTTTATTTCCAGTTGAAAAAACAGGCATTTATTTTACAGGTACTTTACAACATAATGCCTTGTACCTCATTCAAAAGTCTTCTTGTACTCTAATGTGCTAAACATGACTACCACATCGAACATGTGGTACTCTATTTTTGTCCAACCAACTTCAGAATGTGTCTTTTCCTGTCGCTCTCAGACCACGTGTGTAATACATCTATCTCTCTGTTCGTCTCTCTAACGTAATCATCGGTTTGCGCACGTTTTTCTTTTCATAATATTTTCTTTCCTTCTTCTTTGCCGTGATGACACCTCGTACACGGCTTGGTATTTGCTGTTGCTACTACTGCCATACGAATAGTAATATGTACTCTTGCATTCCTCAATGCATGTAGATTTAGCAATAGCTACTTGAAGTATGCAAGGCCAAAAGGCAGTCGAGGATAAGGACTAATACCATAGATATATTACCTGTTAGATGATGTATAATACTATAAGAGTATTGACAACAAATAATAGAACCAACTTAATTTGATTATTTTAGAAAACAAATATTGATATTAGAATTTAAGATGACAAAATTGTAGCCTTCAAGGAACCAAAAAGAGAATTCTTGGAAAGAAACTTTGTTCATGGAAATTCTGTTTTGTTTTAGATACACAGAGGAAGAAAGGAAAGTTCTTTGAAGTGGTGGTAGGTAGACGAATTCATGTAATGAATGTTTTACAGATAAGAAAACGGATTGGAGCTTAGTCGGGCACTATCCATGGAAATAATGATAGAGTCGGTTAAGGCTAGCAGCGTCTTCTGTGTGGGAAGGAGTTTGTTTTAAAGTTTCACCATACTTATACAAGAAAGATAAGACGGGTAAACAAAGAAGCAAAACAACTTACCTGTTTGAAAAGAAACTGATGTCTGCGATCAAGCTATAAGAAAAGATAAAAAAAGATGTAAACAAAAGACGTTAAAAACATTCCAGATTATTTTCATTGCATCTACGTTGTTAAAGTTGAAAGTGGCAGACGTCATTGGAAACTATGTAGTAGTGTAAAAGCATACAATACATTTGTAATTATGAGAACCAGAGCAAAATGTATAGCAGATACTACACTTGGACGAGGAGAAAGTTATAAAAGTTCAGGGACACTGTATCGTACAAGAATGGCTGATGCCGTGTACAACTGCCATGGTATGAAGACAAAGCGGAGTCGGTGCCTTCTAACAGCAATGCAACACTTAGGACCCTAAAAAGGGTAATTAAGGACCGGGAGGAGAAAGGTTTCAATGATCAATATCTGGTCTTCTTTAAATAACAGGAAGATAAAGAAATTATAGAGGAAGTTAGCGTAACTCCAGAAAACTTTCAAAATTACATACATGGCGCTCGTTTAAGAAAGAAATCGGTAGCTGCGTGATCAATTGACTTTATAGTGTCGGTTTGTTGCCCCCCCCCCTGTGGATTGGATGAGACAACATTTCCATAGATTCGACCAAGTGATTATAAAAACACCACTATAGTCGATCCATAGTTAGTTAATCAGTTGGTCAGTTTTAGTTTGTCCATTCTTTCACTCACTGACGGTTCTTCTTTATTTTACAATTAGTTCTCGGTGTAAGCAACGAGTCAACTCGTACAACCTATCAGATAAGTTTACCCAAAAATTATGAAGGAGTTACAACACAAGGAGACGATTTCATTGTTTTTTCCTTTCACCTCGAGTTCGGGTTTTGGTGCTTCATGTTGCCTAAACCGTCATCCCCCCACCATTTCGTCAGCTAAAATCCGACAATATATATATATATATATATATATATATATATATATATATATATATATATATAACGAAAACTTACTTAAATGGGATGTTTTAAAGAAAACTAGCACTTGTCAATCTTTTACTTATGCCTTAATGAAAAATTATATATTACTAGATTTAAAGACAGAAATAGGCTCTTGCGTTTAAATATTTTATACAGGGTAGCCCACTTAAAAGTAGCCCAATTCTTTTAATCTTTCTCTAATCATTTTTTTCAGATTAAGCGACCCACTTAAACGTAGCCCGATCTATGTAATCTTTCTCTTAAAGACCAACTGACACCACAAAACAAAATGCAATTCTTTTTCCAAGATGGCGCTACATGCCACACGTCTCACAGATCACTGACACAAGTCCATGACATGTTTACGGAATAGAGACCATTAAGCAAAGGGTTATGGCCACCGCGTTCTTCGGACATGTCATCATGTGATTTTTATCTTTGGGTGACTTTAATCACCAGAGAAGATCTACAGGTAGTATCTACAAACGTTCTTAAACGTACCCAGAAGTACATAGATGTCAACAGGGAGCACTTCCAGCACCTTTTATAACACTAGAGATAATTTAAACAATGCTGCAAGTAATTTAAATAATAAAAGAATGTTACGTCTCTCCACTACATTCTTGGGCTACTTTTAAGTGGGCCACCTTGTATATATATATATATATATATATATATATATATATATATATATATATATATAAAATAAATAATAAAATAATAAATAATAAAATAATATAGTACATGTATATTATTTAAGTATTTACTTTACTAGCACCAATACATGAGTAAAACTTGGTAGCATTATTATTATTATTATTATTATTAGTAGTAGTAGTAGTAGTATACGCTTTTTCCTAAATACTGGGCAACCTTTTTACTATCTTAGTTCTTTAATTTATATTTAAGCCTATTTCATATATTTTGTTGTCCAAGATGAAAATCAAAGTAGAGTGGACAAACCTTATCTAAACCTTTTTCAAGATATAATCACTCAGCAACTCGAGCCTTCAAACAACAGCAAAACGATTTATATCGATTGGTCTTGTATATGTTTATATCTCTGAACTTTCCTTTATCAGGGCTTAAGAATAATGATCGTAACTATGCTAGACGAGCACAAGATCAGATTTAACTGTGGAAGAAGCAAAATCAAGAGTCACTAGGAAAAAAACAAGCGATATTTATCAGTCTAGAGAGGCTTTAAATTAATTGTATTTTAATCTGCACGACTTCAAATAGTCTATTTTTGTGAATTCTAAATATCTTCAATGATAACCACAATTGTAGTCATAGATTTTAGAGAATATGCGATATAACTAATTTAAATTTTACAAGTATTAAATCAGTGTTGTTTTAGCTGTTAAAGTTTATGCAATTTGCACATTAAATTCAGAATGATTATATTTTCATACTACTACCAAGCTCTTTTTACATACTGAGCACTGTTGAAGTAAATACTGAAAATATGTACACACAATAGATTATATTACTAACTCCATATCAAAAGTAGGTCGGTGATTGGTTAGCTTAACGATATTTACAGAAGAGATTTACAGCTAAATTGAGTTGTTGCCAGAACTTTAGCTTGAGTAGACATGATGTAAGGTTCTGGAGAAATAGGGGGATTAAGATCTCTCATTTGCCACGTGAAAACATTCCAAAAAGAACTCCTTATTAAGAAATTGTTGATCCATTGAATTAAATAAATAAAAGATATTTTAATATATACATTGTTGTTTGTTTTGTATAATTTATCTCTTGTTAGTTATACCAGACAATCAGATTTAATAGCAAAAGAAAGGCAAGAGATCTCATGCAAGTTTCAGTCACCATACAATGAGAGCAATAAATATTCAATCTCCTGCTGAATTTTTTGTGCTTGCAACTTTAAAAATGGCAATGATTGATAATTTTCAGGGTAGCTCCATTGATGGAAAATCAAAATCAAATAAATGTTAAATATATATACTTACTAGCAGGCTGCCTGGCGTTGCCCGATTGTAAAATACGCTTAAATATGATATTTTAATTTATATAGATTTCGTATTTATCATTATAGCAGCAATTCTCTTTTGATTATTATGTTGTACCCATACATAGAAAAAAATTATGACTTGGTGCCATCAGCTAGAATCCAAACCAAAACATATAGCTCTCCAACGTTAATCATTACAATTTAAGCTAATTCCATATGCATATCAAAACTTTACAAATTAACGTACTTACTCATATTAATGTATATTTGCCCACACATAGATGTTATACATTTAGTTGACTTAAGTTCAAATTTATCAATTTTTACCCGCTAACAGCTATTTTTACTGGTGAAAAACAAATTGAATCTGTTCCACAAGTCCGATGCCACTATATATAAAGTTTCTAGTTTGTGGACCAAAAATGAACATATTGGTTTAGTAGAGCTCGTTTTGCACGCACATAGACAAGGTTACTTGTATATATATTCTGGCAGACAGCTCAGCATTGTCCGGTCATGAAATATGCTTAAATATGATATTTTCATTTATGCAGATTTCGTATTTATTATTATAGAACCAATTCTCTATTGATTATTCTGTAATAGCTAATATATAGTAGTGATTTCTAAGAGTTAAACAAAAAACTATGGCTTGGGTACCATCAGTTAAAATTGAAACCAAAGCAGTTAGCCTTATTTGTTACTGTCTCAGCTAATACCAGATGAAGTTGAAAACTGTAAAAATTAACTGACTTTAATGTATAAATGTATATTTGTACATGCAGAGAAGATACACATTTAGTAGATTCACACCTGCCAAATTCCAATGTTTTTCAATTGACCTTTTAGCAGCTATTTTACCAACTAAAAACTAGATCGAAATCGTTCTAAATCGAATTTGCTGTTAGATGTTGCATTTCAAGACTGTACACAAAAGATTGGCGGAGTAGTTTGGTAGATACCGTTTTGGAGATAGACAGACAAGGTCACTTATATATTTTTATAGGCTTCTTCAGTCTTTGACAGACCATGGATACCCACCGTAGGGTTGCCTGTACGTGAATTTTTTGTGGTAGGAGATGCGCAGTCTCCAACCACATCTCTCCTGAGTCGACGTTGTTATATACCAGTGGCAAGTGGAGTGTATGTTCAGAATGACTAGAAACAAATGCCGAGATAAACGGAGAGCACGTACAGTGCCTAGAATTCCAAATGGTTACCCATCTGGTACTAACCAGGCTCAACGTTGCTTAACTTCAGAGATCTGATGAGAACCTATATATATATATATATGATTAGTTTTTTTTTTTAAAAAGAAATCCACAGAGTGCCCAATTAAAAGGAAAATCCGAAAAATAAGAGCGTATATATATATATTGTATACAGAAAGTTGTTAGATTAGACAAGTCATTGGTACTGTGAGAGCTTGATATGGCTATCTAAAAGAGTCCTAATTATTGGGCTTGAAACCGACGGTACCAATGACTTGTCTCATCTAACAACTTTCTGTATACAATATATATATATATATATATATATATATATATATATATTGTGTGGAAAGGAATTGGTATCTTGCAAAGAAAGGAATGCCATCAATTACCCTCTGGTGGAAAGATACAGAATATTTTTCCCATCGCCGAACATCAAACTCAGCTTAATCAAGCAGTTTCACAAGGATGGTGATTGCTTCACTGACTTGTGCCAGGATTTTCCAACATTGACCATCTATTTCATTTACTCTTCGTCTTGATTCTCTCAATTGACATCGTTTACGTCTTCTTGTTGAATTTCATTTGTTTCATTTGCTCGTCGTATTACTTCCCTTTGCCTTTCTCGAATTTCTTCTTGTGATGAATTTAACCGACTTGCAACATGTCTAGTTCTGCCAGCTTCACATTGAGTTGCTTCTTCCAAATTTATTTATCTTGCTCTCCTTTCTCTTTGACGTATTCTGCTGAGCTGCAGACGTCTTTTTCTTTGTGAAGCGTTTTCATTGGGTCGAGATACAGTGCAATAAATTTTAGCCTACGTTAGGGACCACTAATGGTAAAGATAATGGGGGTAAAGGAGGAAGATCTGATTCAAATTCACAAAGAAGGTGGCGAACCCCAACTTGGTGTACAGCACCTATGGGTGGGGGATTTTATTAAGAGCTACACCAAATATGATATTAACCCTTAACCTTGAGAAATGGTGTACACCATCCCGAGGTCGGGAACGATAATATGTAAAGTTTGATCATGATGGCTCAAGTGGTATGTGCTGTAGGAGAGCATATATATATATATATATATATATATATATATATATATATATATATATATATATATGCTATGACCTTGACTTTTGAATTGACCTTGGAAAATGGGAGACCGTCATCATGTCAGATTTGGTCATGATCAGTCCAGTGGTGTGGGCTAAAGAAGAGTATATATATGTTACATGATAAGGGCTGTCCCCTTTTCATGTAAGTATAAAAATAGAGAGATTTAGTTAAAATGAAAATGAAATAGCATAGACAAAATTCGAACCTCGTAATTCAGGTTTAGAAATAGATTACGATAGAGAATTAGCAAATGGAATTTAAAACAAACCATTGTTAAGCTTAGAGATAAAATAGTTTTAAGAAAAGAATGTGCATTGTCAATTCTGTTATGAAAATTCAATTGAAAGAATGCAACTACAAGATAATTTAATAAACATGTTTTTAACATATTGGAAATATAGGTTACTGGGAATATAGGTTAAAATTCCTTTTGTATACAAAGGAAAAAGTTTTGGACACGCATTTCCAGAACACGTGAAAGACATGTTTTAAATTGTGTATGACGTCATGGAAAATGGGAAGTTCTCGATATAGTTAGAAATTTTAGAGTTAAGCAGGGAGAAACTGGGAGGGAGAGTCAGAGGGAGTCTGAGGACGACAGACGATAGTCTGCAGTTGGGATTCGAACGTCTAGAAGCGAGACGGTTACTTTTGAAACTTAGAATGTGAAGCTTTGAATTCTTGACTCAGAAAACCACGACTGGTCGGGAGAAGAAATAAACCCATCATGTGTTTTTATAAACGTCGTCTTTGTGTTGTAATTCTACCAAAAGGTAAAGTGAAAATTGTTATATATGTCTTATATATACCATGTGTTTTAAAATGTCTTTACATACACAATGTGAACACTAAGACTGTCTCCTCACTCTAAGAGCTTCTATGAACATTTTATATATATGAATCTCGTCATAACACGAAGACAGGACGCTACAACATCTCTCTCTTACAACAACATCTCTCTCTCTCTCTCTCTCTCTCTCTAAGTCTCTCAACATTCCTCTCAACAACATCCCTTTTAATAAGACTCTCTAAGACTCTAAGACTGCACTTTAATAAGACTCACTAATAACAACGAATAATAACAACAAAAACAATAATAATATAAATACAACATATATATATATACATATATATATATATATATATATATATATATATATATATATATATATATATATATATATAAGCTATGATCTTGACCTTTGACCATAACCTTGAAAAAGGTGTGCACCATCCCAAGGTGAGGGACCATTATCATCATGCCAGGTTTGGTCATTATCGGTCCAGTGGTGTGGGCTGTAGAAGAGTTGTAGACACAGACACACAGACACAGACACAAATGCTACTACTTGATATATATATATATATATATATATATATATATATATATATATATATATATATATATATTATATATATATATATACATACATATATATGTATGTATATATATATATATATATATATATATATATATATATATGCAAGCAGTTCAGCCTGGCTTTGCTTGAGCCCTATGTACTGTTCATACCGTTATGTGCATAGGTATATATATATACTAAAAAGTTTAACTCATGTCCAGGTAACCTATATCTAAATTTCAAGTGTTTAGACCAAAAATTGGCGGAGGAGTTTGGTAGAGTCTATAAACGTGAACTCTTTCAACTTTGATCTCTTGGCAGCCAAATTTTCACCTAAAATCAGATTAAAAACTTGCTGCATGCTTGAATACCCTTTATGTAAAATTTTAAATGTGTAGACCCAAAATTGGCTTAACAGTTTGTTAGAGACCGCAAAGGTAAAATCTTTTGAACTTTGACCCCTTGGCAGCCAGATTTTCGGCCAAATACCGATTAAAAAGCTTGCCCTATGTCTGAATACACTTTATATAAAATTTCAAATGTGGAGACTACGCGTTAGCTGAATAATTTTGTATAGACCGAAGAGGTCAATATTTTTTAACCTTGACCCCAATTATGACTCCTTTACATTTATTGTTTTGGGCTCAAATCAAATAAAAAAAAGTTTGATCCATGTCCAAGTAATCTACATCTAAAATTTCAAGTGTTTAGACCAAAAATTGGCGGAGGAGTTTGGTAGAGTTCTCAAAGGTCAAATTGTTGAACTTTGACCTCTTGACAACGAAATCTCTGGTCGAAAAGCGATTAAAAAGGTTTTCCAAAGTCTCAATACCCGTTATATTAAATCTCGAGTCTGTAGACCGAACATTGAGAAAGTTGTTTATTAAGGTAATGTACACACACACACACACACACACACACACACACACACACACACACTCACACACATAGACAATTTCACTTTTATATATGTATATATATATATATATAGAGAGAGAGAGAGAGAGAGAGAGAGAGAAAGAGAGAGAGAGAGAGCGAGAGAGAAGATGATTATTATTACATGTTATTTATTGTTCTTATACACTCTGCAAGAGACATGACTCATGAAATCTTACAACAAGGAATTTATTTTCCTTGACAGAATATATAACTATATTCATATTGTGATTAACAGTCATCATCACGTGTGGGAGCAAATTTTAATTAATGTTTTTTTTCTTTTGTATATTGAGCAAAGTAGATGCCATAAATAATCATATTTTAAACCATACACGAAAGGATAAAAGCTCATACACATTGTGTCCGGTTCTGTCTCTTATTTTGCATACCTACATAGTATAATGGGTTGGTTGTAGGAAAGAAGACTACGGGATAAGTGTTCTTGGGTTTGTAGATGTAGAACAGTTGAGGTAGCAAGGTTATTTCATAGGAGAATGCCAATGAAAATTTGAAAAAATATCAGGATGAACTTGGGAGAACGACATTGTTAGAGATAGGTTCGTTTAGAAATCGATTCCCCATATCTGCCCAACACATGCTAGCATTTAAAACGGATGTTTAACCGATGATGATGATGATGATGATGATGATTTGTATGATGCAACAATATTGATGTTTTGTCAGTACATGCATTTACAAAATGTTCTCTCTCTCTCGGCTAAAAACGACATGTTCTGAAATGCAACATATATTCTTTTGGGTGTATTTCCTTTGTTGAGGCAAGATTTTCATAGACAAGATGCGCTGTAGAATAGCGATAGAGAGAAGTGCTTTCATGGAGGCACATCTCTAGGTGATTGCTCACCATGTCTAAAAAACACTTCACCTGTCCTTAACATCACATCGCTATCTTTGAAATAAAGGCAGTTTTTCGTTTAATAAGAGTATTGCTTTTTGATAATCATATTTATCTCAGTATAATGCGACACGAATAACAATAAGAGTAGATACATGCCGGTGAATACTCCATAAAAGCAAAGACGCCCAATAACCTCCTGTTGAATTAGTTTTTTTTTTACCGCTGATTTCAATAGGATTTGAACAAGCAGTAACGGGCAGAAAATTATACCATGTGAGCAAATTGCAATTATTATCCCCTCCATCAACGAGACCTTTACTCAACAAAATGTAAACTTTTAAATCCATAACTTCAGTTGTATAATTTTACACACATGGAATTCTAACGCCATAGAAAGAAAAGATAGATATGATATAAAAATCATCATCAGACATTCAGAGTAATCTCTTTTTGAACGGCACACCAATCACAGATAGCTTGGTTGAAAACTCTTTAAAAATTATTCCTTTGTTGTTTTGTTCGCAAAGTGGTATAAATGGTTGAATCCTGAGCAAGTATCCATTTTATCTTTGGGAAATTCTTTATTCATATCCAGCCCCATGAACTAAATAATCACTTGCTTAGTAGCATTATCAGTTCGAACAATAGCATCTGCAAAACCAGCAAAAAATACAAAAAAAAAAAAAAAAAATACAAAAATCAATAACCACCGATTGCTTTGAAGTATTTGGAGGAGGTTTTACCTTGTAACCCACCCACCTGTGGTGGTCGAATTTTACATTAATAACGGTTAAAAAGATCCGAGTTAGAACTTTCATTAATGAAAAATCCCGGCCAATTCCCGATTGCGTTGCTGACTCCAATTGTTTGGTTGATGACTATTATACCGGCCTTCCTTGAACAGAGGAATTTACACCGATTAGCACTATAAATAGCGCTAGTAATTCCAACACCAGTGAGAGAGATGCGACTGCACTTCAACTGTTAGCCGAGTGCCCAGCAGATATACACGCTTTCCTATCTTTGTACATTATTGTTAATACACGTGTTCCTTAACCGAACCTCGACTTGATTGTTCTTATTTTCACTGTTGTTCCACGACACAACAATGACTCAAACCAAAATAAGGAAAAATAACTTCAGCTGGACGGATTTGGAGAATGATAATAGTATGAATAATAATATTGTTTTGTAAAGGAAACCATTAGTTTAGGGAGAATAATATAAAAAGTTATTTTGTCTTAACTTAGGAAACAATATTGACCCAAGGGTCAATCCCAAAGGTTTGCTCAGTGTGAGAAGCTATCGATGGAAAGTTACTTAATTTATATGCACAGGTAATTTTACCGAATTGGCCAATCCAGGTGAACTTAATTTTGATAATGCAGAGGCTGATTGGCTAAATGAGACTTCAGACCTTGTCAGCCCTTTCCCCACTCTTAACTATTTGAAGGTATGTGAGAGTGAATTTTGGCAGTTGTTGAACAGCCGAGTGGAGTCTGAACCAGCCTCTACTTCACCTACTCTGCCGCTACCCCCACTCTCACTGACCACCGGTGACGAAAAATCTCGCACGGAAAAGAGAAAAGAAACAAAGAGAAAAGGAAACAATCGTGCATGGCAGATAGACTTTTTCTTTTCTGAACGAACTGCTAGACGTGACTGTAAATATTTGTGTTGTTAAAACAATGCGCATAATTTTTTCATTTCATTCCATATAATCATTAAATTCCACTGTATCGTAGCAAAACATTGTAGTCAGGAGTTTTATTTAATAATTAATCCTTGTAAAAACAAGAACTGACAACTGGAGTCTTATTTTATTCATTGTCTGTGGAATTTGTGATTTAACTACGAAACGAAATCATCCACTTGAGTTAATTTCTTCCTGGAGACAGCAAGCAAACAAGGGCACCGATCCCAACATTGGAGCGATACTGCATCCCCCATCATACCTGTGTCACTGGAGACTTTTAGTTTGTTTTCTTTTGTTTTATTTCTCTCTTTTCTCTTTTTTTTAAAATTATTTTTGTTCTTTTACTTGGGGACCACTTGTGAAGAGAGGAATTATCGTTTCCTGAGTCTTTAGTATGATTTGACCAAGAATTGAAGGCTGGTTTCCTACCGCATTAGGTAACTCTCTAACTATTATGCTAAATGAACTGGTACAAAGAAGGGTTCTACATCTGTAGCATTATTATGAACTCGTGTACCCCAGCTAATTCAATCATTTATAAAAATTGTGTGAAGATGAATGCATCTATAACAATGATGGGCACTGTAATAAAATATCAATCTGCTTAGTTGCACATAATTGATGCCAGTGTGTGATTTTTAAAAATGAAAGTTCAAAAGCTAGAAAGAATATTTCTTTTTAATTTTTCGTATTGGTACATTACTACACTAAATTTAAGGTTAGTGCTTGGGTTAAAGAGGTGCATGTTTCTTGTTTTTCTGGCTGAATAAGAGAATACCCTTTATTAATCAAAATACTAAGTCAGTGTATCAATGACACACACACACACACACGCACACACGCACGCACGCACGCACGCACACCCACACATATATATGATGGAAATATGTGTGCGAAACTCATACAGAATCGATTTATGGCACATTTACAGATTAAAATTGATTTTGTAACTCATCTTGTTTCATTTTTAGATTATTGTTCTGTTTGCTATTGTTATATTTTTACTAACCAATGTGCACTTAAGCCATTATGCATTCGTTTCGTCGTCGTGATCCCAGGTTTAGCCAGGCCAAGACACAATGCGTGATGGATAGTCATCATAGTCTTCCTGTGGCCTTCAGAAAGTTGTTATAGGACAGTTTACCTTTGACGTTTTTACATGTAATGATGGTTGACATTCCCGTACGAAAATCAATATTTTGTGGGTTTAATGTTTGTATAACATGTTAAGGTATATATAGATACACTTCATTTAATCATCAAGCAAAATCGTGCTATGGTGGAAAGATATTTAAACATGATCACTGAAGGAAAAAACGAAAAACAAAACATAATAATAAACAACAAGAAATCAAATAGAAACACAGAATTATCTTTCTGATCTGAACCAAAAAGAAGACAAAAAAAAGATAAATAGGTATCAAGTTATTTAACCATGACTAGTTAATAAATAAATAATTCATCAATCTCGCTACGTTATTTGGAAGATCAGATTTGAAAGATTGAAGTCCGACACGAAACATGAAGGACATAACGAAATCTAAGTCTCTTTAACGAGTTATTTTCTGTCAGGGGACCATTTAAAATAAATTAGATAAACGCCAACGGGGTTCAGAGGTGAGAACTCATTCGTGCCTAGAAAGGTACGACGGTATATAGATTTAGCAGAGTAGTGATTGCCAGGGACTTAGGGCTCGGGGAGTGAGGGGCAAGGAGTTAGTTGAGTCGGCAACACATATCAATTCAATTTAAAAGGTGAGGCGTTTTACTGCGTCAAGGCAGATCGATTTTGATCGAGAGATTGTTTCTTTTTTTATTTAAATAAAAAAGCGGTTTAACGGTGTCTGCTTTCAATATTGACATAAACTAAGTATAGAAGGCCAAAGAGATAACTAGTGGGCTTGTCTGTACTTGAACGTCTCTTGCGATACAAAAGCTAGAGCAGGGCAGTGAGTGGAGGCTCTTAACAAACGCTCAACAAAAGATTCGCAATCTTTACAGAAATAGACACAAATATTGGTCCAGAGATAATGAGAAGAAATTCCATATATGCATTGGATATATTAAAATTTTGATGAGCTACCTGGCACAACGTCAGCTAATTAGCTTTTCTTTTAAATTAACGGGGTCACTGATGGGAGTAATCCGTGGATACTGTAGAACCACAGTGCTCCCTATTCCCTAGTAGAGAAATTAAACGTTTTAAATAAAGGTTTATCAAGTAAACAGATAATCTATAAACAGTAAAAGAAAAAATGTACTTATTTTCTATTAGAGCAACTACTTATCAAGACCGAGATCTACTCGAGGATAAGAGTTAATGAAACGTAAATAATTGTCAGCTAAAAGATGATGAACATTATGAGAGTATTAACATTGATCATTAGTATAAACTGTGTTTGATTTATTTGTACTTCTGCAGTACTGGAATAATAAGGTTATAATTTGGAAACCCATTCTTAATACGAAGAGAGGTCTTTGTTAAGTATTTTGTACTTTCACTTAACAATTTAATAAACAATATATATCGTAAAATTTGAATTTAATTATAAATCCTCTCTAAAAATGGCATAATCCATAAGTTGCATAAGTACCAATTACTTTTGAGATGCCCGTAATAAGAATTTGTTAACATTGGATTTGAAGACGACCGGATTGTAATCAATAGAGAAACAGTCATATAGTAATGTGTTCTACAAGTAAGAAGCCCTCGCAAGGAAGCTCATTTTATGGGAGATTCGCCTGCCGCTAGGCACATTAAAGGAAACCGAAGAATTGTTTTCCGTTGTGGTAGAGAAAAGTTCTTAGTATGAATGTTTTACAAAAAAGAAATAATGACTGGAGTCTGTCAAGAACCTTCGATGAAAATATTGATAAAGTATATACTTGCAACGTCTCTTTTGAGAAAGGAATTGGAGGAAAGAGATACTTTATCATTATGAATTATGGAATATGCATTCTAGACGACAGGGTATGCAATGTGAGCACGTTATTATTAAAATAAATATACTATAAAGTGCAATTTAGTGGCAGGCAGCGAAACCTACCATATCTCCCGAAGAAAAAGAAAGTAAAACAACATTACAATACTAATGCTATACTTATTACTTAAATCCGCCCTGGTAAGGATATATATATATATATATATATATATATATATATATATATATATATATATATATATATATATATATATATACACATGTTTTTTTAAAAATTTTTATTACCGTTTTATCTGTTCAGTTACATATGTTTCGGATGCTGGACCATGTTTACGATCCGACAAGGCTGCTGGATCGTAAACATGGTCCAGCATCTGAAACATATGTAACTGAACAGATAAAACGGCTATAAAAAAATAAAACATATTTGCTCTGCAATAGTAGTGAGCATATATATATATATATATATGCAACTTTGTTTGTGTGTGCGTGTGTGTGTGAGTTCGTTCCTTATAGACTCCAAAACGGTTAAACAGATTTTCTTTAAAATTTACAGAACTTTAGTGTATAAGTCTGGGAGTGATCTTAGTTAAGTTTTGTTTCAGTATACCCTCGATAATTACCGATAATCGATAATTGAAACCGTTATTTTAATTTATATATCATCGGTAAAGCCATTTTTTCCACGTAGTCTCTTAGCAACAATGATGGAACAACGAGCCGTGAAAATTCTACTGTGGGTAAGTTGATAGTGCGTTTTCTTTTTGTTTTTGTTTGTTGTTTTTTTGCTTGACGTGGTCTGCAGGTTCAAACTCCGCACGTAAATTTCTTAATTTTTTTTCGTTAACTGGAAAGAAGTTTATATAAAATAGTTTTATAAAAGAAACAGTAGGTTCTCTAGATTGCAATGTAGAACAACCTATTTTGGAATAAGTTACTGCATGGAGGCATGTGAAGCTTCATCCCGGGCGATTTCACGGATTTCGATGACAATAAAAAATATAGGAGTGTGAAATATTCATTGATCATCATTCAATCCTGTGCAACGTCGGGTCTCCCTGCTAGTGCATACATACGTGAATAAATGCGAAAGTTATTTTCATCTATCCTAAAAATATTAACATCAAAACACGTGATTAATTAATTTTCGTGATAAAACATTTTTTTCATAACGTATATACAGTGAACTATAAAAACTCAGAAACACTTTCTTACTTTCATATCTCTATATATATTCATCAACAACTTCTAATAAATTGATAGTCAGGAAAATACTGTTGTACTTTTGCACTGTCGTGTTTTCAACAATAGTAAAACATCTGGGATGTTGAGTTGAAAGTAATCCTCACATATATTACATCCTCATTTTGGGATGAGGATAATACAATATTTGTTCGGTTGTCATGCGGCCATTTTCCATTGAGTACCTTCTCCTTTTGAGGGTATAGTGGGAATAGTAAGGTATGTGTTCCGTTGCCATGGTACTGTTATCTTTTTTGTATAAGGTATGTTCGTTCCTCATGGTACCATCCTTTCATAATCATCTCCGTTTCGGAAGCGATAGTGTGCTATTATTTATGTTATATAATCCTGCCAGGTATTAACTGTTCCTTTTTAAGGGGTTTTCGTTCGTTTTGATACTATCCTCTGTCATTTTCCTCTTCTTTAGTAGGTTCATCTAATACACGTCCTTTTACCATAATATCTTCTTAGACTAGCAAAAAATATGCTATATATTTGCTAATATCTATATATCTATTTATCTCTCTCTCTACATATATATATATATATATATATATATATATATATATATATATATATATATATATATATATATAATCGTCAGTGACATCCAAACCACATCTTTGGGCTCGAAGATGACTTTTCAGGCCAGAATTTGACTTGCACAGTCTGCCACACATATTGCAAAGTTGTGTGTTGAAACTTGTTTCCTTTCTGTCTTCGTTTTTTTGCTCCCTATGCTCATGGCATGTGTTTTTTGTGCTAAATTTAAGCCATTTTTGAGAGGAGCACGGGATTACAAGCCTCACATTTCTAATTGTTCAATTCAATGGGCAAAAACTGACACATTGCCTTTCCCAATGTTTCTCTTGAGGTCTGAAAACTATGATGAGGTTGGTGAGGAGCATTAAGATGGCTAATGTCTGTAAAGACAAAGCAAATGCCATGCACACACACACACACACACACACACACACACACACACACACACACACACACACACACATATATGCATGCATGCATGTATGTATTTAAGGAGAGTGATATTTTTAATGAATAGATCATTAAGAATTGTGCAATATATATTCAAGGTAACACCGTGAGCTACATATGGTAAATTATTTCTTTTTTTTGGTAATTTTTAATATTTAGGAGATTCACACACACACGCACACACACACACACACGCACGCACACACACACATATATATATAATCAGGTACGTGTATATGCATCTATATGACACACACACACACACACACACACACACACACACACACACACATATATATATATATATATATATATATATATCATTGTACATGATAACTAAACTAATGAACCGAATCATCATCAATTATATATTTTCTCAAAAACACGGTAAGTAACATGGGCATATTGTTTTTGTTTGTAAAATTTACCATTTAGGGACTGCACCCACTTATACTAACATCCTTTCCAAAACTTTTTAAAATAGTAAGATAAAATGTATTGAAAAAGAAAACGATTGCTCTAGATAAAAATTTTACTCATATTTAATGATACATTTTAAAAGGATCGGTGCGTTTGCATAAGCGTCAGTATATATATATATATACATCTTTAAAAAAACTTTGCAAGGATGAGATATAGGTAAAATATTTTGAATATTATAGCAAAAAATAATGAATACCATATAATGTTTTTAATTATATTTATCAATCATATTTATAGTTCACTTTCTCTTTACAGACTTAAATGCGAAAATTACATTATGGTCTATTCCCCAAGTAATAATAATACATTACAAATTATACAACAATGCTTTTTATGTAGGACTTTGTAAAAGGCTTGTGACTTGACCCAGTTCATGCTGCTGCTGATGATGATGACGATTAATCCGATCAATTTTGCCCAATAAAATATTCAGTTCGTGGCAACAGGCGATGAAAATAACGAAAGAAAAGGAAGGCAACAATATAAATGGGACGGATCATCACTGAAGACGATGAAGTTTTAATCAGATTGTGAAGAGATAAGGTCTTGGCTCAACAACTTGAGATCACTAAAAACACTCAGTAGTCATACTTAAATAATTAGTGTCTGTAGCAATCTAAAAGTGGAGTGAATTTGTTTTTATAAATCCGTACATCATATTACACACACATGTATGTATATGTATCTATATAAATATACATATATATACATATACATATATATATACATATATATTTACATACATATATATATACATATATATACATATATATATTTATATACATATATATATATACATATATATACATATATATACACATATATGTATATATATATTTATATGCATATATATATACATATATACATGATGATGATTGCAACGTCTTGTCAGACGAGTGCCACTCCCACAGACACTTAAAGTCCATGAGCCCAAAGGCCTGAGGGAGTATCTATACAAAGATGATGTTACAGAGTCTTAGCTTTGTACGACAGCTAAGTCTCTTTCTCGGTTCAAAATGTTGAGGTCCAGCAACAAGCAAGAGCAAGATAGCCAGCAACAAATTAAACTGCAGACCAGCTTAATGCGGGTACTGGTCTTCCGCTTTATGGTTTTTTAAATCAGAGATTTGCTTCTCCTAGAAAGGTTGCCTTCACGACGACTTACGGGAGCCCTCTCTACCCCAATACACATATACACACACACACAAATATACACGGTGCTAGTTGGCCGTTGACCCAGAAAAAGAGTTCATTCGCCCTTTGGAAGATCTTGTTTTTAAGCCTTCAGGGAGACTAGCCGCCCTCCTCACCAAACAAGTCTGGTGGGGGAACCAGTTTAGTCGCCGGTGACCCGACCATGAGGCAGGCAGTACTGGGTTACATGGTACCAGTAGCATATGACATGACCTGACATATACATATACATATATATATACACATATATGTATATATATATTTATATACATACATATATATACATATAAATATATACATACATATATATGCACATATATATGCATACATATATATGCATGTATACACACATATTTAGATCATTCATTGACATTTATGCTGATGACACTACCATCTATGGCAACACATCAAAGTCCATAAATGACCAACTTTTCTCTGGTTCTCTCTCCTCTGATGTTGAGCGCGTGGTACAATGGGGGAAGAGGTGGTTGGTTACTTTTACTGCATCTAAAACCAAGCTTCTATCTTTACATCATCAATGCTCTGATCCCCATCTGGTATCAATTGAAATGGATGGCTCTCGTCTTGGGGACGCTTCATGTTTTGACAAGTTTCTGAGCTTGACCTTACTCCTGATCTGAAATGGAACACGTACATCAAATCTGTTGCCAGGTCGCTGGAGAAATGGTGAGATCTTTCTACCGCTCTAGTAGATATCTCACTCCTGATGCAATTCTCCATCTATATAAAAGTACGTCTAAGAATGGAGTACTGTTGCCGCATCTGGGCAAGAACTTATCCTGCCTTGACAGAGTACAAAATAGACGACGTAGTTTAGTGGGGGATGCCATTTTCTCTCCCCTGCAACCCCTCTCTTATAGAAGAGACGTTGCGAGCCTGTCTTTGTTTTATCGTTATTCCCATTGAAAGTGTTCGTCTGAACTCCAATCTTTGGTCCCATCTCGACAATCTTTCACAAAAAACACCCGTCTAGCTGAAACCACTGTCAATAATTTTCCCCACTCTTTATCTGTGCCTATACCTAAATGTAAACTCCATGAACAAAGCTTCTTTCTTAGAAGTGCACGCATGTGGAACTCTCTTCCGTTTACCTGCTTCCTAGCTGACTACAACTTGGTTGTGTTCAAGTCCAACATAAACAAATTCTTGATGAACTGCCCCTTAAGTAATCCAATTTACCAAATTGCCATTACTAACGATTACTACGATATTATCCCATTGATTATCGTACACTCAATAAACCTTATCCTCGAGTGGTTTCTGGGCCTTGATAAGTGGTGAATTCTATGTAAAAAAACAAAAAACATATATATATATGGAGTGTGTGATATATATGAGGTGCGTATTTATAAAAACATATTCACACACACACACACACACACACACACACACACACACACACACACACACACACACACACACATATATATGTTAATAAAATGATAACGATTTCCCCTCTATAAAAAAAGACATAATAGCTTTGCAAACTCAAGCGCCACATATAAATTCAATATGATTTAACTACCAGCCATTATCTGATGTAGGGTCTGCTATTATTACCTGTAGCTTTCATTTGTTATCACAAATGATTATATTAATTCCTCGGAGTCACTTTTTTTTTTATAAAATGTCATCTTCACAGGTGATAACACGATAATCCCTCTATCATTATTTCTACTTTTCCCCTTCTCAACGCGACCGACCGGAAACATTAATATGCTAGCCACGTCTTTTGCCAACAACGCCGTTCGTGTTTTTTCATCTGCAAATAACATTTGACATTAGTTCTTTCATTTTTCTTTTCTTAAAATAATGATCCTTCTCTTCACAAACTCCAGGCGATTTCATTTGTTGCTCGCTTGTATTTCTCGAAATACGGAGATATCGGTTTACGTTTTTTTTTTCGAACCGTTAAAACTAAACAAGATGGCGCCAACCAATGAACGAAATAAATTCGTCTGTTTCTTTCCTGCTGAATAACGATGTCGCCGTTTCACCGGCTTCATCTAAGAATCGCCCAGTCGCACAGGGGTAGGTGTATCAAAATTTTTGTAGGAATTTTTGACACCCCTAACACGAAACTGCGAATAAAATATAAACAACTCGTAATTTCTCGTTTAAAAGTGCGTTGTTTATTTTCTTTATGTATTATACTTCCAAAATAAACTATTAAAGTTGTTTTAAAAGTAATAGAAATATTATTTAAAAAAAAAAAACAATAATGAAATTAATTGAATTTTACGAGTTCAGTTTTTTTTTTTTCAATTTTTAAACTTTAAAAATCTATCAAAAGTTTTTTATTGGTCCAATTTTTACGATATTTTCAGGATCAATGTGAAATTTTATGCTCTTTCCAATAAACTGAATATAATATTTTATACAAATGTTTTTTTTAATTCACGCCCCCCCATTTTCAAATGTCTATTAAAAAGTAAATAATTAATTTATTCACCAAAGTTTTATACATCACAAATTGAAGATAAAAGATCAATAAATAATATATTCAAATTTAAAACAAAAAAGTAGTGCTTTTTAGAAATTTACCTGTAAAATCTGAAGTTTAAAACCTTTTTTTAAAAAACCACGTTGTTTTTTTTTTGTTTTTTTTTTTAATGAAACCTTGGTCCTTGCTCCTTTAATTGAAAAGAAAATAGGGTTTGAATTACATTTTTCGAGTAGTTATAAGCTTGGAAAAACAGGGGGTGGAATTATTCAATATTTTTCACGAAATTTCTGACACACCTAGCACAGGACTAAACACCTCATGATTATCGTTTCATACGCTTTCATTCTATACGTAACCTTCATTTACACACGTTAATAGACAATGAGACACGAACACAAATCAACCATTCCGTCTCGATACTTTCTACGAAGGCCCAGGCGAGCATGAACATACGGTTTTATCCAGGAACATTGATAACAAAAACAAAAACAAAAACCTTCAGGAATTTCTCAGTTTGTTCAACTTTTAACAGTATCTTTTGCTTATACGCCTTTTAGGCAAGATGAGAATACTTTTTCCCGTTCAGCGTACTATGCTTCACCATATTAAGAGCAGGAATACGATATTATTATTGTTTTGGTTGTTTTGTTTTACGGCATATCAACCCTTTTCGGGTTATTTAATGTCAAACCCAGTAATTTTGGAAATAGTATTCATGTTGTATCCAGTTATTTTGTAGAAGGTTTTTATTCTTCAATCTTTGTATCTTCAATCGCTAGTTTGCAGTCTTTAGTTTGTGGTTTTATTTTAACGTTTTTGTTCCCTGCACTGCAGAACATGAATGAGTTTTGCAATGGGTGAGGGAAACGGGTTACAGTATTAATGTTTTGTACATTTTAAGTTAGGAAATCAGTCAAGAAGTGGAGGAGATAGAAAGGGAAAGGGGAAATGGGAAGAAGGAAAAGGAGGAAAAGGTGGACTGTTGTTTCTGTTTCTTTGTTTTTGTAAAACATAAAGTTTTGCAAAAAGAAGTAGAAAAATAAAAAGCATCAACGTTAAATGCATTTCGCCTTAGGAAGCCAATATCTTAAGATAGCCTGATCTGGTAGCACCATAATTATTGTTTTACCACGCCCCGATACTCTGCATATGCATGCAATAAGATGCATAAATTAAGAATCTTTACTTCAGAAATTGCATTTAGCTGTGCAGTTTAAAGCCTGTAAATTAAAACAAAACTAAAAACAAACACGGGTTTCGGTGATCTTTTGGCGCTTTATAATTTTTTCTTATCGTTATGGTCGTCACGACGATTCCCTACTTAATGTGTGGAGCAGAAAGTGATTTGGAAGCTTTGCAATTGTTGAGTCTGAAATAAAATTCTTAATTTACACATTTCAGTTATTTCATGTTTCCTATTGTAACTTTCGGGCAGTTTCACTTTTCGAATTTCTTCGTTTTTAATTAGTTGTATTTGTAGTAGTAATTAACACTATACTTGTTGGTAGTATTCGTTTATTCCATTATTATTATTATTATTATTATTATTATTATTATTATTATTATTATTATTATTATTTCAGTGATTGCAAGAGAAGAGATTGAATGGATGGTTAGGAATGAAATGAATAACGAAAGTAAAATTGATGAAACTAGCTCTGATGAAAGAACTGAGAGAGTGTAAGTGCAGAAGAGAAATGTAAGCGATGATGGGAGGCGGACAACTGAAGAAGTATGGAATCCTATGGTTAGGGGAAGTAAGAGTTTGAATGATCTAAGGCAGATGAGATCATTGACCCTGAGACAATGGAGCCAGTGAAAGGAGCAGATGTATGGAGAAGTGGTGATGAAGTTCGAACTTTGACTTCTGTAGAAAAAGAAGTACTTCAGAAGTTAAGAGAGGTTCTGCTTAGAGACGATATCACAGAGATTTCAAGTATGAAGAGTAGTGATAGGCGGAAGGTGAAAAACGAGGTAAAAATAATTCAAGGAGTAATTCCCAACACCATAAGAAAGAACATATCGATTACGGAACTTAACAGGCTTCTGTATGCAGCGTCATACGTTATTGCGAATCGTCTTGGCTTATTACAGAAGAAAAAGGGAGAAATGAAGGATAGAAAGCCACACTGGCAGAGGCGGCTTGAAGAAATTATTAAACGGTGGCGAAAAGACATTGGTAGAATCGAAGAAATAAGAAAAGGAGTTAAACTAGGACAGAAAGCCAAGGACGAGCTTGAAAGGAGGTATAGATTGCTGGAAAAGGGAACGCTGAACATTCTAACAATGTTGAAAGAGAATGTCCACACTGGTGGTATAAAAATTAGGAACTTTGTTGGAAAAGTGTTGTATTTCGGCAGAAAAACCTTTTCCGGAACAATATGTCTTAACTGTATAAAGAATTAAATGGTAATAAACAGGCGGGAAATAACAACACTCCAAATGAAAAAGATGCAAGGAAGTTCTGGAGTTGGATTTGGTCTGTCGAAAGGCGATATAATGAGAAGGCTAGCTGGTTGAGAGAGATCAGAGAAAGGCTATCAGAAATGCAGCAGATAAAGAACGTTGAGATAACCATCGATGACGTTAAGGCTGGCATACGAAGGATGACAAACTAGAAGGCACCTGGTCCAGGTGGAGTGATGGGCTTCTGGTTTAAAGAGTTTCCATGCTTTTATCCACCTATAGCTGCTGCTCTGCAAAGGGTTGTAGAGTCGAGAGATGTCACTGATTGGCTTGTGAAGAGAAGAACAACACTGATTAGGAAAGATCCTGCAAAAGGAACAGATGCAAATAATTATAGACCAATTACATGTCTGCCATTGATGTGGAAACTCTTGACTGGAATATTTGGGGAGAAAATTTATGAACACCTAGAGAGTAATGGTGTTTTTCCTGACGAACGAAAGGGCTGCTAGAAAGGCTCGAGCGGTATTAAAGAGCAACTACTAATTGATAAAGAAATAATGCAGGATGTGAAGAAGAAGAAGAAGAAGAAGAAGAAGAGAACTCTGAGGGTAGCATGGATCGACTACAGAAATGCTTATGACATGGTTCCTCACTCATGTATACGTGAAACACTATTGATGATGAAGGTTACTGGGAATGTGGTAGGGCTTTTGGAGACAAGTATGGCTCAATGGAAAACGGTGCTGACAGCGAACAGAGAGGAGATGGGACAGGTTGGCATTAAACGTGGGATATTTCAAGGAGATTCGTTATCACCACTTATTTTTGTAATGATAATGATGCCAATGAGCATCCTCTTGAAGAGAGAAAAACTGGGGTATAACTTTGGATCTGGTGACAGACGCCTCAACCATCTACTGTTTATGGATGATTTGAAAACATTCGGTAGAAATGAAAAGGAAATGGAGAGATCGGTAGAACTTGTGGAGGCATACTCAGAAGACATTGGGATGGAGTTTGGGATTAGTAAATGTGCGGTGCTGGTGATGAAAAGAGGAGTAAAGGTTTATTCGAATGGAATAGTGCTGCCAAATGGAGAAATCATGAAAGAAATAGAAGATACAGGATATAAGTATTTGGGAGTGCTGGAGGGTGTAGCCATCATGAACAGAGAAATGAAGGAAAAACTCAGGAAGGAGTATCTTAGAAGAGTGAAACTAATTGCAAAATCGAAACTGTATGGAGGAAACCTAATAAAAGCAGTAAGTGCATGGGACTCCGGATATATTGGGAAGTGTGTAAGAGGGTTGGGGTGAAGTGTGCTGGAAAATGGTTTGAGGAGGTTCCTGATGAAGTGAGAAGAAGTGAGGATGGCAAGGTAGAGGTATGGTGGGACAAAAGTATCATAACGACCAAGCAATTGGAACGTAATCGTCCGGATTTGGTCGTCATTGACAAGGTCTAAAAAAACTGGCAGATTGTAGACTTCTCAGTATCTTGGGACATGAATGTGAGAGAGAATGGGAATGAGAAGTGGAGCAATTATGCTCCATTGGCCTTGGAGATAAGGCGTATGTACGGGGTTAAAACACAAATAATCCCAGTTGTAGTTGGTACACTAGGAGTAGTATCAAGTCGTCTGGAAGGACAATTAAAAGAACTACAAATCTCCGATGTTTTAGGCGGCGTTCAAACTTCTACAATTATAGGTACCACCAACATCCTTAGGAAAACCCTTGATCTTTGAAGCTCCTGGTTTGAAGCCGGGATTAAGGGAAATCCTCTGGAAATGAATCCCATCCCTTTCCAGAGAGACGTTCATAAACGAAATCAGAATTATTATTATCATTATTATTATTATTATTATTATTATTATTATTATTATTATTATTATTGTTGTTGTTGCTGTTGTTGTTGTTGTTACTCTTCTAAAAATTATGGTTACATTAATTTTAATGGTTGTTATTTGTCTTACAGTTTTTACTGGTGTTGTTTACTGTTCATTTTATTAGCGAGGTATAATTACTTAACTGATGGATCACTGTATAAGGAAAAATCCTCCGTCTAGAAGGATTTCTTAAACGTTGAAACACACCAGAACCATTGTTTTTTATGATTGATTAATGGGCTTTTTCTGCTTTTTCTATTTCTTTTGATTTGCGGTCATCATTTCTTACCTTATCGATTAATGTATAAAACCATAACAAAAATTAGTCAGTCTAGACGGAGTTTCCTTCACAAATTACACTAGAACCAATGATTTTAGAATTGCTCGTAATATTCCTTTACAAACGTTTTTTTTTTTATTTCGTTACTTTCCTGTATTAGAGTGAGGGTGGGGGATCATGTACCATTTGATTATATTTTTGAGCTGTTATGCACATTTTTTGTACAACTTTAATTCACCTGGTCTTTTCACATTTACTTTTTAAAATTCATTCCTTCCCTACACGGACTACCAACCCAGTTGTGCGAGTTCCAATTCCAGATCATTACCAATCACTTCATAAAAAAAAATAAATAAAAAAAAAAAAAATAAACAAACAAATTTATCTCAGCTTATGAGGATTTCTTCTTCATTGCAAAAACACTAAACGGATGGTTTAAGGATTGATTAAGATATATCTTATAAACATTCCTTAGTCATTAATTTCCTTTATTGGAGAAGGTCATGCTCATATGCAGACTTTGAAAAAAAGGCAACTAACGTGCATTTTTATATTCCTGTTTATTGTTTACCGATTGCTTAAAATATTTCGTTGTAAACAATTCTTTTTTCATTATAAGGATGGAAGCACATTTGCTTATGCTTTTTAACGTTACTTTTTATTGATGAGGGACCTCAATTACCACTTCAGAAAAAAACAAGACTTGGTCAATCTTTGATAATGCGCTACATAATTATAGTTTCATTTGTTTTTGAGGGGTGGAGTTCTTTGAATGAATCTGTTCGGCCTTTCTGTCAGCTTTCTACCGGGCAACGCCGGTACATATGTCCTGCTAATACACACACACACACACACACACACACACACACACACACACACACATATATATATATATATATATATATATATATATATATATATATATATATATATATATATATATATATATACTGTATTAGCCTGTATTAACAAAACCAAGACTTCAAAAAAGGAATTGACAGCAACAAAAAGTGTATTTCATTGTAAGTTACAATTGTTTCAATACCAGTTGGACAATTTCAAGCATTATGGCGTTTGAAAATGTTCACATAAAAAGCACTTCTTCAGACTTCTTGAATAAAAAACCACTTTGACAATAGAACATTGTTTAAAGAAAATTCCCTTAACGGAAATGAAGTGTGCGAAAACATATACCCTGGAGGCATCCTTCATCAAAATCCCATTCAAATATTAATATATCACCTAATTTTCGTATCCTTATTTAAAAACCAGTCATAAGAAATTTCCACAAAAACCTGTAGCCATTTAAAATCTTTTAATAATACCATTCATTGAATTCCTGAATTAGATTTCTGTATTTCTTTATTTCACATAATTAATTTTTTAAAAAAGAATTTTTTAAATTTTATTTCTATATTTATAATATGACCAGAACAACCTTGCTAAAACGTTACGGTTAATTTTTAGTTTCGCATTCGCTCATTTGTGGCATCAATGTATATTAATGCTCAATTATGAAATATGATAATTTTGTAGCTTACTTTTTAAGTCATCTCTCTTTGGCTTAAAACTTATTGGTATATGAAAATTTACTGAATTATATGAACCCAGTAACTCAGTATATTACAAACAAGTGTCTCTCCCCCCCCTCTCTCTCTCTCTCTCTCTCTCTCTCTCTATATATATATATATATATATAAACTTTTCTTTTCTTTTCTAGTTCTTTCTCCAACCCATAATTTTTCTTTTTCTCTCACATTCTCCACGCACACCCGCACGCGTAGACTCGCGCGCGTGCGGGTGTATGTGTGTGGGTGTGTGTGTTGGGATGATTAATCAGAATTGGTAATCGGAGAAATTGGAACTTTCCAGAGTATCAGAATCAGTATTGAAATCGGAAAACTGTGCTTATTTTTCGATGTTAAAAACGATAGTAAAATTATTTTTTTGCTTTTTTGTTTCTTTTTGAACAAAAATTTCATTGTTGCTACTAATGATAGGATAATTGATATTTATTGATTATATACTAATAGTAACACTAAAACAAAGTGTTTTTTGCACATAGTACATGTTCTTTTTATGATAATCTGAAAATTTAAAACGGTATAAATATATAGTAATCTATATTTAATTTAAAAAGAATCGATAATTGTATCAGAATGGTGAATTTAGAAGAGAATCGGTAATTGTAACAGAATTGAGAATATACAGGAATCGTCCCATCACTGATCCCATTAACGAAACAGCTGTAATAAAGAGATCCAAGATGAAATAAATAATGGTTGTATAAGAGAAAAAAATCGAAGTCTTTGAATTTCAACACAATTATGTACTATATATATATATATATATATATATATATATATATATATATATATATATATATATATATATATATATAGTATATTGATCACCAACAAGAGAGAAAAAACTCTGTATGTTCTCATCAACAGATACATATGTATATATTCGAGCTATGCTGACGAGCTATAGAGCAGCAAAACATGTGTACGTAGCCTACTGTTAAAAAAGTAAAAACAATAATATATTTGTGCGTAAAATAAAAAGATAACTCTTTGATGATGGCCAGTGTGAAAACTCCTAGTGAATAATAATAATAATAATAATAATAATAATAATAATAATAATAATAATAATAATAGTTGTATTCGTTGTCCCTATAATGCAGTTAAAACTTATAGGGTTTGTTTTACAATCCACAATGATTAGAAACAGTGGTTAAAAACAAATATATGACAAATGAATGTTACCAAAGGCAAGATAGCTGTATACATTTGTAGTTTTTTTTACTTACTTTTAAATTTTTATTCGGTTCGCTAAACAAATAGTGTCGAGCCTTGCACGAGCACAAGAAAAATGGCCGTGTGTATATATTTTTGAAGTTTCGACAATGAGTTAAAAATTACAGATTATACAAAATGCTGTTAGGTTTCTACCGCTATTTTGTTTTATTTTTTATCATTAGGAAATAGGTCGAACATTAGAAAGAAATATGGTAAATTATATTGTAGACACGTTTTACCGGAAGTGAGGGTCAGCTGATGGGATCTGCGTGTGAGTCACGTGCTCAAATTAGCTGGAGTCAGTAAGTTTGGGTTTGGACGTAGAGAACAGCGGACAGCTTAACAGGTCGTCCCCTCCCTTTCACTGGGGGGACGCTGACGTCTGTGAAAATAAGACCTATGCAAGCAAAGACATTCACTTTCCATTCTTCTACGATCGACATCTAGAAGGTGAATAAAAAACTATATAAAACCAATCATCGTCTTGAAGTGAATGAATATTCGTCCAAAACAAGTTCCCAGTCTCCTCTCCAAGAACAAGATGAATTCCAGGTGGACAAGATCAACGACGCATGAAGAAGGTATGTCCAAAATACATGTCCCCCCCCACAAAAACATATGAACAATTAGATATAAATATATCACAAATACATGTACCACACACACACACACGCGCGTGCGCGCACACACACACAAAACATATGAACAATTAGATATAAATATATCACAAATAGACAGCAACATATTAGACGATCACACACACGGTCCCCCTTTATGATAAAAATACAACATTATTTTAAACTCATAGTCGAGGCATCAAAAATATAAGAGATACCACGTTGCCATTTTTTCATGTGCTTGTGTAATGCTCGACACTACTTGTTTTTCGAACTGAATAAATTTTCTAATTAAAATAAAAACACTAAAACCTTATCCAGCTAGGTAAAAAATACCTTATCTTTCCTTTGTAATATTTATTTGTTATTATATTTATTTTTTGACCACTGTTTTGAATCTCCGTGGTTTGTAAAACAAATCCAATTTATATTTTTTAGCGGGTTTGCCGTAAGCAGGAAAGTACAATTGACTAAAAAGATCTATTTATAAAAAAAAAAAAAAAGAATTTATAAAATTAAATAAACATTTTTGTTTGAAAAATAGAAATCAGTTTTCGAATGTTTTTATTTATTATATTGAAAGAAAATATTGAAATGAAACAAACGAGAAATCTTGGAACATAATAAGGTGGAATTTTTTAATCGATTAACAAGTTTCCCATGACATGTAATGACGCAGATAACAATTAATGGTTCAAGTGAATTAATATGCATGATCGCCAACACTATTCGGCATTAGTTCAAAGCGAACTATTTATGCTGAAAAGCAGTTTCTAATGATTTTTGTTTCGTCCATAAAACAAATACATAAATATATACACGGTAATTAATTACGCTTTTATGCAAATACTACGTAGAATATTTTTCCACAAAGTGTTTAATATTTTTTTATGCAAATACTACGTAGAATATTTTTCCACAAAGTGTTTAATATTTTTTTATGCAAATACTACGTAGAATATTTTTCCACTAAGTGTTTAATATTTTTCTTCATACCATTTATAAAGCGGGTAAAAGCGTAGCAAAGATGGAAATTGACATACTCAGATACTGTACAAACATCATTCGAAGAACAGGTATAAACTACTACTACTACTACTACTACTACTACTACTACTACTAATCTATAATATAAATCTTGCTTGTCTATTTAAATGTATGTATGTATGTACCTATGTCTGCTAAAAACTTTCGATAGAAGCGACGGGATTGGTATCATTTTGAAGCTCGACGTCTCGGACGATAAATATCTAAAAATTGACCAAAAACATGAATTCCTTTAGCCTTAACTGGCAGTTTTCTACAAGGAAGTAGTCGATCTTTTGTGAGCCAATTTTGCAAGTCATCGTATCGGTTGGATTGATTTGCCTAATTTTAATGTTTTGGGTTCTGGTTGCGTCATGGAGTAGCAATAAGACGTCAGATTTTCTTTCACTTTCTTTTCCGCCTTTGCGTCACGGGTTCAAGCCTGCTTGCCTACTACTACATTTTTTTTTGTTTTGCCCAACACAAACCTCCAAACGCCCGGGGAACACGACGGGCACCCAGACTAATAATAATATATAATAATAGACAGTAGAAAGAAGAGAACAAGAAATTGTATTGTATAAACTTTGTGTTTCCCCCATTCAGACCTCCCCCCCCCCAAATAAAAAGCCTCAGCACCTGCTGATGCCATACAAGATCGTTGTGAAGGGTAAAGGAGGATGGAAAAACTGAAGAAGGAAAGCATTAACCAGACTTCAAATGGATGAGTGTAAAAGGTATTGGGAGTTGGAGAGGCTTATTGCCACCCAAATTTCAGTGAAGACCAATGATTGCTGTCAGTGAGAAATCAGTGGTGAGCACTGTTGTTTGCAAGGTTTATCGAAAGAGATGGAGAGTACTGGGAATATTAGGAGACTCCAGGGAACACCACCGATTATTACCAGTGAGTATTGCTGATGATGGCATGTATGAGAACTACTGAGTAAAATGATAATAATAATAATCGTCCCAGCAGTTCACAGGGTGTATAACAAAGTGGAGCAAATATACGGAACTGGCTGGAAGGAATATGGAAGATGAAGAAAGTCAAGATAACACCAATAGAAGCACTAGGAACAATACTGAAAGACTTTGAAAAAGAATAGGAAATATTGGAATCAGATGGCTAAGAAGATAAAATGAAAACGGCTGAAATATTCAGGAAAACCCTTGAATGCGGAGAATAAAGAAGGATGGAAAGACTGAGGAGAGAAAGCATTAACCAGACCTTCACTGGATGAGTGAAAAAAGGATTGGGACCTGAGGAGGCTTATTGCCTCAAATTTCTAGTGAACACCAGTGGCTGCTGCCAACGAGAAATCAAAAGTAAATGGCTGTTGCAATAACACAAATACATTTGCAAAGGTTATTGAAAGAGGTGAAGAGTACTGGAAATTTGGGGAGACTTGTTGTCAATCAGATTACAGGAGAGACTACAGAGTGTTCTCAAGAAAAAAAAATCTTTGATGATGGCCTGTGTGAAAACTCCTAGTTAGTAAATGTAATAATATTAATAATGATAATCATAATGATAAAAGGAATGAAATCGACTAGACTGCACCGCGTGTGAAATGAAAATAGGGAGCAAAAGATCTCAAAGAATGTCACATCTTTATGTGCTTCTTCTGGATAGTGTATTGCAATAGAAGTAGGTTTCAATAATAATAAAAAAAAAAAATGATTTTGGAATCTGCTCTATGTAGGCCCTCAACCACTCAATTTTGTATTTAACACAGCATGGAATTTTTTTAACAAAATGCTAGCCAATAGCAGAGCCAAAAGTGGTAATAGGCAGGCAGGCTCGAAGGAGGAAAAGAACGTGAAAAAAAAAAAAGAAAGTGACGTCTTTGCTGTTGCGCGGATCGTCAAACTACAAGTGACGTAGACAATCAAAAAGGGGGGCTGTCTTTCGAAAATCTCCTTGTAGAAAAGTGCCCAGTGGAGAGTGAAGAAATTAATATGTTTTTCGATATTTGTCGTTTGAAGGATCGAGCTTTTTTTTTTTTTACATAGACATCACCACTTAGCAAGGCCAACAGGCCACTCGAGGATAAGGGTTAAAGAGTGTACAGTAGTAATTGGACAATATAGAAATCGTTAGTAATGGAGATTCGGTAAATTTGTTAACTTATATGGACAGCTCATCAAAAACTTGTTTACGTAAGACTTGAAGACAACCATATTGTAGTCAGCTGGAAAGCAGGAAGACGGAAGACAATTCCATAGGCGTGCAGCTTTGCTCATGGAATCTACGTTTAGGTTTAGGCACAGATTAAGAGTGGGGGTAAATAGTGATCGTGTTTTCTGCTAGACGGGTACTTCTTGCGAAAGTTTAGCGAGGGAGGACCATAGATTGGAGCTCAGCCGAGCACTTGCAATGAAAATAACGATAAAGCAGAGACAAACTCGCAACATCTTTTCTGTGAGAAAAAGTTTGCAGGGTAGAGAAAAGGACATCCACTTCAAAATGATACAGAGCTCGTGAAAATCCGTCGCCTCTGTCAAAAGTTTTAGACAGACATACAAACATACATGCATGCATACATTTAAACAGACAGGTGAGATTTATATAATAGATGAGAGATGAAATTGGTTGGCCATGGATGATGATACAAGATTTATTCAGAACAATTTAATGGCAGGCCAGGAACAAGCTACTCGCACAATGTCCGTAAAAAAAAAACTACATCAACAAAACTGCAGAATCAGCGATGTGCCGAATGTGTAATGAAAGGGAAGATACATTAGTTCATATTTTATCAGAATGCCCTATGCTAGTTCAACATCAATATAAAATTGGAGACACAACAAAGTCGCTCAGGTGCTACAGTGGAATATATGCAAACTCTATGGATTAGACCAAAATGAGAAATACTATAAGCATAAACCAGAAGTGGTTCAGGAAAACGCCAAAGTCAAGCTTCTTTGAAACATCTGATAAGGTTTTAAACATTCTAAGCCTAACATAATTTTTCGAAACGGAAAAAAGAAAAGTTGTTTAATCATTGACATAGCGTGCCCTTTCGATAGAAAAGTGGAAAAGAAAGAACATGAAAATAAATATTATCAGGATCTGAAATGGGAATTAGCTGCAATTGAAACGCTTCGGATCATAACGAAAAGCCACCACAAATGACTTAATCAGATTGCCGAGACACTTTCTTTTTTAATTTTGCGAAAATATTGTCTTTCAGGAATGGCGAAAGTTTTAAGATACAGCCTAAATATCTAAAGTGAAAAGAATTTGACCTGATGTTCAAGAAAAAAAATCCAATGAAAAACAATTAAAAGTTAAGACTTCTATGAAATAATAATAATAATAATAATAATAATAATAATAATAATAATAATAATAATAATAAGAAGAAGAAGAACAACAACAACAACAATAACAACAACCTTTTCTTCTTCTTCTTCTTCTTCTTCTTCTTCTTCTTCTAATTATTATTATTATTATCATTATTGTTCAAGAATATCCATCAGCCACTCAAAGTTTTAATAAAAAGTCAGTTTTAAGAGTTTAAAAAGCGAATTGTAATTTTATTTTAGACGGGATTGAATCAAGATCGACGAATGTTCCACATTTCCAATATTATCATTGTCATCAAAATTAGTGAAATTGACCATTTTTCAATTAAATCAATTGATTGCCTGTTCTATTCACAGTGCACTGGGAGGAAGCTTCATAGGCCTTCCCGCAGTGACTTAGTCCACAATACATTGCAGTCTACATTGCACTGTAGAGAACCTACTGTTTACTTGATAAAATTATTTTCATATAATGGTTTGAATTAAAGTTTAAAATGCAATAAATAAGGAATGAACTCACACACAAACAGACAGAGACAAAGTGTATATATATATATATATATATATATATATATATATATAAAATTTAAGTCGAGATGAATCTAAAATATTTATAGATAATAATTATATATAACCATATATATATACATTTATATATATATAAAGAGAGAGAGAAATGTTGATATATTGATATATATGAATATATATGTAGATATATATATATATGTATATATATATATCTTATATATCTATAATATAAAGCTGAATGTCGGTGTGTGTGTGTGTGTGTGTGTGGTCATGAATAGACTCCTATATGATTGACTATTTTAAAAAACTGATTACATATAATGATAGAAGAGACACAGAAATAGGTATGTTTGATCTGGCAGAAAGGTGGTTCATTAACATTGTGGGGTCTGCGTTCGCACCTGGTTCACAAAGTATGGAAATAAAAAAATTAAAAATAAAAAAAAACATTTACAAGTTTTTTTTTATATAGATGTACATAAGAATAATTTGATAAGTATGTTTTAACTTAAATAGGGATGGTATAATAAAATTGTGTGGTCTGCGTTCGCGCCTGGCCTCCATAGAATGGAAATAGCCACAAACTTTAATAAAGACTTTTCATATCTATCTGCGTAAGTATACTTTGATAATTATGTTTCAGTTTGAAGAAATATGGTATAATAAAATTATGAGGTGTTCGTTCGCACCTGACCTCCATAGAATAGAAATATATCACAAACTTTAACAGGTTTTTAATATAGATCCACAAAATAGTGTTATAAGTGTTTCAGTGTGAACAGGTATGGTATAATAAATTATGAGGTTTATTTATTTTATTTTTACTTTCATCATATTTTGCTTTGGTTTTGATACTTCCAAATTCAACCCAAATTTACAACTCTTCCTTTTCATAACCTATAAATCTTTCATAAATCAGAGTCCATTTTCTGTAGGCTGTTTTTGAACCCAGTCAACGACGTGTACTTTTGCTAGTATATATATATATATACATACACACACATATATATGTGTGTGTGTAAGTATATATATATATATACATATATATATATATACTTACACACACACATATATATGTGTGTGTGTAAGTATATATATATATGTATATATATATAGATAGATGTTGATATATATGTGCATTTCTAGATATATAATATCTGTATAAATAAAAAAGTCGATTCACTCAAGAATTTCTATGACTATTTTTCAACTATTTAATTATTTGCTGCTTATGATTTACCGGCACGAACACATGCCGCGCAAGGTTAATATAAAACAGTTGATGAAACGATTGATACAATGCATGAAGTAATAACAATCCTGGCATGGTTAATGGTTTTAATCTTACCATCGTTATCTTTTATTAGAAAGGAAGCAAACTCACGGGCCATTGTCTCACTACTGAGATGCACAGGGTGTTTGTAGATAATAATGTTACAGAGTTGACGTATTTTCATAACTGTGACAATTTAAGGCAACTATTGAATTCACTAGCAAGCATTAGCAGTGGAAAGTTCTGGTTCTTGTTTAGTTTTACAATACTATTCTAAACACTTGATGCTTGCTCATGGAATAGATAACTAATTTTGTGCATACATACAGTACTTTCCTAAGAAGGAAATGTTCATTAAATGCCTATTTTGTGTACATCTTAAAGTCGTTTGACATGAAACACTGCATATAAAATTCAAGATGATAAAAACAAATGTCTCAAATTTTCAGATGTAGATACATGGGCTATAAAGTCAATGTCCATTTTACAAAGATGGTCTAATAGCAGAAACACTCTTGCCTCTCGCATTAAAATAAATTGTATAAATTATATATATTTTCCAATAATCGTTCTTTAAACGTAGCAACTGGAAATAACTTACCCTTTTCTAATGTCAAGTGTACATATATATATATATATATATATATTGCACACATATATGTGTGTAAGCTGCTGTTTTGTAGTAACAATGAAATATTAGCATCAGTTATATGCTAATTTTGTTATTGTTATATTTCTGAATTTTTTAGATGAGGATTGGTTATTTGCATTATTTAGAATCTTTGGACTACTGTTCTCATCTTGAGTGTGATTCGGTCGATGTAACCGTCAACCTTCATCAGGTATATCTTGTTGAACTCAGGAGTCTGGACGGAATTTCGAATGGAAGCCTTTATTTACTTCACGGGGTAGCATGCTCTTGTTCCGGCAGTCATGAATGGATAGAGGTAATGAATACAATTGCCAATTTCTTAGGACCTCTACCCGGTCATAGCTGACGAGACCAGAGCATGCTATCCCCGTGAAGTAAATAAATGGTACCGTTCGAAATTCTGTCCAGATTCTTGAGTTCTACAGAAACATTCCTAAGTTCGACAAGATACACCTGAAGAAGGTCGGAGGTTACATCGACTAAAATGTTGTGAAAATGTCAGTCAAGATGAGGACAATAGTCCGATAAGTTCAAATAACAACTTGGATGTGTTCAAGTCCAACGTTAACAAATTCCTAATCAACCGCCCCTTAAGTAAACACTTCATCAAATCTCCACACTAACGTAATGTACTTGCAATAACCCTTATCCCTGAGTGGCTTCCGAGCCTTGATAAGTGGTGACCACTGTGTAAAAAAAAAATGAATTTGTTATTGTTGTTATCGCATTTACGCAGGAAAGTATGTTTTCATTAGTTCAATGCACATCTGTTTTACATGTCGGCATGTATTAGACATGTTTTAAAAATTGACTTACAAAATAACCCATCTCTAACTAGATTTTTATATTAGCGCTATTCCTCTGAAAGCCATCCGTGTCATTTCTTTCCCATGTTTTTCTTGGCATTTATTTGTCACTAGCACTGCTATCTACATTACAAATCACGTGCAAGATGCAACTGCGATTCCACGGGAGACCCCCCCCCTCATTAAAAAACAAAGATACGAAATAGTGCAATCAAACGAAGCTAAATAAAAAGCGCAAGTTTGTAAAGTTCTAAAAAAAAAAAAAAGCAAGCGGATTTTGAATGAAACGTATTTCATCAGACGGACGGATACTCACCATTTTTTTTCGGTCCTGCTGCATTTTTAAATTAAAATGGAAGAAACGCATGAGATTGACTGAAGAATATGCGGAAATGTTTATAATAAAATTGAAAACAATAAATTATTCACAAGGTGTATACTATCATTAAAACAACAGCAAAATATTGTTTGCTGTGACCACTTCATCAAAATGATTGTACTATTATTTATATATTTTTTAATTTTTTATTTTAACTTTTTTTGTTTTTCTTTTGAAATCCTTTGAGATGAAGTTTCATAATTTGTGTTATGCTCATCTTCATAGTTGGTGGTATTTTACGACGTTTTGACCAACTGATCCTCTGGCCTTCTTCAAGTCATTAACTGCGAAGGGATGCTGTGTCTTTTAACTGTACCCCAGTAATTACTGCCTTTTACAGTTGTTGTCTCACCACGTTTTGACCAACTAATCCTTTAGCTTGCTTGGGTAGGATTGAAATCGCTGTCGTCAGACAATGCTCGCTTGGACTCAACACCATTATCCACTGCGCCACGGACCCTGAGGAGCGATCAAGATTTGATTTTATGGTCTTATAAATCCAATGTTCGTGTTCTTATCTGGTTTTACATTGTCGGGTCCGTACTGAATGGTATAATATTTTTTTTGAATCTTTGATATGAGGCTTCATAATCAGTTGAAGAAGGCCAGAGGATGAGTTAGTTGAAACGTAGTGAAACAGCAACTATGAAGATGAGGATAACAGTCCGCAAAAAGAACGAATACACATTATAGTATATTCATTTATATATTTTTTAAATGTTTATTCACCTCAAACAAGACAAATTTATAGAAAGGCAACTTAAGTGGTATGGAGTTGTGCAGCGAGATGTTTATTCACATTACTTTTAAATTCTGCATTGTGGCAGATTCGAACAGAGAAAGAATTAAAGAGGTAAACCATCTGAGAAAAGAAGCTTTCAGCTTAGAAAATCTTATGACATTTACGGACCTCTACAGTGAAGATGATTTTACTTCTAGCTGGGTGGTTCGGAGGTATTTACATTTAGGGGGTATAAATGTGGTCAGTTTATTATAACACATTCATTGGAAGTATTTATAAAGAATACAGGGATACAACACTCTGGAAATATAACAGGGATTTGAGCTTGACAGACAGTACGGCACGTATAAGGTTATTATTTTTCTTGTCACATTTTGTGTCTGGCTGTTATCATTCCCGTTTTTATGCTGATAGGCGAAGCATAGGATATGACCATAAGTTATTAGCATCTTCTTTTCTTAATCTTCCAGCATTTTCCACAATATTCTAGCGGTTCCCAACAATACTGAAACAATACTCGAACCCCATAAATCGTTCGTAACAAATACTCGCCTAGCTGTAACAAACGTCAACTACTTCCCACACTTTTTTATCTGAGCTAAAATCTAAACAAATATTTAATCAGCAAAGTTTTTTTTCTTTTATCTAGGACTATTCGTCTGTGGAATACAATACCGCATGTCTTCTTCCTGTCTGACAATAATATGTCAGTCTTCAACTCTACTGTAAATAGGTTCCTGTTGAGCCGTCATCTTGAATGCCCTAGTCCCTTCAAGACTGTTCTTGTTGTCTCTCCATCCTTATTTTTGAGTGACCTACGTGATTTGATAAGTGGTGACCTACCTAGTAAAAACAAACAAAATATTGCAATGGATCCCAGTTTTCTAAATCCACCTGCCAAATCCTGTTGTCATAATCTGCAGGACTCCCATCATAACTTTTACAATCTTTTTATCTCTCTTTTCAAGTCTTGTGACTTTTTCAACCTCTCCCCTGTCTTTTTCCTCCACATTCACATTAGCTGGCATTGCTATATCAATGAATATTTCGTTGCGTTCCTTTTTTTCAAAACAACTAATCTGCTTTAATCAAATTATCACATCTGATATTCATATCCCACAATAATTTCACATTATCACTCTCCACCACCCCTTCTTGAACATGCCTGTATCATTTTTCAATGTATTCTAACCCTGTCTTCTTGAATATATCCCAATAGACTTTTCTTACACTATTATCAAGCCTCCTTTTGAGCCAACTTCTCACAACTTCTAACGAGATCTTGTACATTCTCATTTTTTTACCCATATAGTCAACACGAATTTAATTTATCCTGGTCGCTTGCGCTCGTGCGACACATATTAGGACTTCTATCCCAACCT
>NC_136494.1:63916738-64139238 GCF_053919585.1 Euprymna scolopes | reverse complement strand
AATGCAATGTTTAGGATGATAATAGCGCTTGAACTATTAATGATGGACTATTTTTCGTATTGTTTGGTTTCTTTGGACTACTTATCTCATTTTGAGCGTCACAATGTTTCAGCCGATGTAACCTTCGACAGGCGTATCATGTTGAACTCGGAAATGTTTCGAACTCGGGACTCTGCACGTAATTTAGAACGGGGGTAGCATGAGCTAGTTTTGTTAGATATGATTGGATAGAGATTCTAATTAATTTGCCCAGATTTCCGAATTCGACAGAAACATTCCTGAGTTCGACAAGATACATCTGAATGAGATTGAATGTTACATCGACCGAAACGTTGTGAAAATGACACTAAAGATGAGAACCTGTAGTCTGAAGAATCCAAATAATATGAATAACCGATCTTCATTTCTAAAATTCAGAAATGTCATCGACTATTATTTATACATTTGAATATTACTGCATATTCGACATACTTTCAAACTATGCTAATTAATTAAGTAAAATTTGCATAATTGATAGTCGCCATCTTGAATATTTAATGTTCTTATTCAATTCAACCAACTCTCGTTTATTCAAGTTCCTATTTACAATGCCTCCCCACGGGACAGAGTTAGACACCAGGGTCGTTTTTTAATGTGGAGAAAAGGAACAAAAATAAAAATTGTCTCAGTCGTGAAGGATTTCTCCTCTACTGACAGAGAACAAGAAATTGAAGTGTAGAGCTGAAGAACAGATGGTATTTATTTGCTCCCCCACCGAGCAAATTAGGCACAAGGCCGATTTTTAATGTGAGGAGTGAAGGGAGGGGGAAGGGGAAATGGGGACCAGCTCCCGAGAGGTGGGAAATGGGAACTGGTTAAAGGTCAGGCATGTGGGGTTGCCCCCACATCTGGTCTTTGCTAGTCATAGCTGCAGTATCTGCAGGAACAGATACTACCGGCTCGAAGGCCAAGAACAACAGAAAAAAGGCAAGCCTCTTTTCTAGTTATTTAAAAGTAGAGCTGAAGAACAGATACTACACTTTGATCTTGACCCGAAGGCCTAGCAGTTATATCCAAGTTAATTGTAAAATTTTAATAGTTTTGTTTGAAGATTTATCATTAAATTTGTATTAAAACTCTCGCAGAAGGATAATACCACGAATGACAGCAATGAAGTCGCCCCGAAAATGACGCAAGTTCTTCTCTTGTATCTTATCTTTTCTGCGCTCAGTTAATGAAAGAATAATTGAGGAAATTTTAATTTTTTTTTTGATTACAAAATGCCCATTTTTGGGGTGCTGGATCTCCTCCACCTTAAACTCTGACGTTGTGTCTAACTCTGGCGGTAAGTAAATACAGACTATATATATATATATATATATATATATATATATATATATATATATATATATATATATATATATATATAAGTGAAAATGTCTGTCCGTGTGTGTATCTATGTATCTGTGTGTATGTAATGTGTGTACATTTCCCTATGCAATAACTCTGTCAATTTTAAGTCTACAGACTCGAAATTGGATATACACTGTACTGAGATTTGGAAAAATCGATCTGATCGGTTTTCGGCCAGAAATTTTGCTGCTAAGGGGTCAAAGTTTAACGGTTTGACCTTTGAGAACTCTACGAAACTCCTTCGACAATTTTGTGTCTAAACACTTGAAATTTTAGATATAGATTCCTTGGACAGGGATCTAACTTAATAACTTGATTTGAGCCCTAAACAATAAATGTTAAGGGTCATAATAGGGGTCAAACATAAAAAATTTACCGTTTTTGTTTTTTTGCTCAGCATACACCTCCAAACACCCGGGCAACACCGGGCTGAAATACTAGTATATCTATAAAAGTTAACGTGTCTGTGTGTCTGTCTCTGTGTCTGTGTATCTGTCTGTCATGTACATTTCCCTACGCAATAACTCTGTCAATTTTAAGTCTACAGACTCGAAATTTGATATACAGGGTACTGAGATTTGGGAAAATCGATGTGAGCGGTTTTCGGCTATAAATTTGGCTGTTAACGGGTCAAAGTTCAATGATTTGACCTTTGAGAACTCTACCAAACTCCTCCGACAATTTTCGGTCTAAACACTTGAAATTTTAGATATAGGTTCATTGGACATGGATCTAACTTAATAAGTTAATTTGAGCCCAAAACAATAAATTTTAAAGGGCCAAAATTAAAGAAAATAGACCACTTTTTTCATTTTGCTCAACATATATCTCCAAATACCCAGGCAAAGCCGGGGACCCATGCTAGAATATCTATAAAAGTTAACGTGTTTGTGTGTCTGCGTGTCTGTCTGTCTGTATGTCTGTGTACATTTCCCTACGCAATAACTCTGTTAATTTTAAGTCTACAGACTCGAAATTTGATATACAGGGTACTGAGATTTGGGAAAGTCGATGTGACTGGTTTTTGGCCAGAAATTTGGCTGTTAAGAGGTCAAATTTTACGATTTGACCTTTGAGAACTCTACCAAACTCCTCCAACAATTTTGAGTCTAAACACTTGAAATTTTAGACATAGGTTCCTTGGACACGGATCTAACTTAATAAGTTAATTTGATCCCTAAACAATAAATGTTAAGGGGTAAGAATAGGGGTCAAACATAAAAAATTGACCGTTTTTTTTTGTTTTTGTTTTTTTGCTCAGCATACACCTTCAAACACCCGAGCAACGCCGGGCTGAAATACTAGTATATCTATAAAAGTGAACGTGTCTGTCTGTGTGTCTGTGTATCTGTATGTCTGTGTACATTTCCCTACGCAATAACTCTGTCAATTTTAAGTCTACAGACTCGAAATTTGATATACAGAATATTGAGATTTGGAATAATCGATGTGATCGGTTTTCGGCCAGAAATTTGGCTATTAAGGGGTCAAAGTTCAACGATTTGACCTTTGAGAACTCTTCCAAACTCCACCGACAATTTTGCGTCCATACACTTGAAATTTTATATATAGATATCTTGGACATGGCTCTAACTTAATAACGTAATTTGAGCCCAAAACATTAAATGTTCCGGGGTCATAATAAGGATTAAATTTAAAAAAAAATTGATCTCTGCGGTCTCTACCAAATTACTCAGTCAATTTCTGGTCTAAACATTTGAAATTTTACATAAAGTGTATTCAGAGATAGGGCAAGCTTTTTCATCGGTTTAGGGCGAAAATTTTAAGTTACCGATATATAAATGTATGTATGTATTATGTATGTATGTACGTATGTATGTATCTATGTATGTCTTCCTAAAACTTTCGACAGAGGCGACAGATTTTTACAAGATCAGTATCGTTTTGAAGTTTTACCCTTCAGACGACAAATATCGAAAAATTGGCTAAAAACATCAATATCTTAACCTTCAACTGGGCACTTTTCTACAGGGTGAGGGAGATCGCTTTTTTCGCCGATATTTTTGAAATTCATCCTCTCCTTTCGATTGTCTAGCCTTAATTTAAGCATAAGTAACTTCTGGTTTGTTGGTGATCGTAACAGCAAAGACGTCAGATATTTTCCTCGTCCTTCCTCCTTCGCGGTATTGGTTCGAGCCTGTCTTCATACTACCACTTTTTTTTTTGCTCAACATACACTTCCAAACCCCCGTGCAACGCCGGGCTGAAATGCTAGTATATATATATATATATATATATATATATATATATATATATATATATATATATATATATATATATATAAGTACATATCTATTTAAAATCCTGACGAAATTTTTTAACGCCGAAAAGTGATATTCTTTGTATCGCCTGTAACTAGGATAAACCCTCACCTTCTATGAAATTTATTATACTTAGCACTTATATCCATTGCGTCACGATATAAATGCTAAGATATAATCAATTCTAAGTTACAGTTTTCTAGAAGTAGAAGATTAAATTAGCAATACAAGCGATAACAAGTAACGGCTGATTTAAAAAAAAAATGTTTTGAACGCTACTAACTGAATTTCTCTCAATACAGTTTGCAATTTGGAGACGGAATTGTTTTTGTTGAGATAAGTGATTTCAATCATGCTTTTTATTTTAGATTTAAAATATTAACAACTCCATTTTATTTCAGTATTTAATTTGTGTATTTCTGTTTTATTAAATGCTAGCTTTTTTCTAGTCCAATAACGGCTTCCATCTTATCTCGAAATTACTTATAACGGCACCAACTTACTTTCGGAAGAACCCCCCCCATCAGCCTTTTCTTTTATATCGTAAGCTTCTTAAAACGTTACTAGCTTAAGTTCAGAATAAAATCACGATTTTCTTATAACGGCTGATTTCAAAAAAATGTTTTGAACGCTACTAACTGAATTTCTCTCAATACAGTTTGCAATTTGGAGACGGAATTGTTTTTGTTGAGATAAGTGATTTCAATCATGCTTTTTATTTTAGATTTAAAATATTAATAACTCCATTTTATTTCAGTATTTAATTTGTGTATTTCTGTTTTATTAAATGCTAGCTTTTTTTTTTTTTTTTTTTTTTTTCCTCGTACATATGTTTATTTATCTACCGAGTTGATAGCAAAAATTACGAATTATACTCATTTTTAGTTCGTGTGAGGGGAATCTATCACCATACTTTCCCTTAAACACGTCTGTTGGACTTTTATTAAGTACAATACTTAATAGTTTTTTTTTTTTGTTTTTTTTTAATGGAGAGTAGAAAACGCATTGTGGATGCGTTATCGGCAGCTCCTGTTACTCTCGCTTCTTCTTATTTGTCCCTCAGTCCTCATTTTTTTAAATGAGTGATTTTTCGGACAAAGGGAGAAGAAAAAGCTGTTTTCTAGGTTGGCAGTATTTTTGCGAACAGTTGGCTGAGATGGCGGAAATTTTCTGTTTCTATGTCTATCCTTGTAGCCATGTCACTAGTAAGGGTGCTGGAGGTAAACGTTTTGTCTGGGCTGACGTTATCCGCCTGATAGTCAGGGACCCGAACCTTGGATTAACCACTAAGGAGGCTGTCTTATCAGCAGGTGCAAAGTACTGGGGCTGCTGTATTGCCATTTGGTGAATGGATTCTGGACCATGCAGTAGCTTCTGGTGGGGCCTCTCGATGCCATACTAGTGGGTAATTGTTACGGCTTTACCTTATCATTAGCTACAAAAAAAAAAAAAATTCTTCGTTTCTTTTTCTCTCTTAATTTCCCCTCTCTGTCCTGCTCTAAGTAAATCTGTCGACCTAGTCCACAAATTCCAAAATTTCATCATGACAAGTTTCCAGAAAAAATACACGATTAAACCCGGTTCTCCAACTTCCAACGTAGACCCCTACTACCATGTCTCCTTCTCCAACATCAGGGGTCTTCGTTCTAACCTTCCAGAGGTTGAAACCCAATTACAGGAGACTAAACCAGACCTTTTATTTTTAAGTGAAACTGGCATTGGACAGGCTATTTCCCTAGATGAGTTTGCAATTTCAGGATACTCTAACTTAACTTCTAAATCTGACCCCCAAGATCGCCATGGGCATGGAATATGTGCCTATATTAAAGATAGCTTTCCATGTGGGAGGGACATCTCCAGGGAAGATCCTAACTTACCCTATATGTGCTTCCGGGTTGCTTTAGCTCACACTACTGCATTTATATTTACTCTCTATCGCCCCCACAACAGCGGAGTTACTATCTTTCAAAGCATATCTGAGAAAATTGACCAAGTCCTTTCTACTTATCCTTCAGCTAACATTCACGTATGTGGAGACTTCAATGTTCACAACGTCGAATGGTTGACCCACTCAAACAAGACCGATGATGAGGGGAGGTTCTGTCATGATTTCTCCATTGCCTATGACCTCACTCAGATTGTTCAGGAACCTACCCGTGTGCCCGATAATGACGGCCAGTATGCGAGCCTACTAGACCTTTTTCTCACAACTTGCCCTGAACTATGTTCAGTTTCTGTTCTGTCGCCTCTTGGATCTTCCGACCACTCTGTTGTATCAATTAAGATAAAAATGAAATGTAATAAGTCCCCAGACGTACCACTTTATCGTACAGTATATCGATACACTAAGGCTGACTGGGATAGCTTCCGTACATTTATATCTGATCTACCTCTGCATTCCATGTTTAAAAAGGATGTGTCCTCTATAGTATTAGACCTAACTGAATGGTTAATTGTAGGTATTGACCATTTCATACCCTCTAAAAAGTTTCAGCAAAAACCTAACAGCCAGCCATGGTTCTCTCCAGAATGTGCTGCTGCCATTGCGCACAGAAATCACTTTTTCCACTGCTTCAAACGTAATAGATGTATGGAAACTAAAGCCGTTTTCAGGACTGCCAGCAACCATTGTAAGAAAGTAATAAGGAACGCAAGAGAGTTGTATGCTCAATCTGTTAAGTCCAAAGTAGCTGAGCAGCGGCTTGGTTCCCACCAGTTTTGGCAAATAGCAAACAGAATCCTGAACAGAAGCGTGTGCTCCATCCCAACTATTATCAATGGACCTGAGGTAATCTCGTCAGCATCAGACAAAGCCAAACTCTTTGTCAAGAACTTTGCAGCTAATTCTACCCTTTGCGACCAAGACCGCCAACCCCCAATATTTCCTCCTGTATCAGAAAACACGCTATGTGATATACGTATATCTGTACGTGATGTTGCCAAGCTAATCAAAAACCTTGATTCCAGTAAAGCAACTGGCCCTGATGGTATTCCAATTATAGTACTCAAAAAACTTCAACCTGAACTAGCGCCCATACTTACAAAACTGTTTAAACGTTGTCTTAAGGAGAATAGTTTCCCATCTCCCTGGAAAATCTCATCAGTATGCCCTGTATTTAAGAATTCAGGTGATCGCTCATCCCCCTCTCAGTACAGGCCAATAAGTCTCCTGTGCGTCATGAGTAAGTTGCTAGAATCTGTGTTAAATACAGAAGTAATCAAACATCTCAACAAAAATAACCTTCTTAGTGACACTCAATATGGTTTCCGTTCTGCTAGATCTACAGCAGATGTCCTTACAGTTATATCGCATAGGATTAGCAAATCTCTCGACGGAGGCAACCTTTCTAGGGCAATTGCTCTTGACATATCTAAAGCCTTTGATAGGGTATGGCATAAAGGTTTACTTCATAAGATCGCTAGCTATGGTATAGCTGGAAAAGTCTTCTCAATTATTAAATCATTTCTTTCTGATAGGTTCATAAGAGTAGTAGTTGAGGGGCAAAAATCAGAAGCTCACAGTATTAATGCCGGTGTCCCTCAGGGATCCATCCTGGGCCCAACTCTTTTCCTGATCTACATTAATGATCTTCCAAATCATATCCTTACATCATTTGTAGACATTTATGCTGACGACACTACCATTTATGGTACCACATCTAAGACAGTAAACGAGCAAGTACTCTCCAATTCTCTCTCCTCTGATCTTGAGCATGTAGTACAATGGGGAAAGGAGTGGCTGGTTACTTTTAATGCATCTAAAACCAAGCTTCTCTCTTTACATCATCAACATTTTAATCCACATTTGTCATCAATTGAAATGAATGGCTCTCGTCTTCAGGAGGCCTCAAGTTTTGACAAGCTTCTGGGCTTGACCATTACTCCTGATCTTAAATGGAACACGTATATCAAATCTGTTGCCAAGGCCGCTGGAAAAATGGTGGGATCTTTCTATCGATCCAGTAGATATCTCACTGCTGATGCTATTCTCTATCTATATAAGAGCCAGGTACGTCCAAGGATGGAATACTGTTGCCACATCTGGGCAGGAGCTGCTAGAAAGGACTTGTCCTGCCTTGATAGAGTTCAAAATAGACTTCGTAGCCTCGTAGGAGATGTCCTTTTCTCCTCCTTACAACCTCTATCTCACAGAAGAGATGTTGCGAGTTTGTCTCTGATGTATCGTTATTTTCATGGAAAGTGTTCAACTGAGCTTCAATCTATGGTCCCCCTCGCCAAACTTTCACAAGAAACACTCGTCTAGCTGTAAACACTATCAATAATTTCCCCCACTCTTTATCTGTGCCTAAACCTAAACATAGATTCCATGAACAAAGCTTCTTTCTTAGAACTGCACGCCTGTGGAATTGTGTTCCGTTTTCCTGCTTTCCGGCTGACTACAATATGGTTGTGTTCAAGTCTAAGGTAAATAAGTTCTTGATGAGCCGTTCCATATAAGTTATTAAATTTACCAAATTTTCATTACTAATGATTACTATATTGACCAACGTCTACTGTACACTCTTTAACCCTTATCCTTGAGTGGCCTCTGGGCCTTGATAATGTGGTGATGCCTTTGTAAAAAAAAAAAAAAAAAAAAAAACTTTTGCCCTGTAATTGCTAACGAAACGAGAGCAAAGCACCTCCGTGGATTTAATAAAATGTTCCGTTGGAAATACTGCATAGGTTCCGGGGTTTCACGTAAAGATCATAGAGTTCCACAAAATGCACTTCAAGAACGTAGGAGGTTCTATCGGCTAGAACATTGTGAAGATAACATCCACGATGAGAAGAGTAAATGGGATAATTCAAATGATAAATATATATTATTTATTCTCTAATCTCATGTTCAAGTATATTTCAATTAACTGTTGAATTACGATTCAGCAGATTAGTAACAATTAAATTAAGTCTACATAAAATTCGAGACAATTTAAGACTCATATATTATCTAATACTATGAGTGTGTAATGAAACATAAGATTTGAAGAAGTTATAGCTCATCTCAGAGGCGCATGACCCATTGACATCAATTGTTCAGGGGAAAACGATTCCACACTCTCCAGTTTATTTCCGTGCAATGACAATCATGTCTCTTTAATTGCTCTTTAGCGTCATGGTTATGGGTATTTATTAGCCTCCTTATTTCTTTCCTCTTTGAAGGTTCCAGGTCATAACCTGCGGCATGGCTGTCAGGGGGAATATATTAACAATTCTTATCCCCTCCTCTTTATAATAAATCCCAGTCCTATCTTTCTATATTCCCCAGCCAAGCATAATCTCGTTCATACGAACCTTGCCTACGTTATCTTACGACTTGTTAGTCTAGTAAATGACAGATGTCTACACTATCCTTCTAATAAATGAAATGGATGTTTCTGCCTTTGAATAAAGTAGTTCATAATACGACAAATGGATGCGGTTCCGGATTATGGAATTGATTACACTGAGATATCTCTGATTGTTTGCATTAACGCAATAACGCAAAGACAATGTCGTACTTCCATAATCACCATCCAAACATGTTTTAAGAGATGAGATCGCCCGACCACCGAAAATGAAATGCAAAATGAAAAATATTTTTGATTTGATCTTATATTGCTGTTAATATACATTCCTAGTTTTTTGGGTTAAGGATCCAAATGTAGTATCTGTTTTCGCCAAAGATAATAATAATGATATTGTAAAGGTTTTCGTTCGCATATGATAGGGTCGATAGAATGAACATATACTACAAATTTCTACAAATGTTTCAAAGAGAGACACCCATAAACAGATATATTTTGAAAATATATTAACCTGAATAGTCCAGAAAATAAGTTTTAGTTTGAACAAAGGTGATACAATAATATCGTTTGGTTTGCATTCGCATCTGACGTTTATATTCATAATTGCTTTTTAAACAGATGTTCTACGTTTGTGTAAAGGGGTGCAAAATCTAACAAATAGATGCGATCCCCGTTTATGGCATAGGCTACACTGAGTTAACACTGATTATACTTTGCATTAATACATCATTATACTTTGCATTAATACATTAATCTCTGTAGTAATAGGCAAAGACAATTTTATGTCTTTACTTACAATATACACTCCCTCCAATATTAAAAGATGATATCACCCGATTACTGAAGATGCAATGCGTATATATATATATATATATATATATATATATATATATATATATATATATATATATATATATATATATATATATATATATGCATGCAATTTGATCTGGTATCACTCTTAATATACTTTCTCGGCTTTTGGGGTTAAGAGTCCAAATCGAGTATCTGTTCTGTTCTGGTCACACTTATATCCTAGAAGTCTGGGTTCACATAGGTCCATAGAATGTATATATTTCACAAACAACTACAAAGGTTTCAAGGAGACACACTCATAACCAGATTTATTCTGAAAACACATTTACCGCATCAGCCAGATAAACATGTTTGAGTTTAAACAAAAATGGTATAATATCATTGGGCCTGTGTTGGCATACCACGCACGTTTTCTTTTTAAACACAGCAGCAATAAACAACAGATGAAGAACACATCTGTGGAATTTTCACGAATCCTGCTAGTATTACATATTTTATTGTGGCCATTTCTCAAAACTACATGTATATAAAATCACTGTACTAGATTTTATCGCACGGTTTGAAACCCTACCCTGAAGAAAAGCCGACGAAAACAAATTCAATTTATGATGTAATTTATTTTATTAAGTTCAAATTACGAGGCCGGGTTGTTAAATAGTAGGTCCACTTCAGCGAGTAATAATGTTAAGAATTTATGTTCGCCAACATTTTGTTGTTAATTTAAGCAGGATGTAAAGGTCGTAACAGGCAAAGCCGTAGTCTCCCCAAAAGCAGTAAGTTTGACGATCGGACGCAAACAAAATGATTTAAAAATCGATTGTAAAAGAAACGCCAGGGCCGAGGTCTACAAACTCCACTATTTATTTGTCACTATCGCTAGAACTTTGGCAATATCAGCAACCTTAATAAAAATCGATATTTCTCCAAATTGATTGATTTCCGTTGGGCACGGCTTTAATTTCATTTTTAGGATTCATGTTCGCTAGCAGTTATCTTTCTTTCTGTAGAAGGGTACGTATTTGTGTTTTCTTATATTCATTTCTATTAACAATTCAAGTATGACACAGTAGAAATATGCATCGTATTAGATTCGAATCAAAAAGAGGACACGCGTCGTATGTAGCGCCATGATTGGTCATTATTTTACTCTAAATAAATTGGAATTACGATTATCAGTATCTTAGGTGCGTATGTGGGCTTAATTGAGACCGATCTTCAAGTACTTTATTGAGAAACCATTACAGCAATTACTTACTGTCATCCGTCGTACATCTTTGGTTTGTTTCGCTTGTTTCTGCATTTCTTTCATCGTCTCCCCAGAAAGAATGACATTTTTCTTAAGTCCCTGAAAAAAAAGAAAAAAAACCCAAGATATTTATAACCAAACAATGATATTGCACAAAAAGGTGTCTTCTATTTTCCGTTTTCTTTAAAGATGCTGTAGAGGTTTATCTGAGCCCTATGATTGGACGATGAAGCGACCGACATATTGGAAACAACAGCAACAGAGAATGTTTTTATTAAGTTATAGACAAAACCTCAAATGAACAGTCCTTTTAACTGATCACATACATGAGAATAGTTACTTCCAAATATTCAGATGTAATATAAAACCCCAAAACAGCATTTTTCTATTTCCTGTTTTATCTCAGAAAACAATATGCGTCCGTATGACAGATACTCCTAGTCTTTTTGGGGTGTGGAGGTCTTCGTCAGATGCAAAGAGATACACATACGAACTATTAGACATAGCGACAACATATACATTATGCTAACCAAATCTATGTACACAGTTTATGCACACACTCTTTCACTAACAAAACAAGCGCGCTAATATGAACGCACATTTACAATGCCTATATCATTGACATACACTGTAACATGCAAACTTGTGTAGCGCCAGTCGGAATGAACACTCCAATTCTACTTAAATAATAAAAAAAACAATTTCTCTTCACTTGGAATGTTTTAAGACTAGGACTATGACAACATAATATTATTTTCAATGTTTTGAGTATATATCCGACACAGTTAGACACAGTTAGTCAACCGAGAACCACATCACTCTATATAAAAGCATATAAAATATCAACGGATACACAGTCGAGAGTCAAAACAATGAAAAGAATATGCTGTTGTCATAACCCTATTTAAGACTCTTAGAATTTCCTATTCTTACCAACTTTTATTTTTCGTTTCCTTAACAAGTTTTCAATAAAAATTAATTATTTTTCTGTAGACAGACTTTATAGTTATTTCTTTTTATATTGCTTTTTTCGCAACGGGAACCAGGTGGCTTTCTGTTTTGTTCCAAATTTGGGAACACATATGGCACTTCAATGTTACATAAAAATAATGGCGCCCACAACTGCTACAAGCTAAGAGAAATAAAATAAACTCTTTTCTATAGGTTGCAAAAAAAAGCAACGAATAAGCACATTTATATTTATGTCATTAGAATTTTAATGAAACGAAGATGGTAATCAGTTAAAAGAAAACTAAAGCTAAATCGAGAAAACTCTCAGTGTGATATAACACTGATCTTTAATTCATAGAAAATCACTCCAGACGAGGCATAAAGCCACTTAATGCAAAGAGCTAACAGGGATGAAAGATAATTATTCCAAAAAGAGGATGCGCCTGTTGATACTAGTTTTGAAAAAATAACAAGTAGGAAGCAAACAGCCAGCAAAAAGTTTCACAAGTTTGCAGTTCTTGAAAAGCAACTACTGAAATAGGAAGCTATATTAGAGTGAGGTATCAAAGCAGCAAAATGATGGATGCCACTAGACCAACGAGTCAAACGAAGTAGGAGAGAGTAAGATTACATGTTATCATAGCATTTATAGAAAAGACTGAGACTAGCAACACCGTGTGTGAGAGAGAGGGCGCAGAGACAAAGAAAGGATGAGGCTAAAAACATTACAACTATTTTTGAAGCTTATAAAAACACTCAAATGGGATTGAGATTCACCAACATTGCAATAACAGCAGTACTCCATACATGGTCAGATAGTAAATTTGTAAGGATAAAAGATAGCCTCAAGTGTAAGAAAATAAAGAGACAAGAAGCAAAAAAAAAAAAAAAATAGCAAAAAAAAAAGCAAAGCCAAGAAAGATTTGATGAGAAAAAGACCAAGGAGTTTAAGGGTCGATATCTGCTCAGGAACGCAGTCATACATGAAAAGCGTAGACAGAATGGGACACGCCTACAATTGAAAGACATGAATTGTACAAAAGAGTTACCGTCTATCAAGGTAAAAAAAACACTCGAGATTATAGGTTACTGAGTTTGTCATCGAAGGGTTGTTCGTAAAGATGGATGAACATGGGAAAAAATTTGTTTATATAAGCAGTTGGCTTAGCAAGAATTTGTTAGCTTTAGATTTGAAACCGACCTTGATGTTGTCATCTGGAAAGTAAGCCCGTGGTATTGTGTTCAGTATTGAATCAGTTCTTGGAAAGAAATATTGGTCATGAATGGTCCGTATTGTTTTCGGTATAAAAAGAAAGAAAGGAAAATTCTTCACAGTATGAGTAGTTAGACGAGTTTTTGCTGTGAATGGTGTAAAGTAGGAAACCATAGATGAGAGCTCAGTTGAAAATAACGATAGAGTAGAGAAAGATTAGCAATTTCTCTTCTGTGAAAAAGGCTTTAGAAAGGAGAAGAGGACATTCCCCACTATATATATATATATATATATATATATATATATATATATATATATATATATATCAGCAGAGAGACCCGGTGTTGTCCGGGATTGAATGATGATCAATGAATATTTCACACTCGAATATTGTTATTGTTATCGAAACCGATGAAACTGCTCATTTTTACTTCAAACATTGAGTGTCTGCTCTGGTTAAGGGACCCATCGGGGTGCACCTGGAGAAAGCTTCATATACATCCCCGCTGTGACTTAGTCCACAATACATTGTGGTCTACATTACACTGTAGAGAATCTACTGCTGATTATATAAAATTATTTTTTATATATAATGGCTTGAATTAAAGTTAAAATGCAAAAGTCAAGTAGCACGCTTAACAAAATTAAAATTGAATTAAACAAAAAGATTCATTTCGAACGCGCCACTTTCATATCAAAGAATCCACTGTTGATTTTATATATCTGGCCTTACTGCTTGTGCGGTGATAATGACTTAAATTTAAGTTTAAAATTGAAAATTCAAGTATCATCGTGCAATTGTGCTTTTAAACAGAAGTATTTATTTCGAACTCATCCCTGTCATGTTGATTTTATATGTCGGGCCGTTCGGCTTGTGTGGTAATAAATGTATTTGCGATGTTAGGCTATATAAAGTGTTAATTTGGTCGAAATGACTTGTTCCTTATTCCATCAGATTAGTTCGATTATTGATACTCATCAAAAATACTCCTATACAAACCCATCTAAGAACACTCCAGTGCACATGAATTACTTTCGTGTGAAATTTCATAAAAATCGGCCCAGCCGTTCTCGAGTTCATAGGAAACGAACACTTTTTCTCGTACATACACACAGACTCATATACACAGACTCATACACTCAGACAAAGTTCCTTTTATATAATAATAGTTAGACACACACACACACATATAGTATAAAAATATATCAATGACAATTAAGCAACACAGAAAAATTTATGCAAAAATTAACTTATAATTCCTCGAAGAAATGTATCATAGAGTGTAGCTCACTTGCCATAAGTATATTTTCATAATACTACTTAGTTCTACTTTTGTATCGATCGACCACCCAGAAGTTGATCATTCGAGATATCCAATGGAGATAAGATCTAGAAAATTTCCATTGAAAGAGGTTTATCTACAGACAACACTTTATAAACAGGCTGGTCTCAGCATGATCCGAAGTTCAACTGCAAACAGATAAAACATCACTTGGGTGACAGACTCCAATCAGAGATATTTCCAATTCTTTGTGCCCATTTTCTTCCTTTTTGTCACGCATTTAAAACCTTCAACTTCGACAACTCGTATTCACCACAAATGCATGCACGACGGTGTATATTTACGCGTATATGCACTCTGACAAAAACCTGAAACACATAGTAAATAATTCTCGCACACTGTCCAAATCAACGCAAACTGAAAAAATGAAGAAACACCTTAATATTGATCGCTCCAAACATTTCTCATTTTGTGCTTCCTATTATGACAACTATGTGTATCAAATGAACAATAACTTTTATTATTAACTTTCAATAAAATGTAATTTTTGTAACTGAGAAAGGAAGTTTTAATTACGACTTTTCTGACCTTGTGATGATTCACATCCATTATTTTGTCAAGTTAGGCCTTTGCATTATTTCAGTTAATGAATCGTCTTTGTTCGATTAAACTATAAAGAACAATTCTTTGTTTTCCTAAACATGTAAACATCAAGCTTAAATCCATATAAATTATCTGTGTGTTTTTTAATCTATTTTCTTTTTTACTCATAATTGTTCGCTTTCCCTCACTAGCGTGGAGACTGCAACTGTTTTTCTAAAAATGTTTCTTTAAAATTTGATCTTTAAAAACGATCTTCCAAAATGGGATCGCTAAACGTCACTTATAGACTTCCGACTATCTGTTTTATAGAGGGAGTAACCCTCTTGAAGTGGGCGAATGTGTCTGCACGTTGTTACTGATGGAGGATTGAAGAGATTAGTTGCATGGTTCTGTTAGCTAAGAAACGTGTACATGAAATTTGTCGAAATTATATTTACAACCAATGCACATTTATTTACAATGGATATGAGTGTAATGTTAAACAGTTCAATACCGAAGGTGCGTAAGTAAACATTATTTGTGTGATTACCTCCAAAGTTTTTTGTGGGAATACAAATGTTTTTTTTTTGCGTGGGTGCAAAACATGAGAGTAGTTTCGACGCGATCTGTATGGTCCATGGTTGGAGGAAGAAAGATAAAAAGTAATATGAACCAGATGCGGAAGTAAGAGGTGTCGCTCCCTTGTGGCAAAGAATGGCATTGCCAGAATTAAACGGCGATATTTATGATTACCTTAAAGTCACCGTTTTGTGTTCGTGTATTCGCTTGCATGTTGAACTCAATTCTCATACACTCATTGGGCTCGTGTAAAATTGTTTCAATCAAGGAAAAATGGGTTTGAAAAAAGGATACAAGACAGAGTGAGAGAAAGAAATTTGAAAGATAGGTTTAGAGAAAGAAGAATAAAGAGACTAAGAAAAAGAGAGATAGTATATGAAATAAGAGTACGATCCAAATAACATAAAAATGTAAGCGATAAATAGAAGCTTAAATATCAGATGAGTTAATTGCAAATAGCAGTTAATCAGAACTATTGGAATGGATTTATTCAAAATAATTCAGCTATAAAACTGAGGAATGTTTTAGTATGTAATTTTTGTGATGGAAAAAGATAGGAAAAAATCGGAAAAGCAAACTTGATTGACTCAGCACAATACTACTTGCACTATTAATAATACAGACACACATCTATCTATCTATCTATATCTATAAAAGTGAGAATGTGTGTGTGTGAGGACATTTCTTAACCTATATTCCCAAAAACGTTTTTATCTACGAATTTGAAATTTCGTATATACGATACTCTGACATGTCTGTTTTCATCCGGAAAAAAGTGCCGCTAAGGGGTCAAAATTGAAAAATTGGTACGTGTGAGTCACGGATTTCTATCTGTTTGTTAACAGTTTCACGAATGCGCATGCGTGAATAGTTCACATTACAGATTCATTATGTTAAGATAAGTAGTTCGAAAACAACAGATAAAATAGTTATACTTGACTATCTGTCTTTAGGTTTTGGTTTCGATGTCAGCTCGAGCATTTTTTTTTTACTTACATAACGTAAAGGTTTCAGAAAAAAGCATAATACTCGGATGCACACGTCTCAGTTTCTGTATGAATTAAAATATGATCTTTATGCATATTTTACGACCGGGCAACGCCGGGCGGCCTGCTAGTATATCTATAAAAGTGAGAATGTGTGTGTGTGTGAGAAGACATATCTCAAGCTATATACTCAATGAATGTTTGATATACAGACTTGGAATTTAATATATAGGATATTTAGATACGTGGAAGACTTTTTAATCGATTTTCATCCGGTAAAAATGGATCCTAAGGGATCAAAATAAAAAAAAAAATTGTTACATGGGAGGGGGGAATCGGATAGTTATATTTGTTAACTGTTCCACGAATGTTACAAATAAGTAGATTTTATGATACATTTTAATTACCGTATCAAGCTGGTCTAATGGTTATCGTACTTGATTTACTGTCATTAGGGTTTGGTTTCCACCTCAGCTCGAGTATTTTTTTTACTCATGAGAAGTGAACAGTTTAGAAAAAACATGATACTCGCATGCACATGTCTCAGTTTCTTTCCGTTTTTTTCTTTCATTTTTTAAAGGAATGTAACGTTACGTTAATACCTACGATATTTCTGTTAAAAATAAACAAGAAATCTGCATTAAATATAATATTTACACGTATTTTATATATATATATATATATATTTTAGTACAGAGATTAATTAAATTATGTTGAGAAACTCTTGATATATATATATATATATATATATATATATATATATATATATATATCCTAATTGTCAGTTGGTTTTAACTCTGATATAAATTGAATCTTTTATTTTTAATCTGTGTTGCGATGAAGTGTAAGAAATAGTTAATTAGGTTTAAAGGTTCCTAATTCTTCAATTAGGAACCTTTAAACCTAATTAATTTAGGATACAGGGAGAGCATTTCAAAGTCTAGCTGTTGTACGGAAGAAAATCTTTTGGGAAAAGAGTCTCTAACATCGAGGGGACTTCTATCGTGAAAACGTGGAATTTTGCTTTTTGTCGGTTTGTGGTGGAGGTTATTTACCTCAAGGGTGCAGAATTTTACATGTCCGTTTGAACACATTATATTAAAGTACTTATAAATCAAGTACAACAATGCAATACTGCAACGATTAGACAAGAGTTATAACTTAGTTGGCAGTGCGGGACTTATTAGATTAGAGACTCTTTTTCAGACTCTGTCCAACAGAGAGACATTTGTGGTTGATCCATTGGCTCATAAGTGACAACAATATTTTATACATGAGCGAATTGTGACTTTGCAGCGATATAAGATTCTGCCAGGTATGAGTACATTTTACCGTAGTAGAAGGACTTTACCTTTTTTGCAGCAACCTTGGCAGTGTCTTCTATGCATTTGTTTTATTTAATGTTAATAATGTTAGGCCAATGAGTTTGAACGATGTACTCTCACCTAGAGTAAATGATTTCTTCATGATTGGGTATATTTTCTATTGCTACAATTTGATTTCTACTGAATTTATTTTTCGTAGATTTAAAAGAATTGAATAGCCATTTTGTGAGAATATCGGATTCATATTTTTGCCAAGGTAATACAAAAAAAAGAAGACTTTTAATCTAAATTAATATTAAAAGAAAACAAAAAAAAATGGTTTACTTACCTTTGATAAGGGCCTTGATATGGATCCCGATCTGCCTTTGGTGTCATCTAAAATCAAAATCAAAATGATTAGATCAAATGTAACAGAATATCAAATATGACACAGAAATGGTATTTATTATTTTTTTTTTACAAAGGAGTTACCACTTATCAAGGCCCGAAGGTCACTCGAGGATAAGGGCTAATGAATGTAAAGTCATAGTGTAGTAATCATTAATGGTATAAATTGGGTAGAATTTGATTATTTATGGGAACGGTTCAACAAGAACTTGTTTACACTTATTTTGGACTTGGAGACTACGATATTGTAGCCGGCTGGGAAGCAGGCCAGTGGAATAGTGTTCCACAGGCGGGCAGTTCCAGGCAAAAACTTTGTTCATGGAATCTGCATTTAGATGTAGGCACAGATAGAAAGTGGGGGCAATTGTTGATAGTGGCTGTAGCTAGTCGAATGTTTTTTTGTGAAAGAGCTTTAGAGAAAGCTTACAGACACAATCAGACTCGAATTAAGGATCGCAGCGGTATTTTGGGTTTAAAATAGAAAACAGATGAACTAAATTTGTGTATTGATATTTTTGCAGATTGTTATGTGCATCTTCATAGTTGTTGTCTTACCACATATTGGCCAACTAATCCTCTGGCCTTCTTTGGAAAGGATTGCCCATGGTGCAGTGGATAAAGGCGTTGAGTCTCTATGGTTCCAGGTTAGCGCTTCTGAAGATAACGGTTTCAATTCTACCCAAAGCAGGCCAGAGGATTAGTTGGCCAAAACGTGGTGAGACAACAAAAACTATGGAAGGCAGTGGGATACAGTTACAAGACTCAGCATTTCTATACAGTTACAGTTTACCACTTAAAGAAGGCGCAAGGATTAGTTGGCCGAAACATGGCGAAACAACAACAACCATGAAGATGAAGATAACAGTCCGAAAAAAAAAAAATCAATACACAAATTATGAAGCCACATTTCAAAAGATTAAAAGAAAAAGACCATATAAAAAAAGACAAGAATCTCGATAGAGACGAAATAATGTTCGAAATCTCGTGAGAGACGTAAAAAATGTACAGACCAAAAAGCGAGTCCGAGTTATTCCAGTTCTTTTGTCCACGTATGTACAAGTGTACAACGTTACATCAAGGCTAAAAGAAACTAGAAGATTGGGATGGAATGGAGAGATTGCCAGATAAATATAAAATTTGATGAGTCATGGGAACGGTTTATGACAAGTGTTTAGTGACGTTGAATTTCAAAATTACCATATTGTCACATCCAGGGAAGCAATCTTGTGGCTACATAATCCACAGATGGGAAGTACTAGAGGGAGAAATAAAAGTTATGTGTTGTCTTAAAAACGATCAGATACAATTTTAATAATACTTAGTAATAAAATTGCAATACATCTGATTCAATTGTGCTCAATATTAGCATTGTTATTAGTAGAGTTTATATATTTATTATATATACATTAACAGTGCCAGCGTTTCAATCTCTTGGTTTATTCAGAGCCAAGTGTCTTAGTTTAGCGAAATTAGGTATAACCTTTAAAAAAGGTTTCAGATTTTCTTCGTTGCGATTAAAATAAAATGTTCAAAATATATACGTTCACATTTAAGTGAACACACACACCCACACACACACACACACACCCACACCCACACACACACACACACACACACACACACACACACACACACACACACACACACACAGTATTTTGAAACACAGTTTGAAGCACTCACTGATTTCTAGTAACATTGAATAACCGTGATTCGTTGAAACAGTTGTGTCTGGGCGAACAAATACATTTACTCCTCGCCACTCGTGGGTAGAGCTCTTTGCTAATGGATATCACTGGTTCCAACTTAGCGTAAATGCGTTGCTCTTTGTAAAAAGAATAGTGTGCTGTAGATAGCCAGTCATTTTATAACACAGCTGCTAACAATAATGTGTGCTATATTTAGTTTATTTTAGTTTTAGGCAAAGGAGGTACCCCCCCCCAAAAAAAAAACGGAAGCCTTTTGTGAAAATTTAGATGATTCCGAGATTTTGGAAATTTTAACAATGCAATTAATACATAATCTCCAAATCTCAAGTCTTTTTGGGTATTTAAACTTATTATACTATAGCCGAATTAATCAGCATTTATTTCGCTGTTTGTTAATATATTTTAATTACACCAAAACATTCCTCAATTTTGAACATATATATTTCTATGTACAGGATTCACTCCTAAACAAATTAATCGATCATTATGACGTTTGAAACACGTTAGATGTAAGAGTAGGTATTGTGGACTCTATTTAGTTTAATTTAATTTTACACATAAGGATCCAAGAAAGTCTTTGTAAAAATGCAAATACCCGCAATTTTTGCAAAATTTTAATTATAAGTATAAGACATTAATTCATAAATATTCGTCATAGTTCATGTTCTCTTATGCATTTAAAAGGTTTTGAGGGGAAGAACATAATATGGCTACAACCTCCTATTAGAAAATTCTAGTATTTCAAATTTGCATATCCATTTTATTAGACACCAATTAAGTATGACGTTTCTGAATTTTTGAGATGGGGATTGGTTATTTGTATTATTATTCATGGCTGACGGGACAAGAGCACGCTACTCCTGCGATATAAATAAAGAGTTCCGCTTGAAATTTCGTCCAAAATCCCGAATTCGACAGAAACATTCCCGAGTTCGACAAGATACACCTGAGGAAGGTCGGAGGTTACATCGACCGAAACGTTGTGAAAATTACACTCAAGATGAGAACCGTAGTCCGATGAATACAAATACCCAATTAAGTAAGATTCCTGGAATATACAAATTTACCTATTTTTTAATTCAATAATCAAATTATATTGAACTTGTTATAAGGATTCCAGACATAAGGTTTAGTATCATTATATCTTCATGTTAAGCTTCGTTAAGAAGATAAAAATGTTGCAGAGCTGTTCTCCGTGAGCAATTAATTTTATCGATACTTGAGCGAGTATATTTCTAGTGAATATATAAAACATTATTAGTTCCTTTTTCGATGGTGGTGGTGGTGGGGTATCGGCTCTTTTTTTCGAATCATAGTTGTAAGAAACCATCAATCTCTAGCCATACTTAAGAGCGCTCTGGTGAAAGAAATGATGGTTTTCATTGAGCATAACACAATAATCTTCATTAGAAAGTATTGAGTTCTCCCGGTTATCAGTATCGTAAAATGGAAGCAAATACATAAAAATTCATTAAAAACACCTATTGTTGCAATATTTTTGACTATTAATGGAGTATAGCCCCTCACAGTTGGGAGATTCTATTTATAAACACTGCTGCTAGAAACTTGCAAATCAAATTAATTCACGTTCTGCTGCCAACCAATCAGAAACCAGAATTGACCCATAAAAGTTAAACCTTTTCTTTATCAACCTTGCATGTTTTCTTTGTGTCAACACGGGAAGAATCTTTTGCTCTGTGGCCACAAAATTATAAAGTCAGAAACCTGAACAAAACAACTGTCTACTGAGAACCAGTCATCTCCAGGACTTGTATAGAACAACTAACCATCAGAAGCTGTTCTAAACCAAACATGGTTTCCAACTTCAGACCTATATAATTTCTTCCACACTAATTACGAAAGTAGAGAGTCAGACGCCAATGGTCATGTTTAGTAACAATTAGTGGCTAGGTTACGAAACTTGGAGTTTATGTACTTACCAGATCTAATATCATGGATGAATTGTGAAATGGTGTAACAACCGTATATATATATATGTGTGTGTGCGTGTGTGTGTGTGTGTGTGTGTACTAAGTTGTGAAAATATATATAGCAATTAAGTTACACAAAATTTTCCACGTTTTAACTTAATAAAGTTGCTTCAGAATAAAATGCAAGGAATTATTCTAATTGAGGCTAAGTTTTCCAGCTAACCAATCAGGTTCTTCATGATTCCTGTCCCCGTTTTTCTTAGCCCATGGCTAGACTTCTATTTACTTTTCTTTGTCTAATTTTGGGGAGTGGTGACACATCCTACAACCTATCTTTACTTACGTATTGAGCACTGTTGAAGTAAATACTGATAATCTATACATAAAATATATCACTTTAAAAAATTGTATGTGGATACATAAAATAGTTAAACACACACACACACACACACACACACACACACACACACACACACACACACACACACACACACACACACACACACACACACACACATATATATATTCATTTTATTTCAGTCAGAAATCAACCCTGGGGCTTATCTTTGATCACTATGAAACACGTAGATATTTAAATATTCCATTAAAGTGCTCGTTTATCTCTAAAACTCTGAGTTAGTTAAATTGAGAACATTATCGTCCTCTCCATAATAGATCATTTTAAAATGTAATAGTATATCTTTATCTCTCGTTTCTTGATCTTACTGGATTCCAGAACAAAAATACATCTAGTCTGTTATTTGAGGTAACATCATTTCGCGGAGAACCATTCCTTATAAAAGCCAGAGTGGATTAACCATACGAAAGGGATCTTATTTGAACCACGAATACTATGCGGTTTTGAATATTTAGTCAGGGTTTATGTGTAGCAATGCCTCATGCCAGGTTTTCCTGACAAACTACTGTAAAGGGAAACCTACGACACCTGAGGAGATTGTTTAGTAGGCATTTAAGTTTATTTCCTTAATATATATATATAAATATATATATATATATATATATATATATATATATATATATATATATATAGGCGTGTGTGTGTTTTCGTAAGAATGGTGACAAGTGTAATATTTGATGACTGTAATTATGTTTTTGATGCATTGGGTTGCATGTCTTTTCCAAACGTGCAGTTGACGTGTGTGGACCATAATCGGATTATCTCATAAGCACCAGGATTATAATTTGATGAGTAATGACAGGTATAGAAAAAATACTTCCAAATTATTCACAAGCCTGAGCAGGTACACAAAATTATATCATATCTTATCTCTCTCTCTCTCTCTCTCTCTATATATATATATATATATATATATATATATATATATATATATATATATATATACATAATTATAAAACTCAAATGACCTTGTAATTGGTGTTGTAACCCAACATCCGGTTTAGGATTTCCGGTTGCGCATGCGTACATAAACATAAACCCATAACAGCGTAAACAAATAAACACAAATCGTTGGACCAGTTTCGTTTGAACAAACGGATGTTCTTAGAAAAGCGAATATCTTAAATTTATTGAATAAAAAACTTCAAGATACCGGAAGCAAATGAAAAACGTGATAACAAATAATACGTATAATTATCGACCTGTTTCAGATATACGATATATATTATACTAAATCATCAGCGAGACAATAAAACATTGTTTTACTGTGTACATTTTCAGCATCCCAATTTTTTTCGCGTTTAAATTATCCAAATAAACAATTGTTAATACTTTCTGCTTTTTTTTTTTACATCGGTCATATCCTCATTACGTTGAAGTTATTTTAACGCAATTTTCTTACAAATAAATCTACTTTAACCCGTTGACAACCATAAGTGCATTTTACAACGGCGATTTATCCACCGCTTTCATTTTTTAAAAATTTATTCTCCATTTTTTAATACACCTTTCTTAAAAACATTCATACATTTTCTTCTACACTACCAACATAGATAAATAACCCCGAAAATATGTTTTTTAATTGTGTTACAAATAAATAATCAACGCGACAATAAAACGTATTGTTTTACTGTGTACGTTTTCAGCGACCAAATTGATGTTTTTTCACGTTTAAATTAAAATATATCAAAATGTTAATTTAACTTTAAGTATTATGTTATCTGTTCAGTGCACATTTACCTATAAGTATGGCAAACCACTTATAATTCAATGGCTGTAAGTTTTTTTTTCAAAAATAAACAACTATAAACAGAAATCTATCTATATTCTTCTTTCATTTTAATATACCTCCATAGAAATGTTTCTGTTATGTCACAAAAACCTATTTTTTATGTCACAAGTGTCACGCTCATACATTAATTCCATAGCTAATATGACATACTGACCCAACAGGTCAGGGGTAGTATATATATATATATATATATATATATATATATATATATATATATATATATCAATATCAATTTAGAACAAACATAACCTTTTTTAGATATCCATACACTTGTACACAAATTACATGGGAAATATTGCATAGTTAGCTGTTACCGATGTTTTTTTTTTTACTTGCATTTTTTTGTTTTTATAAACTATACCTTTTTGTTTTAAGAACAAATGTATTTTTCATGGAAATCATTCCGAACACTGCATGTAGCCACTCGATGTAAGGGGCGACAACATATACTTCTTCCAGATCAAAAATTTGTTAAATGTTAGATTGAATAGATTCTTAACCAGAAAACAAGTCTTTCCTCTTTGTCAGAACTATCGCGCATGGAATGTGAGGACTGAATAATAGAATAAGCGATGTTGCAGAGTTATGTCCCGTTTTAAAGATAGTGCCCGCTCCAGACAAAGTATTTTTTAAGAAGAATTAATTCAAATCGATCCACAAATAGTATTTACAAACGTGAATCAAATATTGATTTTATACGAAGATAGCTATCGATTAAAAAAGGCTAGAAAAAGTCTGACTTTACTTTATATATTAGATGAATAGATGATAATATCGATTTTAACATTATTATTATCCATGTAGAAGGGGCAGTAGCATGAATGACGATTTTCAATTAAAGGCAAGACGAATGTGATAACAGCAAAAAAGATACAACACGAGTATACAATAAAAATAAAATGCTTTTATTTTAATAGAAATAAAATTCTTCGCATCAGAGAGAGTTTTTTAACCTTTGATCTTGACATTGAAAAACGGTGTGCAACATCTCTAGGTCGGAAACCATCATTATGTCAGGTTTGGGCATGATCGCTTCGGTGGTGTGGCCGGTATACATAGGCTATGACCTTGACCTGTGACCTTTACCTTGGAAAATGGTGTGCACCATCTCTAGTTTGAAAATCATCTTCATGCAAAGTTTCGTCATAATCGGTCCAGTGATATTTTCTGTAGGAGAGTTGCACACACACACACACACACACACATACACACACACACACACATATGCGTGTACACACACATATGCGTGTATACATGCACACACATATGCGTGTACACACACACATGCATGTACACACACACACACACGAATGCTACTACTTTAAATATATAGAAGTATAAAATAAAAATAGAAATATAATTTTTTGTATTGAATTTATTTTGACTGTAATAAGCTTTTGTCTGTTTTCTGCATTCGTCCATTTAGTTTTTATCTAATCACCTTAAAACCAACCAGTGGATCAATTTCTTATACAAATGCTTTATGCAATTGCTTTGCAATTGGAATAAATAATACACAGAGAATAGCACAGGCGAATATATTTTCTTTTACTAAGTTTTTAACTAAAACGCCTCACATAGTTTTTTTTTAGCCAAGAGTTACATAATGGATGATCCTATGTCCAATAGAAATTACAACAACTAGAGTTAATCTTGACAAGACGCTCGCTAAGATAAAATACAACATTTGCCCGATAATTTGTTCAGCAAGGTTATCATTCTTAGCAAATTTCAAGCCTCCTAAGTTTTATCGATTAAAAACGGGTCAAAATCTCTTACATGCGAGACATAAACATAACCCGTGGTGTCACAACTACTGTCGCTATTTATTCCACTTTGATTCCATTCGAAAATTCCTCAACTGTAAAATAAGACATCTTTCGTGGTTAAAACTAATAAGCCTTGTATTTCTATATTTTCTTTGTATATAATGTTGAAATAAAGACGCATTGTTTTACAATCTGATTCACACACATGCTTTCGCTATTACATATAGTATGTAAATTAGATGGCACACTGACAATGAGATTTCGTCTTTCTTTAAAATGCTAACACAGACATAAAGAAATATGAGCGACTGATTGAATAAACATAGAACGAGAGAAATACATAAAAAACCTAAGAGATAGATGGTCGACTTGTTCAGTAAATTACAAATTATGACTAATTAGAACAATTATAAAATATTTTTCACACATAACTCAAGCCTAGAACTAATGTATATTTTAGGAACTATTTTATTTCATTAAAGCATATAAGAAAGCACTTACAAAAACAACATTTATTGGCTTTAAACATACAGAAACAAACTAAATTATTTCACCAATAACGTCAAGTCTGACTGGCATGCTTTAGTAGGGTGTATTCCAATTCCTGCCGTAGCTGTTCATTTGAACCTAAAGTCGGATAAATTGGTCAGTCATCTCATAAGATGTATAGCAATAACATACTGAATTTTTAAAATCTACGATAATTTTAAATGCCTGTATATAAAAACAAAAGAAAAGAACGACCAACAATCACCTAAAATGATGGAACTTCATAAAAGAAAACGCACGGAATTTATCTTGTAAAGCAAAAATGTATTTTTTGTTAACTGTCTTCAAAACGCTAGAATTATCCAGAAATGGGTGCTCATTTTACATAATTATCTTAAAGACGCGCGTTTTTAATAAGTACTCGTACGTAATTGTTAGGCATTTTTGATTTCTAAGTCTATTACGTTATTCTCCTGAACATAAGCGGGTAGGAAGCGGCGGTGAAGAGGATGCCGACGTATGTAATAAGTCATTATTGCATATTTCTCTATTGATTGCTTTAATCAAGGTTTTGCAGTCATTCACAGCAAGTGGTCGGCTATAATAATCACGAAACAATAATATTATATGTCGACTCACAGTTGTTCTAGAAGCCGACCGGTTGATCAAAATGCTTGTTTTCTTTATGCTTATAGTATCCGGTGTCAGTTTGAGCTCCGTTGACCAAACATTATTTAAGCAGGTTTCAGCAAGCCATATCACTGTGTCTTTGTTCACTAAGCTGCCGCAAGCATGGACAGCAACCCACAAAATGATAAAACAAATAGAACGCACTTGTTCAGCTAGCAGCCATCAAACAGGGGAACTTTGAGAGTAGAAATCTCCACCAACGTCTAACATATATTTCCACAGAATAGCTAAAGTAACCTACAGTGCCACAAAAAGGAAAGCCCGCACATGTCATGTTTTTCTAAAACCACAAATTTAAGCTAAATTGAATGTAACTATTTACACAACCTATACCTTATTTGATTTGTCTTTTATTTCTCTATAATTTTCCCTGTTTATATTTGACTTTTAATAGAAGTATCGTAGTGTTCACGTACATTTAAAAAAATAACTTATAATCGAGAAGGCAAAAAGAAACTCCGCAGCCAGCTTTAAACATCCACCTTTTAGGCAACAAAGGATCTCTAATCGTAGTTGTTGTTGTCTTGGGTTATACAACGTAACATGTAGTACATATACCCCGAGTCTCTCTTAGTGATTGTCGGGTGCTCATTAATCTCCACTTTTCTGGTTTATCCAAACGAGAAATCGGCCGCAAATTGAAATATGATGAAAAAACGGTACGAATGACTGTGCAAAAGCACCAAAACACCGACAGTGTCTGTGATGCCCCTAAATCTGGTCGTCCTAGAGTAACTTCTTACAGGGAAGACAATGCTATCAGAATCCGCAGCTTCAGAAACAGATTCGAAGCAGATCCCCAAATCCAACAACAAGCCAACGCAAGCCAATGATTTCTGTAAGAATAGAAAGCACCGTCTGGACTTAGTCAGATGGAATAAAGATCATGACGCTTCATATTGGTTGAAAGTGATTTTTAGCGACGAAAGCAAGTTCAATAAACTAGGGAGTGATGGTAGGCAGTACGTCGGTCGAAGGAAGAACGAAGAATATAATCTTTAAGGTAAAATTATAGACGAATAAAAGACGAATCAAATGAGGTATATATTGTTTAAATAGTTACATTACATTTAATTTAAATTTGCGGTTTTTGAAAAAAACGACAAGTGCGGACTTTCTCATTGGTGGCACTGTAGATAATTTTGCAATTTAACACCCTCAGTTATCACCCCCAATGAGATTCTACATTTTTTAGGCAATTATGTGTGAACGCACTGAAAATTTTATTTTACTGCTGCACAGAAAAGAATTAAAAAATAAAAATTCTTAGATCCTCATGCCTATAGCGGTTGGCGTAGTAGATAATGTGATATTTGCGGTCACATGTCGTTTAGTTAAAACGTCTTAAACCATCCCCACTCCTTCTCTCCCTTTCTCTGATCTGGTAGATGAAGTCACAATTTGGTGACGTTATCGACTGTGCACATCTCTATGTTTAAATAGAAGACGTAAAACTATAGTGTGCTTATGCGTACATTTATCCGCATATCTGATCGAATGGATGACATCACCAAATGATGACATCATACAATGTGTACAGGGACAAACAAAAACAAACAAACAAACAAACAATAAAAATAAATAAACATGCAAGGTGGAAGGATAACAAGGGGAACATGAGTTAGGAAAGATACATTGAGAACATTGCCAAAGCTGTTGCGAAGAAGGTGGGCTTTCTCTACCGTGCTAGAAAGCTACTTACGACTGAAATTATCTTGTACCTATTTAAGGCCACCATTCGCCCATGTATGGAGTACTGTTGTCACATTTGGGCTGGTGCATCTGCTACTAGTCTCTTACTCCTGGACAGAGTTCAAAAGAAACCTAGTAGGTCCTGAACTGTCATCTAAACTCCAGCCTCTGTCCCATCGACGATATGTTGCATCCCTCTGCCTGTTCTACAAGTATTTTAATGGTGAATGCTTTGACGAACTACAAGAACTTTTACTCCCTCGACGTAAATACCCCCAACGAACCCGACAAGCAGCTAAATCCCACCCCTACACGGTTGCGATCCCTAGGTGTAAGAAAGCCTTCTACTCCAATAGTTTCTTACCCCAAATTGCTAGACTTAAGAACTCGCTTCCGGGATTTTTCTTTCCTAACTGTACTGACATGCAGAAGTTCAAGTGTAATGTGAAAGAGACATCTTGCTGCATACCCCTCCATAATATCCCTGCAACTTATGTCCCTGATAGTAGACCCCTACTTTAAAGTGACACTCTGCCTTGTTTGGGGTGAAAATTGAAGAAAACAATTATTAAAAAAAAACCCAAAAGCATTTAGTAGTGCATGGATATTATGGAACATTCTAGAAACATAAGGTTTAGCGCAATACAATATGATTGGGCGAATCGTACGTCATCATCACCATCATAATGTCTATCACTCGAATTGGGTCTACAGGTTTCCAGGGCTTCGTTCGCGAGTTTTCATATGAGTAGACAGTCCTATTTGAATTTTAGACATTCTATCAAAATTTGGACATCGTTTGGCAATTGTGTGCGCAACTGATTTTCGCGGAGCAATATTTTTGCTGCTTTCAGTTTCTTAAGCGTGATGACGCTATTCACTTTGGAACTTTTCCACACGCCAATCCTTATTCCAATTTCATTCCTCCACTCTATTCTCTTGAGCGCACTCGCTTCTCATGTTGTGTGATTAATTTTACACCTCATCATATCCTTCAAACAATCCTTATGACGCTTCTTTTGTCTTTCAACCCTCTTAGCTCCCACATTTATTCCAGAATAAAATATTTTATTCTTAATTGTACGTAGGTTTTCTGCTTCGTACATGCACGATGACATAGTAACTTCTTAAATCTTGTACGCAAGCCTCTATTCCCCGCTGTAGAAAATGTAGTTATTTTTAACACAGAGAAAAATAGTATGATTATAAGATTAACCATTCAGTGAAAATTGTCCTTAGATATCGCTGTGCCTATTCTTCGTGCTCGTAAGTGGAAATAAGTCTGTTATTGCACTAGCGCGTGTGCTAAGTTATTCTCTCAGCACCAAGAGATCAAAGTTTAGGTCAATGTTTTTTTCCTCTGCTAACTATGGTATGGCTTTGGTCATGTGCAGTGATAGGAGATGTACACACCCAGGCTTTGCCTTGTCCCTTTGAGAGGGGTGGATTATTGGGTAGTTTTGCAAAATAAGGACTATACTATCGTCTGAATTTCATATACAGTTTACGTAAAATGCTGGAAACTGGCGAACAAAGGGTTAATTTTTTTTCACAAACGCTGGTCAATTTCTTCAATGATGAAAAATATATTATTCTGTTACTACAAAGATAAGACAATGTTTACTTAATTTTAAAAAATGAAAACTATTTATTTTGTAGTCACAAATAAAGTATAATGACGAGTTATTTGAACACTTTTACGAAACTTTGAAAAAAGAATTTAATCAAGAAGAAAGCACTCATGGTAACAACACTTTCACGAATAAATATCTATTTTCTAAATAACAAACAACTGTTAGCAAAGAAAATAACTCCAAACATTTTTATACAAATGTTTTTTTAATAATAAGAATGAACCATATTTTTGGGTTACGCCGACTTCGTCGGACAGCGACCCTGAGATTTGCAGCCTTAGGCTCACCGACTCTGAAACCGAGGATGAAAGCACAGGCGAGGATTAAGCCACCGGTCCTCCTCTCCGAAGGAGGACCCGAAAAAAAAGGTCACCGTGTCCCTGCTTTCTCTGTGATAATGATATGAGAGGGAGTGTGGCGAAAATTGTGGGAACGCAGGCTTACTTCTTAAACGTCCTCGGTGTGCGCTTTGCCGACGTAACATCATGATGCTGAAAAAGGTTCAAGATGGCACCTGCGGTCTTATATAACAATGCAGTCTCTCAGAATCTCGTGTGCTCTCGCGAACCTATGCAAATTTGAAGGACTCTGTCTTTTATAAAAACAGGCCACTGGAGCAGATGGGAGAGATGTGAAAACGAGTCTACGGAAAGTACTGACAAACGACGCTGCTGCAGTGAGCTGAGGGTTTGTGTACTCTTTTTTTCTTTGCAACATCATATATATATATATATATATATATATATATATATATATATATTAATGATAGTAAATAAACGTTTTCTTAAATGACCGTTGCCTGCTGCGATTGCATTAGCTCGGCGTTTCAACCCCATTTCGGCGCTTTATGTAAACGCCCCGAAAAATTTTCACGATGACACAGTTTTTAATCCATAAGCACCGTTTATTGCTAATTGCCTGAGGCGCAACCACTGAGGAATGCTGGCTATCTAGATCTGTTTTTGCAGATCAGAGTGGTTTTCTTTTAGGGCGCTGGTATTTCAAATATCACTTTCCGACCATTGTGTTATATGGCCCCGCCGTAGGAGGGAGATAAATAAATTGAACTGCATTTTTGAACGCGTTGTTTGAAGGAATGGGTTTTATCTATTAGCGCCTCGCGTTTATATTTTTTTCTTCGCACTGTTGTGTGTTTTTTTTATTGAGCATCATTAATTCATTTCTTCAAGCGTTGATTGAAAGACATAAAACAAAACAAAACAAATCATCTAAAGAATTCTGTCGATCTAATTTTAATGTATAAATTTAAGATATTATAAGAAATATTCTAGAAACATGATTTTTGTGGAAAATATGGTTTATTAAATAGTGTGTAGGCTTTTTATAACGCACATGCGCATTAACATTATTTGGAAAACATTTGAGAGTTTATTTCTGAATTATATAAAGAGATGATTCTTGCACACTGACATTTTGTGAGTATATGATGCAAATTTCCATATCCAACATTGTCAAAATAAATAAAGGGGTAAATCTGAGTGCAACATGGCGAAGAGCAAGATTGCGAAAAAAAAATCCTTCACGAGCTTCTCCCTAGTAAGTATTTACCATACATTTACTGCACGAGAAGTGAATCATATTTAAATGTTTGAATAAAGAATATACGTTCATAGAGTATCAAAATACTTTCTCACTTCCAACATTTTTGCTACAAGAACGAAATAGCATTTTGGCCTAGTAACTACAGTCGTGGTAACGAAAACTGACGAGCTCGCCAGTAGCGAGACGATATTTATATAAACATTGAACATATCTTTCTACTAGTATGAATTCCTGTAATAACTGTCCCTCGTCTTAAATGTAAAAATAACATCATCAGCATCAGTGGGTGGTAGCTCAGTGAATAACGACACGGGCTGATAACCTGGGTGTGCTAAGTTCGAATCTAGTTCATTCCACAGAAGAAAATTCACTTGGAACGTTAGAAATCTACACGTGATCCCTACTGTAAGAACCAGAAACTAAGAAAGAATTCTTAACAGAAAGATATCGGGAAAACGAATGCTAACAAAATCATGATTAATGATGGTCAATAACAAAACAAAAAAAATAACAACGGCCTTATAAGCTACATTCCGGTAAGCCAGACACTCTATTTTCTACACCATCATTATTATTTTCAATTTTAAGTGGACATTATTCCACACCTTTATAAAGCAATAAATAATCTAGCTTAGCTGAAATATGAACAGTCATACTTTAAAAGATCATGGTTAGATGATTGGTCGATATTTGGTGCGAACATATGAATGGACAGATGTTTTACCATACCTATGCAAGGTAAGATAACATAAAAATATGGTTGAAGTGGTATTTAATCCGATCAACAAACACCCATACTAATTAGTTTGCTTATACATGTCAAATGTCAGCATTTCAAAGACATTGCTCTCTAGAGAACTGTGTCGGGAAAGATCGCGAGGTGGTCACAAAGGCCCACTGGGAATCATTGTGAAAAAATAATTTATGACGTGGATCTAGTTTCTTCGAAAAGTATAGCAGCCGACCAATAAACATGACACAACGTCTATTCGCAGCGATATTAAACATTAGTTTGTAACAATGACTATAAACTATCTGCTCACCTCAGTCCATAGTAGGTGTGCGAAACTGTTTTGTATGTCCATGTAATGCTTGGTGCAGACCTTTTTATGCATTGAGTGGAAGGCATGGCCTTTGTGCATTCTAGTGATTTTTGTCCCAAGAAAATTTCAGTTCGTGCACGAATGAAGAAAATTATATTTACGTGCTGAAAGTTGGATTGGGGGCAACAGCTTCCCAAGAAAAAGAACAACGACCATATTGCCGTGGTGAAGGCAATCCACATAGGAGAACGAAACTGCGATGAAAAACTAAAAACTGGATAGAAAGAATCCGTCAGCACTTTAAGGCCATCTTCTAGTGAGGGTGTCACCTTTCCAATTGGCGCGGAAGTAATAAAGCTTATAAAACTGTCATGATAATGCTCATGTTAATGTGCAACCCGGAGCCAGAAAGAGTAGAAACCTTGGTTGAAGTGAGTGTCCCTAATGATGGAGGTCTGAACAGAGCTAAAAAGGGTAAGCAGACCAAATGTCAAGGTCTCATGTATGATATGAAAAGAAACTGGAATCTCAGGGATATATCAATCGTACCAGTTATTATAGGTGCTACAGTTATTATAAGTGCTACAGGGATTATGAAGAGGAACCTGAAGTCCTACCTAACTAATATTCCTGGTGAACCAAGTGCAAAAGAGATCCAGACAATTGCACTTAAGGGAACAGCCAGGATACTAAAAAGAGGTATCAGTTGGTTTCTATAAAAAGCAGGGCAATGTTGGCAGCTGGTTTGGCTGCCCCATACCCAGCGTTACAATCTTCAAAAACAAAAAAAATGAAATAAAAAGTTGAATTAGGGATAGCGATACATAATAATAGAAGGAGCAAAGCACATTGTATATAAAATAAATATATGATTTATTGATTCATTTCAGCTTTTGAAAAAAGAATCATAACGGCCCATAATCGGCAGAGTTGTCTCACATAAACAAAAAAGAGTAAATAATAAACAGAAAAAGGGTTTGCGAGTACATTCATCCGTGAAAAGTTGCTTATGTGTAAATAAATATTCTGTTAACAATTGCGTAGGCTTCGGATCCCAACAGTTGTTAGCTTTTAATTCGTAGAAAGAAGGGCACTTTGCGACAGCTTTCATAGGCTTATGTATTAAAACAATAACTCGACGTCAAGCATAGTAATGAAAAACGGGCAAAGACGAAGAGCTCTAAAATTTTAAGTTTATACAACTTTGCTCAAATCACCTATAAGGAAACAAAGATTTAGTTTACATTTTGTCCAACTCACTCGACCACAACCGCATTGACGCGTGGCTTATACATTTTAATTACATATTTCCGTTTTAATAATAATGAGCTCTACATCAAATATTATCTCTCCTAATAACAAAAAAAAAATAAATAAATAAAAAAGTAACAGTGTCATTACTAACACATCCTACTTCATTTACTTAACATAAAAAAAGTTTTTCAATTGTTGGATTCAGACAAAGGAAAGTGTCATTTTTTTTTCTTGTAGCAAAAATGTTGGAAATAAGAAATTATTTCGATACAATACAAACGTATAATTCCTATTAAAATGGGTTTGAATATGGCTGACTTTTGAGGCAGTAAGACGATTTAAAAAAATGAATGAGACAGTATCACAAAGGCTGAGAAATGAGATGTGAACTGTGTAACTTCAGGACTCTTGCCGTTCACCATTTGCGGCTCGACACTCCTTTCTAACAAAATCCGATGTTAATCTTTCAACAGTTTGGTTGGGTGGGACAGAGATACGCAAGCTTTCGTCGATTTACATGCGCTATTTTTCCGTCGATCAGTGAGATGCCAAAGAAGAGCCAGGATCAGCAGTAGCCGGCAAAATCTTTAACAGTCACACTTAAAATTTTTTTTTTTTTTTTTAATCAAAACTCATTTCAGGGCGTTGTTCCACCATCGCCATCGACCCACTTAGCAAACCAGCTACCAATTTTTTTTTTCATCCCAGAGTCATCGTCAGACAACTTTGCAAATCACTTAGCTTTTTCATTTCGAGTCGTGGTCAGATGATATGAAACCATTGCTATGATGACGATGAATGACTGACAGTAAAGATCGAAGCAGTTTTTTCATACATTGGAAACTCAATACGAATACGATTTCCAGCAACGATATTACAGTGGATCTCTTCCTTTTAGAACGTGTAGTTGGTTGGTTGTTTTTGTTTTACGGCATATCAACCTTTTCAGGTTATTTAATGCCGAATCCAGTTATTTTGAAGAAGAAATTTTAATAGAATATCTTTGTTTTTTTCAAGTCAGTTTCTATTTAACCCATAGTTGGGACTAGGTACTACTACTCCGAGTCAGAGTGGATCTGGAAGCAATAGCAATTAAAGGGTGGCTCCACACTCCCCAAAGCCCGCAAGCTGGGGCCTCACCATCGAATATCGTTTAAGGTTATATCCAGGACTTAGAACGTGTAGCAATCCTTTCATACTTGCAATCATTATTATCATCATCATCTCTTTGCACTGACTTGGTGACAGTAGACACCACTCGCTTCTCACATTCAGCTTTCTTCCTAGTTACATATAAAACATTACTACACGAATCATCGTCATCATCATCGTCGTCGTCGTCGTCGTCGTCGTCAACATCCATTGAGCCGAGCCGACCTTTAATCCACTTCAAGATAGTTGGCGACCTTCCAATATTGCCATCATCATCTTTCTGTCTCTACCCACTATAACTAGCGGCATCAATTTTGTCTTCACCAACTCACAGCAATTCGCGATCTTGCTAGCATCGTCCGCATAATGGTCATCATTAGCAGCAATTGTAGCTCCCATCAACTCCTAATAGAAGCGATCCAACCTTCTACGAGTCATCAGTATCAGCTCCTGATCCTTCATGCATCAATATAATCCACCCCGAAAACTCTTCTCTAGAGACGTATTTATATATTTTATGAGAGGAAAGCAATTTTATCTTTGTTATATACCTGTATTTATATTCCTTTTGTCGTCGTCACGTTAATCATATGTCTTTTACGTATTATATTTCTTGTTAGCGGGATCGTGTAGAATTGCCAGTACGTAGAAAAATGCTACAACTTTGACGATTTTCACTCAGTCATCAATAAGGGTTTAGATTTGACAATTCTATCACGGTGGAAGAGTAAAAGAACAAAAATATAGGCGACGAAGATGAAGAAAATCCGAAAGTTATAATTGTAAGCGTAATTACTTAAGCATTCTTACAAAACCAAAATTGTAAATGGAGTTGTCCTTTTTTCATTTTAAAAAGACATTTCACTTTTATTAGGTTGATAAGGTAGTTCTGACGAATTTTTAATTTTGATTTCAAAAGATGTATTTTCAAATAATTTTCGTTACAATACCTTTATTTTATATATTATTTTAAAGAACGTTCTTCGCTCTATCTAATCGTTTAAATTACAATCGTTTTTAAAGAATTATGTCTTCTTTTCAAAACGTTGAATACAAGATTGAGAAAAAGAAAATTTGCACAACTTTCTTATTTCAATTCAAGTAAGGCTGAAAAGGTGCTGAAACAGATCGCGATACCAACGAAGCGTTTGACCCAGGAACCACTACTGAACGCACAGCACAATGGTGGGGTAAGTAATTTCGTGACGGCGACGAAAGTCCTGAAGATGTTGAGCGTAGTGGTCGGCTATCGAATGTTGACAACGATCAATTAAGAGCATTACTCAAAGCTAATCCACGCATAATTGCTCGAGAACTTGCTTCTTAATTAGACGTAAAGTATACGACGATCTCTAACCGCTTGGGAGAGATTAGATAGGCACAAAAACTTGACAAATTGGTGCCTCACGAATTGAAAGACAACCAAAAGAAACACCGCTATGAAATGTTATTTTCCCTTCTTTAACGTTTCTCGACCGGGTTGTAACTTGCGTTGAAAAGTGGATTCTTGGCGACAACCGGCAACGTTTAGCTCAGTGGTTAGAGGCGGACGAAGCTCTACGACCTTTCCTAAAGCCTGAGTTGCACCAAAAGGAAGTAATGCTGACTGTTTGCTGGTCTGCGGCCGGTCTCATTCATTTCAGTTTTATGAATGCAGGCGAAACTATTATAGCAGAAAAGTATTTTCAACAAATGGATGAAATGCATCTGAAACTTCGACAATAATACTCAGTATTAATCAACAGAAAAGGCCCAATTCTCCTCCACAACAATGTCCGACCGCACGTTCCTAAACCGACCCTGAAGAAGTTGAATGATTTGGGGTACAAAACTCTGTCTCATCCGCCATACTCTCCAAACCTCTCACCAACTAACTCCCACTTTTCCAAGCATCTCGAAACTTTCTGCGTGAGAAATGCTTAAAAAACCTAAACGATATCACAAACCCCTTCAGCGATTTCATGGCCACCAGAACGCAAGTTTTTTTGCGTTACTGGCCAAATACACTTGTTTTGCGTTGACGAAAGTGTGTAGATGGTGATGGCGCTTATTTGGACCAATAAATATTTGTATGAGCCAAGATATACTCATTTGGATGTAAAAGTTAAAAACCGCAAGGACTTTCTTGTCATCCTAATATCATTTGTGTAAAGTATTAAAATTTCAAATTGTATAATACAAAGTAAAATTCTCGTCATAATTTACAACCGGGGTAAGATTTTAAGGACGTAAGTATTTAAGTGAAGAAAAAACTGCCTCTTAAAAATAATGTGTGTTTTGCTCAGCCATTAGTTTTACTAATTATTGTATATGGACAGGCCAAAAATAATAGAATGACTACGCGTTTGGGTTTCTTTCCAAACAGGCGGTCACTATATTCTATGTCGTATTGAACGCATGCAAATCAGAAGAAATATAAAATGAGAATAGCAATTAAGAGTCTATTGAACACACACATCTACATAAGTTAAGTTACTCGTTGCACTTAAATTGGTATTAAAAGCTTGCTTTTCTTTTTAAAAATTATTTAAACAAATTTCTTAATATACTGAGCCATGGATATACGAAATTGTGTTTTTATTTTTTATGGTTTCTTATTGAATGATTGTTTTCATTTAACTATTACACTCAGTTCTATTTGTGCATATTCTCTACATTGTGCATTATTGACCATCATTTAGGATGATAACGTTCCAACACACAAATGTATTTATATCTATCTATCTATATATATATATATATATATATATATATATATATATATATATATGAGTAGGTTGTAGTTTGCTTGAAGCATTGTTGAAGAAAATAATAAGGTAAAATTAAAAGTCAAGAACAATGCGAGATTTTTTTTTTATATAGAGTAAAATTAAATGAAAACAAAAGAAATAAATTTCTTTTTTTTTGTTGTTTGTTTTTTCTTTTTCACACAAATTTTAACTCTAAACAACAGTAATTTTTTTTCTGTTGTATTCAATGGTGTTATAAATCTCAATATATTTCAGACTTATTAGTCCTTTTTCAAGAGAAGACAGCGGAAGAGTGTTCAAAATTGGAAAAGCAGCCGCAGAATTGCCACGTGATACCGCGAAATATAGAACAAAATATGACGTTAGGAGAACGTTAAAATAAATCAGTTGATGTTTGAAATACTTGTTGCGTTTGTGAATCAAGGGAGATGACTATTCAAGCAAGGTTTTTTTTTTAATTATTGTTTTTCTTATGTTTTAAACTTATATTATAAAAGCGGAGCTCAATTCCAGTCTATTGTTTAGTGTGGGAGTATTTTTTGAAATAATTAAAGATTCGAGGATACGAAGTTGACCTACGTTTCTTGAAGAAGCAAGAATGTTGATATGAAAATCTGGTTCTGAATTAATGCAAGTGCGAATATGTTTATAGAACGACGAAGCAGTAGTGTTTAAGTGCTCTTTAATGCGGTGGTGAAGCAATCTGGTAGTGCTTCCGATGTAAGATGCACTGCATTTAGCGCATTGTAGGTCGTAAACAACGTGGTTCTTAAAGCATAAACCTGTGTGTGATATTGGGCAATTAGAGAGTGAACAAGGGGAAGGTGTATGCGATGGATGTTTTCGGTTGATCTGTTGTCTTAAAGTAGATCGAGTGTGGATGAGTTGAATGTTGAGTCCCTCGCTGCGGATGGCTTTTCGGATTGAAGATGATATTTTGTCACTGAGGAAGGGTAGTTTTAGAAAACAATTGTTAGAGAAGGGTCGGGTGTTGCTTTTTTTTAAGTGAGGATAGGATCGTATTAGGGTAGCCGTTTAGTGAGAGGGTCTGTAGGAAATTGTTAGTGTGTGTATGTTTGTCGGAGATGTTAGTGCATTTGTCTTGTATGCGTGAGATTTCGGCATGTGCGTAGTTTAGTTTGTCCTTGAGAGGTAGTGCAGATTTGAAATGTACGAAGAGGCGTTTGCTGGCGGGTTTTCTGTAGAATTCAGTGCATATGGCACCATTTTTTTTATTTGTATTTTAAAATCAAGTAGAGAAAGAGATTCAGAAGAGTCTGGGTGTTCTATAGTAAATTTTAAGTTTGGGTCGGCGTTATTGAATTTGTGGAAAATGTTAATAGCTTCTTCGCGGGAGTATGTGATAATTAAAATGTCATCGATATATCTAGTAAAAAGGAGATAAGAGTAGCAGGTACTAAGGGTGTGTCTGTCGAGTTTTTCCATATAAGCAATGGCAAGAATACCGGATAGACTGGAGCCCATGGGTAGTCCAGATACTTGTTTGAACGTGTTTTGTAGGAAAGTAAAGTAAGTGTTGTCTACTATATATATATACAGACCCTCTCACTAAACGGCTACCCTAATACGATCCTATCCTCACTTAAAAAGAAAAAACGCAACACCCGACCATTCTCTAACAATTGTTTTCTAAAACTACCCTTCCTCAGTGACAAAATCTCATCTTCAATCCGAAAAGCCATCCGCAGCGAGGGACTCAACATTCAACTCATCCACACTCGATCTACTTTAAGACAACAGCTCAACCGAAAACATCCATCGCATACACCTTCCCCTTGTTCACTCTCTAATTGCCCAATATAACACACAGGTTTATGCTTTAAGAACCACGTTGTTTATGACCTACAATGCGCTAAATGCAGTGCATCTTACATCGGAAGCACTACCAGATTGCTTCACCACCGCATTAAAGAGCACTTAAACACTACTGCTTCGTCGTTCTATAAACATATTCGGACTTGCATTAATTCAGAACGAGATTTTCACATCAACATTCTTGCTTCTTCAAGAAACGTAGGTAAACTTCGTATCCTCGAATCTTTAATTATTTCAAAAAATACTCCCACACTAAACAATAGACTGGAATTGAGCTCCGCTTTTATAATATAAGTTTAAAACATAAGAAAAACAATAATTAAAAAAAAAACCTTGCTTGAATAGTCATCTCCCTTGATTCACAAACGCAACAAGTATTTCAAACATCAACTGATTTATTTTAACGTTCTCCTAACGTCATTTTTTGTTCTATATTTCGCGGTATCACGTGGCAATTCTGCGGCTGCTTTTCCAATTTTGAACACTCTTCCGCTGTCTTCTCTTGAAAAAGGACTAATAAGTCTGAAATATATTGAGATTTATAACACCATTGAATACAACAGAAAAAAAAATTGCTGTTGTTTAGAGTTAAAATTTGTGTGAAAAAGAAAAAGCAAACAACAACAAAAAAAAAGAAATTTATTTCTTTTGTTTTCATTTAATTTTACTCTATATAAAAAAAAATCTCGCATTGTTCTTGGCTTTTAATTTTACCTTATAATATATATATATATATATATATATATATATATATATATATATATATATATGCATACATAGACACACACACACACGCACACACACACACACAGATATATATATATATATATATATATATATATATATATATATATATATATATATATATATATATATACATAAAGTGGCCTTGTCTGTGAATGAAAACTTGATGTATAGGGGATTTGAACCTGTGGAACAATTTCGATTTTGCTTTTAGCCTATAAATAACTGCTAAGTAGTCAAACTTGAAAAAAACAAAAAACAAAAACAAAAAAAAACAGTTGACCTTGGCAATCGAATAACGATGTTACCCCTTCTATTGCTTTTATGCACGCGCCTTAAGTCGCTTAATTGTTAATTTTTTGTATCCATCTGTCGGTAGCTCAGACGAAACTGAAAATGTAAATAACGACTAAGGCTGGAGCACTAACCGTTTGGTTTCGATTCTAGCGAGTGGAACTTAAGTCATATTTTTAAATAACTTTTAAAATCATTAGTATATATTGGATAAAATCAACGCAGAATCGGCTCTATAATAATAAACATGAAATCTGAATGAATTAAAATATAATATGCTTGCGAGCAAACACACCCTTTTCTTTCTCTATGTGGCGTCGCTCACAGGAGAGTTGAACAGGTAGAATATATATATATATATATATATATATATATATATATATATGTATATATATATATATAGAGAGAGAGAGAGAGAGAGACAGACAGACAGACAGACAGAGTGTGAAAGAGGAGAAATATTTAAAAGTTATTTCGACTAAAAATGAATTAAGAAACGTTTAATACATATTTTCTTTCATTAATTCATTTTAATTATTTGCTCTTAATAGCAACAATTGCAATGCATATATATATATATATATATATATATATATATATATATATATATATACAATTGCAATGCATATATATATATATATATATATATATATATATATATATTTATATATATATAACCATTAAATTACGTATGAATGACACCGCACATTAATTTATTATGAACTGTTTAAAATAGTTGCTATGCTATATAGAATATTTCAGAATATGTTGTGATATATATATATATATATATATATATATATATATATATATATATATATATATATATATATATATTGAGAATCTTTGTAAAACAAAACCTATGCTAAGGAAATCTTTATTAAATTATTTATTTTTATATAAATTTTCTGTCAAGGGTAGAAGACTGTGTCAAAATATTGTTTTTTTTTCTCTGTATATTTCGATGGTATTAACCCCAAGGGTGCCGAAGTTTTCATGGGGAGAGAGAAAAGGCGCTTGGTTTCACTGGCGATAGTAGTAGTAGTAGTAGTAGTAGTAGTAGTAGTAGTCAACTTTATATATATATATACATAAATCTGATGTTTTTAAAATTGCAGACAAATGTACTTTATATGCATGGCAGTGTTTTTAGATTTCGTGTCTAAATGTCTTCGGCAAGTACCGATAATCGAAAAAACCTGATGATGAAGAAACAGTAGCTTTTATCTAAATTAACACCTTATACAGTGCATCATGAGTACATTTAAGAAGTTTTATTATCACACAAGCAAAAACCAATGCCATATCAAACCAACAGTATGTTCTTTGATATGATAGAGGCGCATTCAAAATGAATGTTTCTGTTTACAGCAAAACTGAATCACGATACTTGAATTTTGCATTTTAAACTCTACTTCAAGCCAATCAACAGCAGATTCTTCACAGTACAATGTCAACTACAATGTATCGTCACGGCGGAGAGCCATGCGAAGCTAACGCCCGGTACATAGCAGAGGGTCACCAACTAGAGTAGGCAATTAATCGATTTGCTTAAAAAAATGGGCGAAATAAATATTCGTTGATCTTCATTCAATTAAAAAGTTGATAATATTTTTACTAATAATTCTATTTTGATTTCCTGAATTATTTCTATTTATTATTGATTTATCTTGATTTATTATTATGGTTGCTATTAATATTTTTATTATTATCATTGTTAGTATTCCTTTCAATTATTACTATTCTGAGTATTTCTAGTATTGTCTATATAACTGTTATAATTATTCTTATGCTTAATTTAGTAATATTAGTATAAATATTGTTGCTTCATTTCATAACATTATATTTAGCATTGAAAATTTTTTTTTTAGTTAATATTATTAGTATTAATTTTATCACTATGGTTCTATTAGTATCATTATTAGTTTTGCTATTATTATTATTATTATTATTATTATTATTATTATTATTATTATTATCTCAATATTACTATTATCATTGACATTATTAATACTTTTTATTCTTAATATTATCATCAATATTATTAGTGTAAGTAGTTATATTAGTAGAATTTTTCGTTATTAGTGATCTTACTATACTACTATATAGCTAATATTACTATGCTGTACCATTTATCATTAAGTCTAGCTTGGGTTTGATCATCGAAATTTCGTAACTTACTTTGAATTCCCGGTCAACGCCGGGACACGAGTAGGCTAGTCTCTGTCTGTCTCTCTGTCTGTCTCTCTACGTACACACACACACACACACACACACACGCACACACACACATATATATATCACTATATATATATATATATATATATATATATATATATATATATATATATATATAGCGAGAAAGAAGGAGAGAGATACATCCATTTCGTTGTCATTGTCTTTTTCTTTTTATATTTCTAACTCGTGCTTATTCAAGAAAACGGGCAACGCATTTAACATGACAATGCCCCGCTATAAAAAAAACATTTAACATGGCAATTCCCTGCTATAAAAAACATATACAAATAGAAATGTTTTTTAGTTAATATTATTAGTATTAATTTTATCACTATGGTTCTATTAGTATCATTATTAGTTTTGCTATTATTATTATCATTATTATTATTATTATTTTCTCAATATTATTATTATCATTGACATTATTAATACTTTTTATTCTTAATATTATCATCAATATTATTAGTGTAAGTAGTTATATTAGTAGAATTTTTCGTTATTAGTGATCTTACTATACTACTATATAGCTAATGTTACTATGCTGTACCATTTATCATTAAGTCTAGCTTGGGCTTGATCATCGAAATTTCGTAACTTACTTTGAATTCCCGGTCAACGCCGGGACACGAGTAGGCTAGTCTCTGTCTGTCTCTCTGTCTGTCTCTCTACACAGACACACACACACACACACACACACACACACACACACACACATATATATATATCACTATATATATCACTATATATATATATATATATATATATATATATATATATATATATATATAGCGAGAAAGAAGGAGAGAGATACACCCATTTCGTTGTCATTGTCTTTTTCTTTTTATATTTCCAACTCGTGCTTATTCAAGAAAACGGGCAACGCATTTAACATGACAATGCCCCGCCATAAAAAAAAAACATTTAACATGGCAATTCCCTGCTATAAAAACATATACAAATAGAATATCCAAAATTCTTATTTCACACGAGTTATTAAACAAATGCAAGCAGAAAAACCTGCGACAGAAATAACAATTATCTTGTGCAATAAAGACGAAAATAATCGTCGTCAATTATCCCGATGACGTTTGATGGGATAACAAATAATACCCCCCCCCCCGTAAAAAAAAATAAGAAAGAAAGAGAAAATATCTCCCACGACGTAACAGAAACAAAACAAATCACGAATTGATCAAGTTGGTGGCCATGCCCGTGTCGGTTTTGACATTGTCAATAATAGAAACGGTGCTATTTCAAGACAGTCTGTGTCTTTCTTTTTAGCATTTATTAATACCCACGGACAAGTTGGTACTTTTCGACGACAGGGACCTCTCTGAAGATGAATGTGTGATTGTGACGTAAGGGTTTTTAGTCAATTTTTGACAAGTTAATCACTGCTTTAATTTAAGACAGAATTTTTTTCATATTTGTCAGTGAACAACGCTTTGGAATTTCAAAAGGACACACTTTTATGTTCACAATCACAATCAAACATTTTATTTTATTAGTAATGGAATGGAAACTCGAAAGTCTATATATTTAGAAATTTTGTGTTAGTTACAACAGTTTTCAGTTTGTGGCAGTTGACGACAGTATCTGGCTAAGAGCAGATCGAGAAGATCTTTAAAAGACCTGAGATGAGTTGACTTCAACCGTACGACACTGATGGCCCCAACAAACGGCCTCAATTAGGTTTTAGGCGATACACCGAGATGTGGATGTTAGGCGATACATCGAGATGTGGATGATCGTTTTCCGTGATGGTATCACACCTTCATCAAAGACACAATTGATTTATAATAATGTGCTGAAGATTGTGTTTTTTTCTTGTGTGTTTCCGTAATGTTTTTATTTTATACTTGCATTCTTAGCGATCGCCACAACGACACGGCCAGAACGAGAAAAAAAGATGAAGACGGAAAGAAAATCATGCAAACAGAATTTGGATCGATGATTGTCTAGAAGAATGCGTACAGACCTACATTCTTCTACGGACGACAGATTACCAACTGATGTCAACTAATATTTTCTTGTTGTTTGATAGCTCCAATGAACCTATCATACTTGACTTTGATTAGGAATGTTAACAACTGCCAGATGGTCCCTTCGTTTGAGTACCTGAATTATTGGGGGGAATAATACCAGCTAAACATAATCCTGTGAGTTAAAGTTGTGCATTTATATATCTTGCATTTTGTACTTTTGTGACATAATCCCCCATTGGGAAGATTTAGAACAACGCTGAGATAGCTAATCATTCCCGGGTGACGCCAGATAACCCGACGATTTAAAATAGAGAATATAAATATATATATATATATATATATATATATATATATATTATTTCATGTCAAAATAGATACTGTTTGAAACCAGACAAATATATTTTGCAGTTAAGTTGATGATAGGAACTTGAAGCATAACATTGTCTGGCCTTGGTGAACTCAGAGTCGGATGTCAGAACTGACATCTGACGTTGGCGGTCGTGAGAATTAGTAATTCAGATCCCAGATTCGGGAATTACACAGACGTAAAATCTGGAGCTTTTCGATTTCGTGGCGAAATCTTATTGGCTGGGGAAATTTTCACCCCATGACCATACCTCACTATATATACGACTGTCGTGCGAAAACTAAGTCAGAAGAGAAGAACAGACGTGACACCTCTACTTCCTCATTCACCCGTCTGTCGCTGTCTGTGAAGAGATTTGAGACTTTGAAAAACTTACTAAGAACTGAATGACATTTGTAAAAACATGTGTACATAAGTTTGTGAAAATTAACTCTGTAGACTAGAATACACGAGTTTGTTTTTCTTCCTGCCTGCGGCTTCGATATTCGCTTTCAGCATACAGTGTTCAATGTAACAACCCTCAGAGAAGACTAGACGACACGAACCGAGATTTCCAGATAAATAAGGGTCCTAGCCAGCTTCATCAGTGAGGGGTTACACTTTAAGGTTTTATTCAATACAGAAATAGTCTCAATTTACCACTCTAAAAATTTTCGAATTTTGATGCCTCGTCATTGTAAACACAAAATTGCAATTAATTTAATATATAAAGTCAAGTTAGTTTCTTTATTGCTTTTGATATTTGTGATTTTTCTATCTGCAGTATTTTTTTTATTAACCAGTGGGTATGTAAGTCGTTATACACCCGCGTCATCGACCCAGTCTGATAATAAACCCACTCGGTCGCCGATGTTTATAAAAAGTTTTATTTAAAAAGATAGATAGTCATATAACACACCAGAGAGACAAAGACCTGGCATACGAACATATGAGAGACGGACAAACAGACAGATCGTTCTCGTAGTCAAACTTACTCACACTGTGCTCGCTGTCCTCATTTGGGCCAGTGCCTAGACACGTCTTTTCTGCTTGAAGTATCACCAGTCACACACACCACTGCGGAGCATATGGTTTCGTTGATTTTTATTCTGAGAACGCTTGATATTAAAGGTGCCACTCAAACTTTCACAGTCAAACACAGCCTTTGTTATATAACATAATTGATAAATGTCTCCCTAGAAAGTGACTATTTGATTTCATTCTGTTAATTGTTTTTGTGAATCGTTTTAACATGTTGTTAAGATTTAAATATCTACTTATTTAGATTTAGTTCTTTTACAAATACTTTGTCCAGATCAGAATTATTTTCAAATGGTTGCCATCTTAAAAAGACTACGTAACTCTGCATTCCTCCATGCAGAGGTATTTTCCTTGCTTCAAAAATATCATTATATTACAAATACTGCACAGTTAAAGAAAGAACTAATTGCAAGTAAATAAATTACCGGGCAATGCCAAATATATAGATACAATTATTAATGTTGAATAGTATTCTGAGCGACACCGGAATTATTGCTGGGCGCACATACGCATATGGAGCTTGGTGCACATACGAAAATATTGTTGACAAACCAAAGAATGTCATCAAAAAACATAACAATTGGAAGCTTTGACATTAACATTCTTCAACTGATAAATTTTGAAAACAGTCATATTAAAATTTGGCCTTTGACGAATTTAATAAGGGCCAGTGGAATGCGGCATTGAAAAACGAAATTTCTATCCAAAGTTTTTTAAAAATAAAAACAAATTCCAGCCAAGAACGAAGTCAGTCAGAGAGAGTGACGGACACCGAACCGATCGACTTGTCGTTTTGTCGTCAACCACAACACTCAACCACACACTATCTCTCTCTGTGTCTATCCCCCCCTCTCTCTCTCTCTGCCTCATTCCGTAGCATATTTGTGGAAGTATTATTGCAAGAATAAAATTGTCACTTTTTTATACTCCAAATTGACAATGTTTTTTTTTATGTACATTCGTCGAGCATTTTGGAACACTATTTAGGAATAAATAGAAATTACACCATAACGTAACATTAATAAATTAGAAAATTGTTCAAATATGTTAATCTTCGTAATTTCGTGAATCTTCGAAATTTGCAAGAAATTTTTCAACTGACAAATAGAAAGTAAGTTTTTACAGAAAAAAAGTTCAAAGAACGACATTATTTTACAAGGTGGTCACCACTTATCAAGGCCCGGAAATCACTCAGGGATAAGGGTTATTGTAAGTATAGTACGTTAGTGTGGGGATTTAATAAAGTGTCTACTTAAGGGGGCGGTTGATCAGGAATTTGCTTACGTTGGACTTGAAGACATCCAGGTTGTATTCAGGTGGGAAATACGCAGACGGAACAGAGTTCCACAGGCGTGCAGTTCTAAGAAAGAAGATTTCTTCATGGAATCTACGTTTTGATTTAGGCATGCATAAAGAGTGGGGAAAGTTTTGGACAGTGGATTCAGCTAGACAGGTGTTTTTCATAAAAGATTGGGGACCAGAGATTGGAGTTCAGACGAGCACCTGCCATGGAAATAACGATAAAACAAAGATTGGCTTGCAACGCCTCTTCTGTGGGAGAGAAGTTGCAGGGAAGAGAAAAGGGCATCCCCCACTGTCACGAAGTCTATTTTGTACTCTGTCAAGGCAGGATAGGCTGTTTTTAGCAGCTCCTGCCTAGATGTGGCAGCAGTACCCCATCCTTGGACGTAATTGGCTTTTATACAGATAGATAATTTCGATCAGTAGTGAGATATCTTCTAGAGCGATAGAAGGATCCCACCATTTTCCCAGCGTCCCTGGCAATAGATTTGATGTACGTGTTCCATTTCAGATCAGGAGTAAAGGTCAAACCCAGAAGCTTGTCAAAACATGAAGCCTCCCCAAGACGAGAGCCATCCATTTCAATTGATGCCAAATGGGGATCAGAGCGTTGATGATGCAAAGATAGAAGCTTGGTTTTGGATGCATTAAAAGTGATCAACCACTTCTTCCTCCATTGTACCACGCGCTCAAGATCAAAGGAGAGAGAATTAGAGAAAACTTTGTCATTTACGGCCTTTGATGTGTTGCCATAGATGGTCGTGTCATCAGCATAGATGTCAACGAATGATTTAAGTATGTGTTTTGGGAGATCATTGATGTAGATCAGGAAGAGACTTGGGACCAGGATGGGCCCCTGGGGGACTCCAGCATTAATACTGCAGGCTTATTATTTCTGGCCATCAACCACTACTCTTATGAACCTATCAGAGAGAAATGATTTAATGGTTGAGAAAACATTTCCAGTAATACCATAGCTGAAAATCTTGTGAAGTACGCCCTTATGCCATACCTTATCGAACGCCTTCGATATGGCAAGGGCAATTGCCCTAGAAAGGAAACCTTTGTCAAGAGATACGCTAATCCTATGTGATATAACTGTTAGCACATCTGCTGTAGATCTTGCAGAGTGGAAACCATATTGCATGTCACTAAGAAGGTTGTTTCTGTTGAGGTGGTTGACTACTTCTGTATTTAATATGGATTCCAACAACTTACTCATGACACACAGGAGACTTATTGGTCTGTACTGAGAGGGAGATGAATTTTCACCTGAATTCTTAAATACAGGGCATACTTATGAGGTTTTCCTGGGTGTTGGAAAGCACTTCTTAAGGCAACGCTTAAACAGTTTTGTAAGTATGGGGGCAAGTTCTGGTTGGAGCTTTTTCAGCACTATAACTGGAATGCCTCAGGGCCAGTTGCTTTACTGGAATCAAGGTTTTTGATTAGCTGCGACCTCACGCACAGATATTTGTATGTTGCATAGCGTGTTGTCTGTTATAGGAGGAAATATAGGGAATTGATGGTCATTGTCGCATAGGGTAGAATTAGCTGCAAAGTTCTTGGCAAATAGTCTGGTCTTGCCTGATGCTGACGAGATGACCTCAGGTCCATTGATGATAGTTGGGATAGAACGCACACTTCTGTTTAAGATCCTGTTTGCTATTTGCCAGAACTGGTGGGAACCAAGCCGCTGCTCAGCTACTTTGGATTTAACAGACTGAGCATATAGCTCTCTTGCATGTTTCATTACTCTTTTACAGTGGTTGCTGGCAGTCCTGAAATCAGCTTTAGTCTCAATACATCTATTACGTTGGTAGCTATGGAAAAATGATTTCTGTGGTCAATGGCAGCAGCACATTCAGGGGAGAACCATGGCTGGCTGTTAGGTTTTTGTTGGGATTTTTTGGATGGTATGAATCGGTCTATGCCTACAATAAAGCGATAATTTTTTTTACACGCTGGTCACCACTTATCAAGGCCCGGAAGCCACTCAGGAATAAGGTCTCTGATACTGGTCTCGTGGTTAACGACACGAACTGACAACCTGGATCAAGTTCGTTTTACGAAACTCACTTTCACATGGGATGTTGGCAACCTTGTTATGTCCCCTTCTGTAAGTACCCGATATTATTCTAGAAATAATGCTTATTAGAAAATTATCGAGGCAATCAATGCCAATAATAGAATTTTTGGATTCATACGCTGTGATAATCAGTGCATGTCTTTAAATTAAAAAAAAAAAGCTGTACTTTTTTTTATTAAGCAACTTCAGTTAAAATTGTAGAAGTTCGGCCTTTATGATAACACAAACTTACACTTGTGGATCTTAAGAGAATCTGATTCTTACATGCCTACGATAGATGATGAAATGTTTTACGTTGTTTTTTTTTTTAGAATTTATCTACATTCATTGTTCATAGAATTATGCAATAAACTCATTCTATAAGTATTTATATCCTTTCTTTATGAACGAATAGCGTAAGCACAAACAAATAAGACATACTTAAAAACATAAAAACGATCATATATCTTATACAAACAATGCTTTTAAAGGCAAAATATTAAATTACGACTGCAGACAAACATCTTTCCATCCGACAAAAGCAAATAATATTCTCGTGTCCCAGTATTTTATATTAAAGGATTTGTCAGAAACAGATACGAACGAATTCAACATATTTTTGACTGAGATCTAGCCTAGCTACTGTATATGCCAGCAGCATTCCACCTAGACGGATTGAGCCAGCTTCCTTCGAAAGAGGAAATGTCAAAGGAATATTAAATTCAAAAATAGTTTCTAGTCACATATATATATATATATATATATATATATATATATATATATATATCTCGATAAGGGGAGATGAGGACGTTAGCTTTTTCCGGGTCTTGAAGAGAGGTGTCGACGTCATCACAGCGACTGGTATTCCCAAATGGTCACCCACACAGTACTGATAAGCCTGAACGTTGTTTAACTTCAGTGATCTAACGAACTCCGCTATATCAACGTGGTTATGCCCTATATCTCTGGCTACTAGCTGGTAGAATGGGGAAAAGAAAAATGAAAAAAAAAATAGGATACAAAATTAGTTAAAACAGTTTTCACATTTCATGAATATAAAAACAAGCTCAACCCAGATGAGGATGAAATTATAAGAATGCAAGTCACATGAAAGTCTACAATTACGTCCGGTTCAACGGTTCATAAAGGCAAAATATGAAATTTCGTCCACACACCAATATTCTTCTATCCGACAAAAGCAAATAATATTCTAGGATTCCCATATTTTCTATAAAGGGATTTAAACGGAAAAGACAAAAAGGCGACTTAACATACATGCTTATATATATATATATATATATATATATATATATATATATATATATATATATATATATATATATATATATATATATGTCAACAACATTCATCCCAGGCAGGTTGAACTAGCTTTCCCCTAGAGATGAAGTACCAAAGAAATATTAGATTTACAAATAGTCTCAAGTTTGCATATATATCCCGGTCAGAGGAGATGACGACGTTAGCCTTTTGCAATTCTTGCAGAGAGATGTACAAAGTTCTAGTGTATACAGAAACTGGTTTTCCCAAATGGTCACCCATCTGTTACTGATAAGGCTTAACGTTGTTTAACTTCTGTGATCTAACGAGATTTGTTGTTTCAACGTGATTATGCCGTATATCCTTGGATACTGGCTGGTAGAAGGAAAAAACAAAACTGTCATGGACAAAAGATGCACCTCAAAATTACAGTTAAAACAGCCATCACATTTCCTAAAAGAAAATAAGCTCCAGCCAGATAAGAACGAAATTATAAGAATAACAAGTCACATGATAGTCTACATTTACGTCCGCAGACTAGAATTTTTTATCAGCGACAAAAAAACACGCTCTCCCATATATTCGTAAAAAGGATTCAACACAACCTCGTTTTCACATATTTACACACCACTGAGAAGTTGTCAGATTTAGCTTCTAGGAAGTAAAGACGGATCCTCATACAGTTAGTCATGTCAGCATTGCCTTGATATTGTTTTGATATGAAAGCTGCATTCTCTGTGTTTACCCTGACAATACATGTATCTCGATTGAGTCGTGCGATTGTTAACATCATATTTGTTTAATCCTCACTTGCTTTTGTTTATCATGTCTCTTGTGTGTTTTTTTATATAAAAACCTTCTGTGAGAGAATATTTGTTTTTTTTTATATAAAAACCTTCTGTGAGAGAATATGTTTTTCATGTAAATGTAGTAATCACCTTATTATCACAATTTTCCTTCTCATTATCTTTTCCCCCGTATATTTCCGACACTCGTGCATGTCTAAAAATAGATCTATTTTCTTTCAAATTTTTAGTGTAAAATCACAGATATCAAGGTGTCCATTCGTAGAACTTACATTTGATTTCTATATGTAATAAATATCCGAGTGTTCAACTAAAGGTATCCTTTACCTCCTAAGCGTAGACGTAGTCAATAAGTGAAAAAAATTAATTTTTCTCCCCACAATTGACTACTTAGCTATGTTATAGTGTATCTTTATTGGGGTACCTTGATTTTACCAGATTCCAAGACAATAATTCATCTAGTCTGGTTGAGTATTTAGCGACGAGCTGTCATTGAAGTAATATCATTGAGAGGTGTATTATTCCTCCTATACGCCAGCGTATAGCCGTTTCGAACGAACCATACATGTGCTTAGAATACTATGTTATTCTGAATATTTAGACAAAGTTTACTTTCAGGATGAACTATCCTCATGGCAGGTTATCTTAATAAACCCTGGTATAAAGAAATGTAATAGAAGAGCTGATGAATGCTCTCAATGAGAGACTTGCTGAACCAACCGGAGATGTAAACTCAGATTGGCTGTCCTTCAAAGAAACTGTTTATGAAACACCCAAAGAGTGCCTCGGGCTGGTCGGGAACCGCCATGAGGACTGGTTCGATGAGAACTGCGAAGAAATCAAGCAACTCATCAACCAGAGAAACGCTGCAAGAAGTTCAATGTTGTTTAGGAACACTAGATCCATTAAAGCAAAGTACGCTAAGGCAAACAGCAAGCTCCATAGTAGATGTAGGGAACGTAAGAACAGTTGGTGGATGGCTAAGGCTGCTGAACTACAGATTCTGGCTGATACCAATGACATGAAGGGTTTCTATGGGGATATGAAAGCAGTCTGAGGTCCAAATGTGAGCCATCCCGATCAACTACTTGCAAGCGACAATTCCATTCTTCTCACTGACAGATGCGAGCTTCTAAAACGATGGATTGAGCATTTCAAAACATTGCTAAACGGGACGCCAGATATTGACGACTGAGCAATAATCAACCTGGAGCAGTTCCCGACACAGCACTGGATGGACAGATACTCTGACTCAGATGAAATCTACAAAGCAGTGCTGATGTTACAAGATGGCAAATCAGCTGGGTCTGACGGCATATACCCTGAGATCATCAAGCGAGGAGGACAAAAACTACTTAGCACTCTCTTCACAGTCATACAGAGTGCCTGGACCACTGCAACTGTCCCTCAAGATTGGAAAGACGCACAGCTAGTGACCATATTCAAAAAGGGAGATCGCAGGCTGTGCGGTAACTACAGGGGTATATCATTGCTCTCAGTCCCTGGGATAGTGTTCGCTCGTGATCTCCTGAACAGGCTTAAAGCGCACGCCGAAAACTTGCAACTAAAACACAATGTGGATTCCGTGCAAACAGAGGCACAGCGGATATAATCTTCTCACTCAAACAGATCCAGGAAAAGTGTGTGCAGCAAAATATGAAGCTGTACATGATCTTTGTGGATTTTACGAAGGCTTTCGACACGATGGATCGAAGCACTCTTTGGGAAGTCTTGTCAGAGCCCTTCATTCAGGCATGAAAGCCACAGTTAAGCTGAAGGGCGAGCTCTCCGATCCGTTCGACGTGCAGAATGGTGTCAGACAGGGCTGCGTCCTCGCTCCAACCCTCTTCTCACTCTACCTGTCAGTTGTGCTTCGGCATGCCTTTAGAAATTGTGATAAGGGTGTTTTATACGATCTAGGCCGGAAGCAGGCCTTTTCAATGTCAATGCATACAAATCCGCAAATAGAACGACAAAGATACTCGTACGGGAGCTCATGTTTGCTGATGACACCGCATTTGTAGCGCATAGTCACGAAGATACTCAGGACATAATAACTCGCTTCGCAGGATCAGTCAAGGCCTTCGGATTGAAGATTAATATCAAGAAAACCGAAATGATGTACCAACAATCCCCTGGATCACCAGCAACAAGTCAGCCAATTAAGATTTAAGACCAGGAGCTTTACAATGTCAGCAAAGGCAAATACCTAGGGACCACGCTCATGAACAACAACAAAATGGACGAGGAGATTTCTACAACAATGGCTAACGCCTCCATATCCTATGGAAAACAAAGAGACCGAAGAAACTTGAGGACAAGGTCTAGTGGGTAATTCCAACTCCCCCTTGTAAAACATGCTGATACTTTTTTTACACGGGAGTAACTACTTATCAAGTCCCGTAAGCCACTCGAGGATAAGAGTAAATAAATGTTAGTGGGACGATGACAAACACCCGTAACGATGCAACAAAAAATAGGTTTATATTGGATTTGAAAATGTTATAGTCAGCTGACAAACAGTACCGCAGCATAGAGTTACACAGGCAGGCAGTTCTAGGAAAGAAACTTTGTTCATGGTATTTCGCTTAAGTTTTAGGCAGAGATAGAGAGTAGGGGAAATTATTAACAGTAGGTGTAGCTAGACGAGCGTTTGTTGTAACTGTTTTGCAGGTGGGGGTCATAGAGTGAAGCTCAGTCGAGCGCCTGCCATAAAAATACTCGCAACATTTTTTTGTTAGAAAGACATTGTAAGGAGAATAAAATGGCATCGCCTACTAGATTTCGAAACCGGTTTTGAACCTTGTTGAGGTAGGATAGGGTCTCTGAGCAGCTCTTCCCCGGATGTGGCAACGCCACTCCATTTTAGGACCTATTGTGCTCTTATTCTTTACATGGCCATTAAAACATATAAAATGGAATACGGATGTTCAAATTTTATCAACTTATTTCGAGATCTATTTTTTCGCTCATCATACTATTTATCTTTTACTAAATTTCTTATTGTTAACTGGATGCGCGTTGTTTTATTGAGTCGAACTTTGTCAACGTCACAAAATTACGGTAAACGTAACGCGAGTAATAACGAGGAACTGTGCATGAACATCTTATATAAGTAGAGATGCTGTGTGTCTTTCCGTCCGTCAGTCACAATGCTTTTACATGTTATTATTACAGAAACTCAGAACAGCATAGATTCATAAAATTGCGGAATTTGTCTTATTTCGAAATACAAAATACTTTTTTCCGTTTTAGAAATAGAAAACATTGCATTAATAATAAATAATGAATGACCAATAAAGTGTATGCCATGATCGCAAACCAAAAGAGAAACCTTGAGGTTCTTTCAATAAACCTAATTTAACTTTCTTATTAATGTCTGTCTGTTAGAATGACGAGTACAATTTGATCACCATGGAGGGGTGACGGATGACACACGCTGAATTGTGAAGCAAGAGTTGTATACTTCCTAACCACGCTTCTCGACACTGCTTGATTCTAATGTCAAGAAGAGATCCGGGATGACTGGAAACAATGCTGAGATATGCAGAGCGCGAATAAAGCACCTGGTATTTCCAAATGGTCACCCGTTTTAGTACTGACTAGGTTGAACAATGCTTAACTGGTAATCCAATTGAAACGGATGTGTTAATGTGGTTATGTCGTATATGATTTTTTACAAATAAAGATTAAACATCACTCGGACAAAATAATCATAGCCTTTGTGTGACGGTATGGGTTTATGATTTACGTCATGTCATGAAAACATGAATTCAAATATAAATGTTAAAAATGAATAAATGAATAAACCTTATTAATAGCGAGCATTACATTAATATTCTAAAATAATTTTGTTTTGCTTTTTCTATGTATTGTATGTAGTTATTACTCAATTATAATCCTTCAAGCCAAGCAAAAATATGTGATCAACTAAATAGAGTTTTACATTTATTGTATTTTGATTTAATTTAAACGTTTGGCTTCCAAACACGACCATTTACGATTTCATTTATAGACGTGAATGGCGTTATTAACGAGAATTTCCCTAGTTTGCAATAGCGCAATTTTATGCTGCTTTAAATGCTGCCAAATAAAACTATCGTCTACTAAGTGGTTAGTAGAACAGCAGGACAACTTATAAATCATACGACCCATGTACTTTTTTATATACTAGAATTGCCGCGTATTAAGGCTCTGAAGCCACTCGAGAATAAGAGTTAATGAGTATAAGGAGGTTAGTGAGAAAACAGCCTAATGAGGGGGTTGCGGTGTGCATTGGGTAGAATTTAAGTACTTAAAAGTACGACTCCACAGGACTTATTTATATTGGACGTGAAAACGACCAAGTTGTAGTCAGTTGGAAAGCAACCTTGTAGTATAGTGTACTAGAAGCGGAAAGTTCTGAGAGAGAAACTTTGTTCATCAAATTTGCGTTGAGCTTTAGGCAGAGAGAGAGAGAGAGAGAGAGAGAGAGAGAGAGAGAGAGAGAGAGAGAGAAGAAAACTTGTTGACAATGTTTTGTAACTAGACGAGTGTTTATTGTGAATGTTTTAAAAGAGGGAATCATAGATTGAAGATCAGTCGAGAACTTGCCATGAAAATAACGATAGAGAAAGCATCGATCAAGACGTTGTGAAAACCGCACTGAAGATGAGAACAGTAGTCGGAAGAATTCAAATAATACAAAATTTTGAGAGCTTCCCATGCATTTAGTTCAATACTATATCTACGTAGAAGGTCATTGTCACCCAACATACGCGCTGCTTCGTTGACAAGTCTTACATTCCGCCATGCATCTATACATACAAGTTTATTTTATCTATTATTACGCTATGTTATTCTGGTTTTCTGTAATATATATATATATATATATATATATATATATATATATATTTATATATATATATATATACTCGGGTTTTTTATTCAAAAGTAATAGACTAATGAATTCAACGATGTTGTTAGATAGTGCTCAATAAAAAGAGCTGATAATACTTGTTTATTGTTATATAAACATGCTCACATCCCGCTGCTACAAATAGCCACTTGTTTCAATCAAACAACAGATATCATCAGGCAGCGATTTGACTATTCAAAAGTTCAATGAATAATGAAGGTTATTCATTGAACTTTTTAATAGTCAAGTCGCTGCCTGATGATATCTGTTGTTTGATTGAAACAAGTGGCTATTTGTAGCAGCGAGATGTGAGCATGTTTATATAACAATAAACAATAGCTTCATCCCTACAGCTTTTGTATTCAATTGTTTGTGTCACCTGAAAAGGAAGAATCAAAAACGTTCGTGATACATATGCAATATATATATATATATATATATATATATATATATATATATATATATATATATTATTATTATTATTATTATTATTATTATTATAAGGGATAACGTAGAATTCTGTTATTTTTAATAATGTTTTCTTAAATAAAAGAATTGTATGTAAATACACACACACAGAATATGTGTATATATATATATATATATATATATATATATATATATATATAAAAGGAACTTTGTCTGTGTCCATTTCCTATGAACTCGAAAACAGCTGGACCGATTTTTTTTTAATTTCACACCCATGTACTTGATATGTATAGGAATGTTCTTACGTAGGTTTTATATTGGAATGCCTCCGTTAAGTATCGAAAATCGATAATCGAAAATAATCATATTAAAGACGGAATCCGATTTTGACGAATGTTAACACTTTTTATACAACCTGACATCACAAGTGTATTTGAGAAGTTTTATCACCGTACAAGCAGAAAGGCAGAGCCTATAAAATCAACTGTAAATTATTTTATAATATAAGGACTCGTTTGAAATTACTGTCAGTTTTTAGAGCACAACCGAGCCATGATACTTGACTTTTGTATGTTTAACTTTATTTCAAGTCATTATGTAAAAATAAGTTAATATAATCAACAGTTGGTTCGTTAATAACACAGGGGTGCGTTCGAAATGAATGTTTCTGTTTAGAGCACAACTCAATCATGATACTTAGCTTTTACATTTTAAACTATAAGTGAAGCCATTATTTACAGATAATTATATAAAATCATCAGTAAAATTCTCCACAGTGCAATGTAAACTGCAATATATTGGGAATTAAGTCACTGTGGGAGTCATGTGAAACTTTCTCGTGATACACTGTGGGGGTCCCTAGCTAGAGCGGCCTATCAATCGATTTGAGTAAAAATGGACGATTTCATGGAATTCTCTAACAATTAAAAGAATGGGTGGGTGAAAAATTTGTTCATATATATATATATATATATATATATATATATATATATATATATATATATATATATACTAGCGTGGAAACCCGACGTTGTCCTGGATTGAATGAGGATCAAAAAATGTGTCATCCACTTTAATTATATATATATATATATATATATATATATATATATATATATATATATATATATATATATATATATATATATATATAACGGCTAAATACAGACTAAAAAGCATAATGAATTTAAAAAATAAAAATGAAAATAAAGGTTTTTATTTTTTTATTTTTTCGGCTAGTTTAATTTTAATAAGAAACATTATTTCATTAAATTAAATTGAAGCTTTTTAATACATATTTTTATACCAAAATTGTTTGGTTTGGTATTTAATGCCGAATCCAAAGATTTTGATGAAAATTTTTTTAATAGACTATATTTGTTGTTTTCAAGTCGCTTTCTATTTAACCCATAGTTGGGACCCTAACAGGTACTACCACTCCGGGTCAGAGTGGACCTGGGAGCAATGGTAATTAAAGGGTGGCTCCACACTCCCCAAAGCCCGCAAGCTCGGGCCTCACCACTGGATATAGTTTAAGGTCATACCCAGGACCACCAAAATTGTGTAACATCTATTTTGTGTTATCAAAAGATATAGGAAATTAAGCAAAGATCGATTAATTCGACTTTATTATAAGAATAACAAGATAGACCTACCTTTTAAGGACACCAGAGGTGGAGATACATTTGGATCAGCGGAAGTTTTCGCGGGACTTTCCATTTTTGTGATGCTTTTTTGGTTACTTTAATTCAAAAATCCCGTTTTTCATTAAGTGTCCTTTGTAGTTTATGTATTTGAAATAGTGTAACTGAAGTCTTTTTTTTTCATTTTAGATTTTCCATGAGGCAATTGTCATCATTTTCTAATTGTTTCAGTTTTTGTCTTTGAGTTTAGCATACAAAATGATCGGAATATATCCGGAATAAGAAAAGCTTAACAAACAAAAAACATTTTAAAATAAGAAACAATGCTTTTAAATTAAAAAAAGTTATATATGTTGATGATTAGAACTCCACAAAATAAAAAGGAGGTTAATATCTAATAACATAAAATAATAATTTAAAAAAAAACCCGGGTCTTGACTCAAAAGTAAAAATATAGCTGGAATGTTTATTGTTGTGACTCTTCAGAATTCTGAATTGAACCCTGTGAACTGGATAATAGAATGTGATATTTTTACATGCAACAGTTAAGTAATATGGTTCGTTTGTTCTTCTTAATTAAGGGATGCATTACTTATTTCGTGTGCACCTGTCGTAATAAAGAACAACAATAAACAGACAATTTTTTTCTAAACCGTAAAAAACATATATATATATATATATATATATATATATATATATATATATATATATATATATATATGTGTGTGTGTGTGTGTGTGTGTGTGTGTAAAGTTAATTAAACTATAAACTTCGAAGCGTACGTTAGGTGTTATGTTCACTAATTAAGTAGAATATGATTTTAATTTAGTTATACAATTATTTACACAATTACAATATTTTCTCCAATTTACTTAACTCCCCAAGAGGGTAGAATTTGATATAGGGTCGATTTGTAATGTAAGGAAAAACCCAGTTCCACAAGAAGGGGTCACTCTCAATCGGAACAAAACTTAAAATTGTCGTGGTATTTCTCCTTCACTGACTGAGGACAGAAAAGATAAAGTGTAGTATCAGAACAGATACAACACTTTGCTCGTAATTTGCTATTAATCATAAAATAAAGGTAGTTTTCGATTTCCTCATTTTTTACTAGAACTAAATAACTATAAAAACAAGCTTAATTCTTCAATCATTGTCGGCGATATATGAATCAAAATCATCCATTTTTCTTCATTGAAAAAAAATATATATATATACATATATCTATATAAACCTTGTCCCGTTGAAGGTATTCCTATATCAACAATCTCGTAAGCACGTAAGAGACTTCAGGTAAAAAAAAAAAAAACAACAAAAAAACTCTCTCACCATAGCAACGGGAGAACAGTGCTCGCACGCATGCTACGGCTCGCCTTGTTTTCGTCTTTGTATCACTATTGATGGCAATCCAGGTGTGTACATGTTTCTTGCTTTTTTTTTTTGTTTTGTTTCGTTGTTATTGTAAGTCCCGGTCGATGTAAATGTGTTAGCGTCGGTCATTCATTGTGAAGTCGGTCGTTGTCATGTATACAAGTCGCGGTGTCCGAAGAAAGGGGGGGTGCAAAAGAGGAAGAAAGAAAAAGAGAGAGCGAGAGAGAGCGAGAGCGAGAGAGAGAGAGAGAGAGAGAGAGAGAGAGAGAGAGAGGAAAAAGAAACCCCGTGAGTAGGAAGGAGAATAAAAAAGAGGAAAGGAAAAGAAGCGTCTTTTACCTGTTGTCATTTGATGTTTATAAGAGTTAACCGCCTTATTATTTCGGACAGATTAACTCTTGTTAAATGGTGAGAATGCGTGCAAAAATAGTTGAACTTTTTACTTGGCCTCATATTACAACGGAACTAGTAATTTTCTAAAAGCTGAAAAGAGCTTCTTTTTAATACTGGAAGTATATACTTTTCAAATTATATTGTAAAAGGAAACACGCTACCAATAAAAAAAAGAATGAAAAAATCTATCCATGCAAAATAGTAAATTCTTATTGACAACTTTATTAGAGAAAATTAAAGATAAAAAGTTCGCAAAGAATGTAATTTACAACTAGAAATAAAAATAGGTTTAAGGCTCCTAAAATTCGTACTATAATTGTTCACAAAGACCGGTGGCACAGTGGTTAGAGTACTCACATCAATTACAAAAAGTGATATTCTCTTGAAGGTTCAATTCTCAGTGTGGGCGACTGACAAATACAATTGCGAATTACTTAGGACCTCTATCCAATCGGAACAAGAGCACACTACCCCCGTGAAGTACATGAAGGGTTCTGCTCGAAATTCCATCCAAATTCCCGAGTTCGACAAGATACACCTGAAGAAGGTCAGAAGTGGTATCGATCGAAACGTTGTGAAAAATCACACTCAAGATGAGAATCCAAATAATAGATATTCGAATATTCCATTAAGAATCTCCTTTACCTTTAAAGTTGAGAACATACTTTTCCGTTCCTCTCTTCCCAATTGACCATTTAAATATACTATAGCATACCTTTCTTTTGATCTTTTGGTGTACTGAATTCCAGAACAAGAATTTATCTAGTATGGTGGAGATAATACCACTTGGAGAAGGTGCACCATTCCTCGTAAAAACCTGTGTGGGTTAGCTATACAGAGGAGCTCTTATTTGGGCCACAAATAATATGTAATTTTGAATCAGTATTTACTTGTAAGGAAAAATATCCTTATACCAAGTTGTCCACAGAAATCTCTGTACAAAGATCTTAGACACTCGAGGATAGTGTCTAGTAGGCATTCAAGTTTTTTCTTTGTAAGTGTGTGTGTGTGTGTGTGTGTGTGTGTGTGTGTGTGAGTATATATGAGTGAGTTGAGAACAGTCATTTGCTCTCCTTCAACTTCAAAAGAAGGCTAGTATATATATATATATATATATATATATATATATATATATATATATATATATATATATATGGGCAGCAAGTCATTATTCAAGCATGGCTGATTGAACACGACAGAGTTGTTCTTTTTTGCTGATTTTCTGGATATCTTTTCCATTCGCTGAGCGGTCTTTTGTTATTTAAGCCGGCATGTTGTTTAAAATGGCGCCCAAAAGTTGTTGTTCAGAAAAAGTTGTCGACACGATATTAATGTATTTCGCTACAATTTATAAAATAAAAAAAAATATCAAGTGGAGTAACTCGTATTTTTTATGTAAAAATATGAAAAATAATTATCTTCCTTGCAACTAGAATTTAATTTCTTTTACTGCGTAGGTTTAAAAAATGTTTAAGCGAATAAAAGTAAACATCAATAAAATGACATCATAGCATCTAGGTCAACGGAGCATAAATATAGCTAGTGATGAATTAAAAGAATATTATATACAAGTTCACATAAGGGACTGAATATAAAAAAATAACAAAAAAACTTGGTTCTTTCACGCCACACGGTGCGTGCAAAACAATAATGTTTTCCGTTGGTCTAGCACACATGAACTATAACACGACCATTGCTTTTACATTTTGATTTAAATATATTACTTTCAGTATATTTTTGCAACAATCTTTTCCTAAGAAACAGTTTTATTATTCAATCCTTGTCTTGAGCATCGAAAAAGCCAGGCACTCTCATAACGTGGGTAAATTTCAGTAAGATAAAAAGTAACTTTTATTTGATTTGATTTTAAACTTTTTCTTGCCATACATTTTTGAAAATAGTAATGAGGCTTTTTCTCCACTCGCTTGACGAGATCTCAAGTAGAATTTATACAATTTTCCAACAACGCTATGTCAACACCGTAATTCAAATCAGTCATATCCCTAGCAGTTTATGAGATCGCACGGAAAAGATATCCGAACGCGTCACTGTACAGATCCTTACCGCATGTGTCAGCCGTTGTAAGAGGGAGACGACAACTTGTTGCAGTATACGTATCCCGTCACGATTAACCAGTAGAAAGACTTTTACTCTGATACAAAGAAAAGAGCTGTCCATCTGAAGGTGATCATAGAGGAAGATGACTTAAGAAAAAGGATAAGTTAGCACTTATTAGGGCTAAAATCCATTCAGGGATGAATCAAAATGGAATATATATATATATATATATATATATATATATATATATATATATAATTATTTATTATAATAATTATTAAACCCCTACAGACACTAGTGTTTCATCCTTCCGGGAGTCATCACTACAGGGCATCACGATTAACACCAGTCGATAGATTCGAACTCGGAAACAGAAGCCATTTCTGGCTTCATTGTTACGAACCTAATCCATTCGACTACCGTTAACCGCGAGAAATACTGTTGAAATTTAAACATTTATTTGTTAAAATGCTTTTAATGCTCATTATATGATGATCTGCGCATAAGAGCTAAATTGACCGACTTTTAATTTCAACTGAATTGACCGACTTTTTATTTCAACTGAATTGATCGACTTTTTATTTCAACAGAATTGATCGACTTTGTATTTCAACAGAATTGATCGACTTTTTATTTAAACTAAATTGACCGACTTTTTATTTCAACTGAATTGACCGACTTTTTATTTCAACTGAATTGACCGATTTTTTTATTTCAACTGAATTGATCGACTTTTTATTTCAACAAAATTGACCGACTTTTTATTTCAACAGAATTGATCGACTTTTTATTTCAACAGAATTGATCGACTTTTTATTTCAACTAAATTGACCGACTTTTTATTTCAACTAAATTGACCGACTTTTTATTTCAACTGAATTGACCGGTTTTTTTATTTCAACTGAATTGACCGACTTTTTATTTCAACTGAATTGATCGACTTTTTATTTCAACAGAATCGATCGACTTTTCATTTCAACTAAATTGACCGACTTTTTATTTCAACTGAAATTGCTCAACGATAAGAAACGAGTTTCTTAAAGGGGCTGACATAATTATTTACTATAATAATTATTAAATACCTACAGACACTAGTGTTTCATCCTTTCGGGAATCTTCAGTGAAGGGCGTCACGATTAACACCGGTCGATAGATTCGAACCCAGCAACAGAGGCCATCTTTGGCTTCATTGGCAAGGACCTTATCTATTCGGCTACCGTTAACCGCGAGAAATACTGTTGAAATTTAAACATTTATTTTTTAAATCCTAAACGGCATAATCATGTTTACACACCGGTTCTCGCTAGATCACCGAAGTTAAGAAACGTTGAGCATAATCAGTACTAGATTGGTGACTAATTTGGGAATACCAGGCGCTGTATGTGGGAGGATGTCGACATCTTCCTACCCTACAAGAGTTGCAAAATCCTAATGTTATCTTCCCCAAGAGGGATATACATGCGACCGAGGACCGCTTGTGAATTTCATACTCCCATGAATCTTCCTCCTTCGGAAGAAGTTGGTTAAATCCGCATTTGTGTTAGTGTCGCAGTTTACTTTTCATTCATTTTCTTCTTAATGGAATTGATAGGTTGCCACTTAAATGAGAAACAATATAAAAGTGTTTATAATTATGCATAGCATGAATACAAATTAATAACTTATGAGGACTGTTTATATCAAGCATTTGCTGATATTGAGTTAAAGATGACCATATTGTAGCCCGTTATGAAGCAACCCCGCATAAACGTGCTTAATTGATGAAAAGTGCTTAAAAATAAACTCTGTTCACAGAAATTTTGTTTGACCTAGAGAAAGAAAGACTTTTGTTTTGCAACTGTGTTAGTAAGATAGGTTTTTGCTACGAACGCCTTATAAAGCGAAATCAGAGATGGAAGCTCAGTCCATCACCTTCCATAAAAACAACGAGAGAAGAGAGAAAGATTAGGAATGTCTCTTCTGTAAAAGAAAGACTAAAGAGATGAGAATAAACCGTCTCCTACTAGATTGCGAAGTCGAGTCTGACCTCTGTCAAACAAAGATAGAGTTCTCTGAGCGGTACCTCTTCATAAGGATAACAATGCTGAGTGTAGTGTACTTGGACACGACCAACGTAAGTAGGAGACCGTTTTAACGCGACCCGTCAACGTCACAAAATAAAGTACAATAGCCACGGTAATGTCTATTACGAAGGATGGTTATTTTTTGTTGCTGATTCAGAAATGTCTGTTCGTTATTTTTCAAAAGATAAACAATTACTTTACACTTGAACACGCGTAATTAAAAAGGAATTTTTTTGCCGGAAAAATACTGCTAAGTTTTACATGTTTTAACATTATGTTAAATTATTTTTTAAACTAAATATTAATAAATATCTAAAAAAGTGAAATTTGTTAAAGGACTTGGATATATCAAGGGCTCCAACCCTTGCTTCGCCAGCCTTATCTAGTGCATTGTATACGCGTTCGGAGATGACTGTTAAAATATCTGCAGTAGAACGACATCGCCTAAATCCATATTGTTTGTCAGAGAGAAGATTTGCTTTTGTAATGTGGTAGACTAGTGCTTGATTAATTAAAGATTTTAGCGAAGAGGAAGAGAAGACTGATAGGGTGATAATTGAGAGGATCAGTCCTTACACCAGAATCCCTGTACACTGGTACCACAGAAGCCATCTTCCAGCTAATAGGAACGCAAGATTCAGCAAGGCATTTATTGTAGAGCTGGGAAAGTATGGAGGCTAGCTCACCTGAATATTTCTTCTCTAGTATAGCAGCAATGAGATCAGGCCCAAACTCCTTGGACGTGTCTATGTTTTTTATGATATCGCAGACATGAGAAGGAGGGGGTTCAAATCATCTGATTACTTACTGATTTCCCTTTATTCACTACACTATTATAGATTATCTAGAAATAAAATCAATTGCAGGTTCTCACCCATGTTACGTGGGAAATTCAAACGACTAACAATGTATATAAAAAAGTAAATACAAATAGTTTAAAGTTATACGCCATTAGATTTAGAGTAGCCCCCAGGTTCAATTCTCGACCAAATAATGTTTATTCACCGTTAATTTTTGCTTTAGCCAGCGAATTCCTTGTATATTTTGCTATAGCTAGGTGAGTATGTAGATTTCGCCTTCATTCACATTCGTATATTTTACTCACACTAACAATAAATCATGCAGCGTTAAAGAATTTTTTTCAGCTGTCATAGTTCGATCAGAAAAAAATATGCAGTTTATTTTTGTTCCTTCTAATTTTTTTACAAAAACTAAAATTTAGTTCTACAAGAAAAATTCAGGCAACTGTTTTTTGTTACTTTTTAAAAAAAATCAAATGTCCTTCATTCATTTATTTCGATAAGGAAAATTTCTGCAACTGTTTCTTTTTTTTTTTTTTACATTTATGTTGTCTTCAATAACAAGGTAATGTTGAAAACAAAAAAATAATCTCTGCATTTTTGTCCTCTCATGAAAAAGGAAAGGTAGAAGGAAAGAAAGAAAAATGTTCATTAATTTTCCACCGCTGGTGATTACGTCACACATTACTTTCTGTTAGGCATTTTCTGGTGTTGCTGATATAAAACTATAAACTATAAAAAAATTCATAATAGAATTACTACGCCGGAACGCCTAATAGGTCAAACCGTGACCAAAGCCAGCTCAGTATTACAATTATCCGAAAATGGAAAATAAATACAAAATAGTACGTTACTATAATAAAACCACTTCTCTATAAAGTTACATGTTTAAATTTTTTTTATTACATTTTCACCCCAAACAAAGCATATTGCAATTTTAATGTACGGAGCTACTATCAGGGACCTAAGTTGCATGGGTACTATGTAGGGAGTTTAGCAGCAAGATGTCTGTCTACATTACACTTGAACTTCTGCATGCCAGTACAGTTGGAGAAGCAGGAAACCGGAAGAGAATTCCAAAGTCTAGCAGTTCTGGGCAAGAAGCTATTAGAGTAGAAGGCTTTCCTATATCGTGGGATCTCTACTGTGTAGGGGTGGGACTCCGCTGCTTGTCGGGTTTGTCGAGGGTATTTATGTCGATGGGGTATAAGGGCTTGTAGTTCGTCAGAGCATCTACGATTAAAATACTTGTAAAAGAGGCAGAGGGATGCAACATTTCGTCGATGGGACAGGGGCTGCAGCTAAGATTACAGTTCGGAACCTATCAGGTTGACGACTCTCTTTTGGACCCTGTTCAGAAGTGAGAGATTAGTAGCAGATGCACCAGCCCAATTGAATATTATAATCAACGTTACCATCATTATCGCTGAAACCAATTATGCAGCAAGATTTTATTAATGCTTGTTTTTTGTTCCTTGAGAAAAATCTAACTTTGAAAATATTTGCAATACGAAGAAACCCCAAAAATGTCATGTGGGACCTAATCTTGCCCCAAACCTTCGAATATGATGTCGATGGTGAATCACATGTAAACTGCCAGTATATATTTCAAGATTCCTTTTAAATAGCTCGAATTTCTGTTAAAATATACAGACACAGGATTCCATTATAGTAAAAAGTATGTGTATCTGATTATTAGCGTCTTTACTTGCCATGTAATTTACTTTTCATTTTATGCTCCGTTTTAAAAAAAAAACTATTTGTTGTTAAGTCTAAAAGGTAATAAGTTTGTATAGACGAATATAGAGTTGCGCCTCTTTTTTGAAAATGGCAGCCATTTGAAAAAAAATCTTACTGGACAAAATATTTCGTGGAAGGATTTTAATCGAATTAAATTTTGTTCATCTTAGCAACATCTTGCAATGATCTACAAGAACCACTGACGACACATAAAATATTTAGTCTGTAGTAAGAAAGCTATCAATGACAATGCAATGGCAAATAGATTGACTTACTTTATATATTAGATGATCCACGATAACGTTCGGTTGCGTGATAAGCTAGTCAATACCATTCAAGTGCTTCGCATTGACAAACGCTTTTTTTTACACAGTCATGCCAACGTTTAGTGACTGCAACTTTATTGACTTTGATTATCAATATTAGTCGGTATGATCTGTACTTCTATTTTATTGCAGATAATAAAAGCAGACACCGATAGATCGACTGGTGGAAAAGCAGCACGTTTAAAAATGCTATTTCTAACTTAAGCGTAACGAACTGTTGAAAATGACGAACTGTTGCAAACTTAAGCGGCACCAACCTAAAGAGCCTTAATATGTACTAGAAAAATGGGTCACGTTAAGTCTCCTATTAGGCTCAGATTAAGTTGCTTTAACAAGAAAAAGTAAGTTTGCAAATCCATTTTTACTAGGGGTCACCGCTTATCATTGCCTAAAGGACACTCAGAAATAAGGGCCAGTGTGTGTCCGATAAAACAACGCTATGATAATTGGTAGTGGTGGAAATTGGGTAGGATTTGAATATTTAAGTAGATGGCTTAACAAGAACTTGTTTATAATTAGAATTGAAAAAAAATATATGTTATAATCTATTGGGAAGCAGCTCCGATGTATTGTGTTCCACAAACGAGTAATTCTAGGAAAGAGACTTTCCTTATGGAATTTTAGTTTAGTTTTATGCACATATAGAGAGTAAGGAAAATTGTGGACAGTGGTTGTAACTAGACGAGTATGTGTTGCGAATATAAAAGTTATTTAACAAAATCTAAATGTAGTTTCTCTCTGTTCGCTATATCATTCTATCTGTTTTTCCTTCTATTTACCTACAGCTACAGGTTAAATAGTATTATTACTACGTGTTATATTCTTTTTCGTTTATAATGAACTATTCTGAATTTTTATTCCTACGTTTGTTTATTGCATTTGACGATTGATAAATAGAAAAAGAAAATGAAACAGAAGCTAGAGTGATAGACAGTATATATATATATATATATATATATATATATATATATATATTTATATATCCATACATATATATATATATATATATATATATATATATATATATATATATATATATATATAGTAAATTATAAAGTTTATATCGCGATTAAGTTACACTGAATATTCCGCGTTTCATTCACTCTAGGACTCTTGAGGCTTATGCGCGAATTTTGTGGTTGTCTGTCGTTTTTACCAGGACATTTGCGAAAGAAAACCCGAATAACAAGAAATGTTACGTAGGTATGACTTCCTTAGATTTCAAAACTCGATATTATGACCACAAAAGTACATTCAACAATAAAAAAACATCGTATGAACACAACGCTAGCAAATAAATACTGGGAACTCAAGGAAAGCGGACATTCGCCGGTAGTCGAATGGAAAATAATAAGACAAGCTACCACATGTAGAGACCTGGACGATCCATGTAGATTATGCCTTCATGAAAAATTTGCTATCCTGTACTTTAAAGAACCCCAACATCTATTAAACTGTAGAAGAGAAATAGTGAACAACTGTGTACACAGGATAAAATTTACTCTAGGATAGAGATACAAAATAATTTTTAAACCAACAAAAACAATAGAAAATAAACAAATAAATAAATTAAATAAACATGAATATGCATAAACTATTATATATATATATATATATATATATATATATAAACTAACATAAAAACACTAACCTAGATTTAAAACAGGTCAATAAACTAGATATCCAGGCTAAATAGAGCACACACAAAGGAACAGGTCAACCAGAGGTCAAATACGCCTTTGTCCGGTAAGTGTATGTTCATTGGATGATAGGAAGAGCGCGGTGGATACTAGAAAGCTGATTGACTAACTAAAATCTCAATAGAAGGTGCATTTATAAAAACGACAGACAACCACAAAATTCACGCATAAGCCTGAAGAGTCCTAGAGTGGACGAAACGCGGAATATTCAGTGTAGCTTAATCGCCATATATATTTTATAACTTACTAACTAACTCTACCTACGTATTGAGCACTTTTGAAGTAAATAGTTAAAGTTTACGCATAAATTTATACTTTCGTATATTAATTTTATGTGAGTAAATGAAGTAGTTATATATATATATATACATATATATATATATATATATATATATATATCAAAGAAGAGCAGAAAGTTTAAATCTGCATTATGAAAATATCGTATTTAAGCTTATTTTACGACTGGGCAACGCCGGGCGATCACTAGTTGGATATAAAAATTATGTTTGACCGACAGAGCATATTGTAGAGATACTTGGACGCATCTATAATAAGTTATTTGCATTCAATCTGCATTTTATGTCAGTACGTACTCAGAAATCAAGGTTTCCCTTCCTTTGGCTTACACTTCATTTCTGTATGAGAGACATAAATATTCGAGCATTCAGTTACGATTCTCATTGCCTCACAAAGTTTGAGTTAGTAAAGCATTAGAAATACTACTTGCCTTCTCACAAATTAACCACTTAACTATGTTGTACTTTTTCTTATTTGTGGTCTTTTCATGTTCTTGCTAGATTCCAGGACGAGATGCACCATTCCTCACATAAGCCAAAGTGAGTAGCTCCTATTTGAGCTTCATGTATTATTTTGGATATGCGTAGTCATGTCGAGGCGATCTTATTTTTCACTATTTGATTTGGCTTTACTTATTAGTTGAAGTATCCTCATGTCCAGTCGTCCTAACAGCTAGCAAAACTCCGAAGAGAGACCGAAGACACTCGTGGAGTACATAGGCATTTAATATCACTCACCCAATCATCAGAGATTCATCTATTGAAATAATATTTAGACGACGATTATTTTTACGGTATGAAGAAAAAGATTATTTAATCTGAAAGGATATCAACGAACGGAAGAGATTTGCACCATTGTATGTCTCATTATGAATATTTAAATTGATATATTATTATAGTAAACCCCACGTCTATAACTGAACTGTTAGTAAAATTTTCCATTATATTAATATGATTCAAAAAATATCTTAAACTTTACTCTTAAGCTAAAGTGGACATTCGAAGGAACTGCAATTCAGGAAATCCTAATTGATTAATTGCTTAATAAATGGCTTATAATCTATATAATTTAAAACTCAAATGGCCTTGTAAGTTTGTTTGTAACCCAACATCCGGTTTACACGACTTCCGGTTGCGTATGCGTACTTTTACAGAATCTTACCTGCGCACTGAAAAAATGTATTCTCCATTTTTTAATACACTTTTCTTAAAAGCATTCATAGATTTACTTCTACACTACCAAATAACCCTACATGGATTTACTTCTACACTACCAAATAACCCCTAAAAATATATATATACATTTTTTTTTTACCAATAACTACTTTTTAAGGCACTTCGTCACATACACAATATGGCCTGTTAAAAGCGATTTTAATTTCTATTCAATGCCGATAAAACGACAAACTACTGCGAAAATCAAAGCATTTAAACCAGAGAAGATAATAACACTAATCATTCGTATAATCTTATAGTATCACTGTCCTTACTCGACGTTGCCAGGAAATACTTTCATTTTCAATTTTTTTAACAAATAAGATTTTAAACTTTAAATTACGTATGTAAAAAGGTTAATTTAAATGACTTTCTATTCGACAGTTTAAAGACGTCTAAATTACCAATTAAAAAGGATCACGAAATAATTGAAAATTTGAATGAATCAAACAAAAAGAAATGAAAAGTAAAATGACTGACTTTACAAATGAAACAGATATGTATTCTGATGGATTTAATTTTGCAATTAAATTATCTTTAAAAATTATGTTTGTTTTAGTACTGTACCAACCACCCTATTGCATTTGATTAATAAACTAAAAAACTATACTTTAATGTGTAATTATTAAGAGTTACCCTGTAACGAGAAATACATGCACTTAGAACCTTTTTTTTTTATCTACATTCTTAAAATAAATAAATAAATCCGAAAACATTTTTTAAAAATTTTCCGTTGAAAATACAAAAAACCGTTTTCGCCCATAAAACGTTCATTAAAATACAACACCATAATACGTTTCTGACATCCTAAATCGGTATAATAACTGCATAAAACACGTTCTTTCCATTAATACTTTTAATAATTATTTATTTTGGAAACATAATCTCCAATCTTGTCCCAAAACTATAAGAGAATCATTTTTTTTTTAATATAGCAACACCCAAAACCATTTCATTGATCAATTTGCGTAATTTACACACAAAAAAATTATTTAGCCAATTGGATAGAGTTATCCCCCTTACACTATTAATAACCATGGAACTAATGCGACCCTTTATAACTAGAGGGCGTGATTAAAATCTTTTTTTCTTCTTCCAATTTTTTAAACGTCGTCTGCTTACATTTTTATTGCCGATTTTCCAGTAGCTGATTAATCTTACCATAGCTTGGCATACTCCTGTATTTTATCTGCACACGCCAAACGGAAATCCGGATCGATAAATGCACACGTTCTTATTACATTAAATAGTGCTTCCTTTTGTTTTTTTTTAAACAGCAAATACTTGAATCTATTCGGTTATATTTTTTACACATATTAAATCCATTTTTTTAACAAATTTAATGTTTTAAATTCTTCATAAGTTGTTAAACAAAGCTGTAAAAATTATTTTACATTCTTTGTAGAACAAGTGTCACGCTCATACATGAATTCCATAGTTAATATAACATACTGACCCAACGGGTCACGGGTAGTCTAGTTATGGATAAATTTAATAATAAAACTGAATTTTGACTTTGGAGGTTGTGTCTATAATATTCCTTCAAAAACTAAAAAAAAAACATCGAAAGACGGAATATTTATATATTGACTCCTGATATACTCATTGTCAAATTTTCACAAAAAAATCAAGGAAATCTGAATTTTCACAAAGGTCTTCCGTACCGCTTTACCCCCTTTGCATAACATTAAATTGATCTAATTATAGCCTATATTAATATTTATGTATACAGACATGAACACTGGCAAGACAATGTTTCGATCTGTACTTATTAATAATTAAGATTTCGTCAGGTGAACAAACATTTCGATATGAATACCCAAAAGAAAAGACAGACTTTTCGCCTGATGAGATCTGAGCTATTAATAACTACAGCTCCAAACACTGTTATACCAGTGTAGCGAAGCTTGTACATGTCTGCATAAATAAACATTCATATAAATAGCTCTATTTATTATTGAGCACTATTATATAAACCGGATGGATTTTATTTAGATTTTATGCTACAAATACATTCTTAACATGGCCTCTCTCTCTTTCTCTCCGTCTCTCTCTCATTCTCTTTCTCTCTCTCCCTCTCTAACTTGTCTGTGTTTTTCTCAGTGAATTTTTCATCTTCAATAATACGAATCTCACTTGTCTGTTTAAATGTATGTATGTATGCATGTATGTATGTCTGTCTTAAACTTTCGACAGGGGTGAGGCTTTTCACGATATCGATATCGGACGACAAATATCGAAACATTGGCTAAAAAATGAATTCCTCCACCGTCAACTGGGCACTTTTCTACACAGAGGGGTCGCTTTTTTCGCCGATATTTTCGAAAGTCATCCCCTCTTTTCGATTGTCTAGCCTTAATTGAAACTTCCGTTACTTCCGGTTTGGTGATGAGCGCAACAGCTAACGCGTCACGTTTTTTTTTTCACTTTCTTTTCCTCCTTCGCGGTACGGGTTCGAGCCAACCTGCCTACTACACCCTTTTTTTGTTGCTGAACACACACCTCCAAACACCCGAGCAACGCCGGGCACCCAGGCTAGAAGAAATTGAAAACGCAGTTTGAAATAATTGATCATATATAATCTCTAGAGATTCAACTAAAATAAAAGTGTCTTAAAACGTCGACTTCTGAAAATATATCTATTTCTGTTAATTAAAGCGAGACACAACTCACGCACGCAAACACCGCACATACATAAATCGAAAATGCAAAAACCAACAAACGCAAAACTAGTGTCGACAATTCCGGTTGATATTAAATCCGTGCCCATTACGGTTATCCTATCTGATATACATATTTTATAGTTTGTCTGAGTTCAAAAACATTGAGTCACGTGGGTCACGTGGTCTTAGAAAATTTGCCCACCCTCAGAGACCATTATTTTAACACTTTGCTTTTCGGCGTCTGATCGTGATAGCATTATGCAAGTGTATTCAAATTAGTACAGAAAACGCAAGCACACGGATAAGCACTTGTACACAGACACACAGGCGACCCCCCGCGTGTTAGGTATGCATTACAAACAAACGCAGAAAGAAAGATATACTATTTCAAAGTCTCATACTTCTACCTGTTTTCTTTAATTTATTATAAGTCCATAATATTTTGATTATTTGCACTACTAGTCTTATCTTGTATTATTTTTACAACGTTTCGGCTGATGTAACCTTCAGCTTTCTTTAGGTTTATCTGGTCGAACGGAAACCTTTATTTAATCCACGGGGGTTACATGCACCCGTTCCTCCAGCCAGGACGGGATAGGTGTCCTAAGCTATTTGCAATTGTATTCTGACTCCGAGAAGAAGATCACTTACGACTGAATTTTTACACAGTAATTCATTCGTTACGACATTGGAAGGTTCCCTTCAAAAATCCGTGCAGATTTCTTAGTTCGACAAAAAGATTCTCCAGTTCGATAAAATACACCTGAAGAAGGTCGGAGATTATATCGGTCTACAAATTGAGATAATAACAATCACCATTTGAGCAGTAGTCCGAATAATACAAAGAATACGAAATATCAATCCTCATGTCAAAAATTCTGGAACAATATTTTAAAGTTTTATAATTTATTGTAATTTTCCTTTTCTGTAAATTTTCTCTTCTTTTTCATTTTGTCTTTCCTATGATCAAGAAGTAGAAAGCTACATTCAGACGTCAAGCATAGCAGTTAAAGATACGTCGACGAGAATCGGCAGTGGTTTTGATACTGTTGAGCTAAGGTAAGTTTTTGGATAGTCCTAGGCGGTCCTCCTTCACAGGGTTTACCTTCTCGCTTTTAGAAGTTAGCTTATTGCAAATCGCCTAAGGCGTCCTATTGAGTAATGCCGACTGGGGTAAGGTATTTGGTGAAAATCAAAATGCGCTGCTGCTTCTGCGCCTGGTCTCTCAAATCCCATTTCCGATCTTGTGTCATATGTTTCTGTGGTTAGAGGGAGGTATCATCATTCCTTTTTTTCTTCTTTTTATGACTCTTGTGCACATTTATTTTATATTTTCTTTTCTTGTTTATTCTCTCTTTTTCACTTGCTTGTTTTGCATGTGTTTCCCTTTTTCTTTTCTTCTTTTTTTACTTTCTTTCTTTCCCTTTTTCTTTTCTTCTTTTGTTACTTTCTTTCTTTCCCTTTTTCTTTTCTTCTTTTGTTACTTTCTTTCTTTCCCTTTTTCTTTTCTTCTTTTTTTACTTTCTTTCTTTCCCTTTTTCTTTTCTTCTTTTGTTACTTTCTTCCTTTCCCTTTTTCTTTTCTTCTTTTGTTACTTTCTTTCCCGGTCTGGTCACGAATAGGCTCCTATATGGTGTACAATTATAGAAAGCTGATCACATATAATGATAGAAGATGTATCGAGACACAAGAATGGGTATGTTTGATCTGGCATAATGATGATTCATTGCAATTGTGGGGTCTGCGTACGAGCCTGGTCCACAAAGTATGGAAATAAAAAAATTAAAATTAAAAAAAAAAACTTTTACAAGTGTTTTTGATATAGATGTACATAAGAATACTTTGATAAGTATGTTTTTACTTAAATAGGGATGGTATAATAAAATTGTGGGGTCTGCGTTTGCGCCTGGCTTCCATATAATGGAAAGAAGCACAAACTTTAATAAAGACTTTTCATATCTATCTGCGTAAGCATACTTTGATGATTATGTTTCAATTTGAAGAAATATGGTATAATAAAATTATGGGGTTTTCGTTCGCGCCTGACTTCGATAGAATGGAAATATGTCACAAAGTTTAAAAGTGTTTTTTAATATAGATCCACAGAATATTGAGATAAGTGTTTCAGTGTGAACAGGTATGGTATAATAAGTTATGGGGTTTATCTATTTTATTTTTACTTTCATCATATTTTGCTTTGGTTTTGATACCCCCAAATTCGAAGCTATCTCTTTACAACCCTTCCTTTTCATAATCTATCATACTTTTATAAATCAGAGTCCATTTTCTGTAGGCTGATTTTGAACCCAGTCAACGACGGGTACTTTTGCTAGTATATTTATATATATAAAGAAAATATTGCCATTATTGCTGTTTCAAGTTATAACCTTTGCCTCCCCATCACCGAAGCTTAGTCATTCAAGCATGTAATTCAAACAAGCTCGATACGAAATAGCAGAGTGTATAATAAAGTGTTTAAAAACGTTATTAATCGACTCTCGTAACACATTAACCATTTTTAATTATGTAACATCACGTGCTAGACGAAAAGTCATACGAGTTAAAAACATTTCTAAGCATGGCAAGTTCTTATTCACAGTGGAACACAACATTAGATCGCTCGCCTGCCAACTTGAAAATAATACACGCGCGTGCACGCACACACACACACGCACACACATACATATAAATATATATGTATTTATATATATATATATATATATATGTGTGTGTGTGTGTGTGTGTGTGTGTACACACATGAGTAAATACTTATTTTCTATTATGCTTATGGAAGGGACGCGTTGCCGTAGTAAAATAGAACCTAAAATAGAATTAAATTGAATGTTCATTATCTGTAAAAATTTTGTAACATTTACATAAAACCAAACATTAAACGAAGGAAAGCACATCAGCTTTTCACACAAACGCGTACTTGTGCGTTTGTAGAGTTTTGCCAATCAGCGATCAAGAATAGAATAAAATAATAAAACATCTTTTACATACGTGCACGATCACTCGTTTTTATCATTTCTTATTGTCGTTTTCCGTGTGTATGACCGTTGATCTTTCAGTGGCTGTGATCTGTTAACTCAAGACGAATCTATTTATACGGAGAAAAACAATGGAGACTTGAGCAGGTTTCAACGATTTTATTGGACAGGGAAAGTTTGTATTCCATGGTTGGGAGTGAATATAAACGAGGTTTATATTTGGAGATCTATTGTGTGTGTGATACGACATAATTGCGTTGACACAGCGGTTCTCGTTAAATCACCGAAGTTAAGCAACGCTGAGCCTGGTTAGTATCAGATGAGTGATCATTTAGGAATTCTAGGCGCTATATGTGCTCTCCGCTTATCTCGGCATTTGTTTCCAGTCTTCCTGAACATACGCTTCACTTGCCACTAGTATTTAACAATGGTGGCCCAGGAGAGGTGTGGTTGGAGATTGCGCACCTCCTGCAACAAAAGTTCACGCACAGGCACCCCTACGTGGGTATCCCTAGTCTGTCAAAAACTGAAGGAGCCCCTAGTGTGTGTGTAACGTCTATATTAGATGTGAGGTCTTAGAGCGTTCATAACGAATGTATATATATATTTACGTGTATCAGTGCATATTATGTAGGGTCTATATAAGTTCGTTTGTGGTTGTTTATACATTCAATACATTTTCAGAACGGGTCAATAAATAACAGACAGTTCTTTAAACAAAACGATGAATGACATTGTCGGTGGGGACATCAGCAAAATACACATATTTTTTCAAAGTTTCTTTCGTGCTTCCTGCGATTATAAATGTATTTTTTTTCGAAAAGTCAAACCCCAAGACGTGACTTATATTTGGACATAATTGTTTATTTCCATGCTGGGTCCCTTCATCGGAGTTGGGTATACTTTAGTGAAGTCTGCATTTTGCTATTTTTAGGGACATCAAGTCTAAACCTTGTACACAAAAACCTCATCTGTTCAGTAACGCGTTGGGTACCGAACCCTCTCCCTTCTCTCTCTGTATCTCTAAACTATCTTTTCTTAACTCTTTGACCACATAACCAATAATAACTCTACGTAGCACAAAAGGAACAATCACTCCATCTTTGTCTCACATAATTTTGTTTATGTTAGCTATGAAAACTAACAGTACTTTTTCACCAATTTAATAGACCTGGTACATATTTGAACGTAATATTTTATCTTTAAATAACTAATCCGCTTCGATAACATTCTTCCTACTAGGCCTTCGGGACAAGATAAAAGTGTAGTATCTATTCTTCAGATGCTGCACTTCAATTTCTTGTTCTCTGTCAGTGGAGGAGAAATCCTTCACGATTGAGACAATTTTTATTTTTGTTCCTTTTCTCCACGTTAAAAAACGACCCTGGTGTCTAACTCTGTCCCGTGGGGAGACATTGTAAATAGGAACATTCTTCCTGTTATTCAAACATCCCTTTTTTTATTGAAATATTTCTACTAACTAAACATTACCCGGTATTTTCCGGGACCAACAACACAACAATTTGTTAAGATGAGGAGAGACTAAAAGAGGCTAAAAGGAATTCCTTCTCACTCTACTTGGGGCTTGAACGACGCAAACGGTTTACATTCGATCTTATCTACATCTCGGTTTACATTAGATCTTATCTACATCTCGTGACGCATATTGCCTTTGTCGCTTCCCGAATCCGACTGCTTAGAAACTCTTTATTCTTTTTGTCGCACGCAATGCAGTCTTTGTCATATCAATCTACCCTGACTTTCTAGCACGTTTTGTCTAGCGAGCTAACTTTTGGACCCTCTCCTCATTCACGCTAGCTGCACTGGATTTATTTCTGCTTGTCGCTGTGTTATACTGATATGTACTTAATACATTCCTCGCCGAAATTCATACTTGTTAATATTTTCACTACTTACTGACGTGAGGTCCTAATGTATAACAAAAATTAAATCATCCTCTTCAATTCGATCGAATGTTTAGTCATATTATTACTTTATTGTTTTATTCTTATTTTAGTACAAAGTAAATTTAAATGAATCTGAAATATTTAAAAACGAAAAAAAAAAAAACCCACCTAAATTCAAGTAGTGATATACACTTTGTAAAACTGTTTTAAAATTAATAAATGAATTAGATTTTTATAAGAAAATACAATTGAAGAGGAAAATGAAAAAGAGAAACAATAAGAAAAAAATGAAGCAATAAGTTGGGTTAGGACAACAGCATATTCTTTTCATTGTTTTGACTCTCGAGTGTGTATTCGCTGATATCTTATACGCTTTTATATAGAGTGATGTGGTTCTCGGTTGATTAATCGTGTCTAACTGTGTCAGATATATACTCGAGAGTCAAAACAATGATAAGAATATGCTGTTGTCATAGCCTTAGTAATAATATCGCTGGTCGCATGGGTAAATTAGTGGCATCAAATGTTACAAGAAAAGGGGACCCTTTTCTTGTAAGTACGAGAACATTAGATAAGTAAAAATGAGATTAGGATAGACCGAGATTTGAACTTCATAAGCAAGATTCAGAAATAGAATTTCGCATTGTTCAGTTTCACATAGAATATTTTAGATATGTTTGTTGTAAAAGGAATTTAATTGTTCAATTCTTTTTATGAAAACTGAATTAAAATAAGGTCAGCTCGAGATAAACGAACAATAGCAATTTAAAAACATATTGAAAAATAAGTTAGGTCGAAAAATAGGTTAGTGAGTATTCTTTGTCTGCAGAAGTGTGTTGTGAACATGTGCCGAGCCACGCATGTCTAAGCCAAGCGAGACGATCACGAGTGGAGCCATACGTATGACATCATAGCAGAAAGGGGATTTCTCAATATAGGAGCCAGGATTAGAGATCAATTAGACGGAGACGAAGATCGGGGGAAGTAGAGTCGGACCGAAGTCAGCACAGTAAGCACAGTCAGCCGCACAGAGCTGACATGAGGAGGGCCCCTTTAGAAACGAAGGGAGATCGACTTTGAATTCCTTGACGTCATCATCATTCGACTGGTCTATCTGAGAATAAAAGAACATCATCATATTTTTGTAATTGCTGTCTTCGTGTCGTCATTCCGCAAATTAAAGGTAATGTGAAACATCCTTTATATGAACTTTTTATAACCCTTCCAAGTAATGTGTCCCTCTCTCCATTAGAAATAATGATTCTCCCCTCCAGGGTTAAAAGAACTGATCACCCTCTCCTCGCTGTAGATGTTAAGAGAAGAAACAACCACAGAACAGTATAGGTGTCTTCTCCCTCTCATCCTCGTCCACCTTGTAGTACATGTCCGCTGTCTCTAGTCAATATGAATGTCCCCTATGCAACACAAATACTTATTTCTAAAATCTAAAAACAAAAGAATACTCTGAATTACTCTGACAGCGAAGTGAATTTCAAACCATGTCACATTCTTTTTAAGACGATTTTATTCACCAGCCGAAGAAGAAGAAGTTTATTTTCACGTGATAACATTTCACATGTACCAGAGATTTCCTTATTACGAGTATTTCCATCATTTTTTTTTAACAATAAAATTATGATAGTCCGTATCTATTATTTACTACTAATAAAAGGAAGATTTACTGTAGAGCCCCGGGATACGTTTTTTTTCAGGTTACGATATTGAATACGATATTTTTAGACCCGTGGTAACGGTATTTGCCCCGCCACACGGTGTTATTTATGTTATTTGATTATATACACGTGTATTAGATACTGTACTGTATTTTGTTACTAATTTTTAATATATACTGTATAAAATTTTGCTTGGGCCTCGCCATACCGCAATCCCTGAACGGATTAATGCTGTATCCCAGGTTCTACTGTAATTGCTACATATATTGCTAATAACAACGATTGCATGTATTATAACATATAAATAAAAACAAAAAATTGCACCCATCTAAAATATTCATACTTGGATAAAATATTTTTTGCAAAAAAACCCTTAAATCTGAATTAGATTTTATTATTCTCAAGAACATGGTGGCACTATCTATAAAAAAGAACTGATCATCAAAAATATTGGTATTGTAGGAAATAAGCTATGGAGAAAAGGTTGGAAGGATATATCGACTTTATTTTGTTATATAGAAAGACATAAGATATTGTTATATAGAAAGACTTATTTTGACAGAGATTTCAAGGCCACATTAAACATTTTTAAGACGATAGAAATTTGCCGAAAGGGTAGTTTTAGTCACCGACCAAAAAAAAAAAAAAGTTATAATGTCACGTGATGCAACATACACATTCCAAAAATTACAGAAATTCGCAAATTTTTTTCAACTTCCTTTTCAATATGAATAAATTATAATATTCTATATTTATTATTTATTTCTAAAAGATGAAAGAATTGCAATGTTTACTGCTGATAATAAAGATGGCATGTCTTTTAATGCGAATTTGCTGCTAACAACAAAGGTTGCCGCCATCTAAAATATTCCTAGTAAGATAAAGTATTTTGTAAAAAAAGATTAACTCGAATTACATTTTATTATTCTTAAGAACATGGTGGAACTATTGAAAAGAAGAACTGGTGATTAAAAATTGAATATCAGTATTGTAGAAAGGAAACTATCGGCCAAAACGGAGAAATAGACGACGTTTACTTTATTGTATAGAAGATCTTTTAGTTATTTTCATATGCTTTTTTGACATTTTTATTTCTATCTACCTTTATTTATAAACATGCCTATTTTTACTAATCAATTTTTTAAAGATTGAGTTAACTTTGACAAAAAAAAGATTGACTTTTTCTAATTAATCCTTTTCTTAAGAGTCTCCAATGCTACCAGATGTGTCCATCTAGAGATGTTGACTTCCTAACCTAAAATGTACCACGAATTGATGTTAATGTATTCTCCTTTGTCAAATTCAATAATGATCTGTGAAGCCAAAAACAATAATTTACCGCAAAAAATACAACCAAACTAAATTAAACACTATTTGAAAATATAAAGAACGTTAAATTTAGTGTTGCTCTTTTGTTTTACGGCAGTTCACCACTTTCGGATTTTTTTAAATGCCAGATCTATTCATTTTAAGAGAACCAAACATGGATAAATACAAATTGTCCATAAAGTCCGTGTGCGCCTTAAAATATTTATAATTTTATTTTTGATTGCAATAGAAATAACATGTAAAAAGGATTTGATTTTAGAACAATTCATTTTAAAATTGCATACGAACTTTATGGACACCCTGTATTTGAATATATAAAGGACTTGACGCATGAAAACTTTTGTCAAAATGATCGGATTCGACACTAAATAACCCGAAAAGGGTGAATACGCTGTAGAACAACCACCACACTATGAATGAATATTTGAACTATAAAAACTTTGACCAAAATCACTGGATTCGACATTAAATAACGGGAAAACAAAAGAAAAAAAAACACACACACCATAAATTAATATTTCGAGATCTAAAAACTTGAAACATAAAGGTTTTACCAAACTGGCCGTATTCATACGAAAAGGTTTTATATAGCGTAAAACAAGACACCAAAACCAAACACTATAAATTATTTGAAGATTTAAAGAGCTTGAAGCGTAAAAACTTTTACCAAAATGGCCGAATTCAGCATTACATAACCCGAAATATGTTGATATGCCGTGAAACAAAACGGCAAAACCAAAAAACCATATTTTGTGATATGCAAAACTTTAAACTTAAAAAACTTTTATCAAAATTACCCGATTCGATATTAAATAACCCGAAAAAGTGTTGATATGCCGTAAACCAAAATGAGCAAACAAATTGTTAACAGTCTTCACATCTACTCTTTTCCCCTTGATTACCTCCTGAAGCTGTTGTCATGGCAACCTCAACACGTCGTAGTCATGACTCGTTCTGCCTGTTTGCTCAACGCAATAAAAAACAAAACAAACAAAAACAGAATGAAACATTTACAAGTAACTTAGCTGTAAAGCTTTGTGTCCACCATCGATATATTCGTACATAACACGCAACTCTCTAGGGCGGCTCCCCACCTCTTTTTCTTTCGTAGACGACTTACTAATTTAGACTTTCCCCTACGGCGTTTTACTCTTTCGCGCCCAAAAACTGCGTAATTATCTCAAGCGCAAATCATCGGAAGTGATAACTAGCGGTAATGGCGAGATCCCAATGTTTATTTAATTAAACATTACACCTTTGTTCGACTCATCGATTTAAGGTGACGCTGTAAGGGAAGAAGCGTTTCTATCAAGACTGATCGTTCTTAAGCACATATAATCCATGCAGGACAATCTTGCAGTATAATGGAGAAATTAAAATCAATCGTGCAGTATAATTGAGAAATTGAAATTAATCGTGCAGTATAATTGAGAAATTAACATCAATCTTGCATTATAGTTGAGAAATTAAAATCAATCTTGCAGTATAGTTAAGAAATTAAAATCAATCTTGCAGTATAATTGAGAAATTGAAATTAATCGTGCAGTATAATTGAGAAATTAACATCAATCTTGCATTATAGTTGAGAAATTAAAATCAATCTTGCAGTATAGTTAAGAAATTAAAATCAATCTTGCAGTATAATTGAGAAATTGAAATTAATCTTGCAGTATAATTGAGAAATGAAAATCAATCTTGCAGTATAGTTGAGAAATTAAAATCAATCTTTCAGTATAGTTGAGAAATTAAAAAGAATTGACAACTAATAAATTTCATTAACATTTAATTTTCTACCGATTCTTACACTTTTAGAGTGTAGAAAATGATTGCAACATTTACTACAGTTCTGTCCTAATTTATGAATAAAGAAAAGAACTTACCAAATGTTGCATTTTATTAAACATTTAATCATCAATTTACTTTACCCACTGTAAAAGCCTTTTGACTTTGATTCGGAGAACTCACACATGTCAGTTTCAACATCTTTCGGCATTACAAAAGCTGTTTCTTCCAAATGATTTTGTAAGCCACGAAACATATGGTAATCTGAAGTAGCAAGGTCAGGAGAATATGGTGGATGAGGAATTTTCTCTCAACCAAGTTCTTCGATCTTTTGTGAGATGAACCTTGCTATGTGGGGTCGCGCATTGTCCTGATGAAACATCGCCCCTTTTTTATTCATTAGAGCAGGTCATTTTCCGCCTCAAAGCTTGGTTCAAATTCTCTAATTGCTGACAGTAGATTTGAGCATTGTTGCATTAGTTGGTAACAATTCAAAGTGGATTATTCCTAGGCAATCCCACCATATTGTAAGAAGAACCTTATTTCCATGAAGTTCTCTTTTCGGCTGTAGCTGAGGTATTTTCCTTTAAACACGCCATTGTCTACAGCGCTTAACATTTTGATAAAAAATAAATTTCTCGTCACCAGTAACAAAGTGTAAAGTCTTAAAGGTAAAACAAGTTGGCGAGAATGGAGAAAAAAGCAGATGTCGACTCGGGATTTGAGATTATTTTCAGACAATTCATGAGGCTACCATTTCCCAAGTTTAGGAACTTTTCCAAATTGTTGAAGATGACGATGAACAGTTGTATGGTTTGAACTCAATTTTATTGCCAATTCCTTATCTGACAAAGCAGGATTTTATTCAAGAGTTGCTTTAAGAAAGTTATCATCCAACTCAACTGGACGCTTGGTTTGATCTTCATCTTTAAGAGTGAAATCTCTACTTCTGAACTTCGCAAACCATCTTCTGCAAGTTCTTTCATTCACACATTCCTTCCCATAAACTGAGTGAATATTTCTGGCCACTTCGGCTGCTGAGTTTCCTTTCTTGAACTCATAAAGCATTCTATGCCTCAAATGATTCTTTGGCACTTCCATGTCAGTAGGGTTGTAATCAAGCAAATTTTAATTTTATCATTCTGTAAAAAAAAAAATGTAATCAGTTAAAACGCATCTAAACATAAAAATGTAAAAAAAAAAAATACAAAATATACACAATATTTTTGTAATTTCGTTCAATTTAAAAACAAAGGTAAAAATTCGGACAGAACTTATGGGATGACTTGATATATTAAATGTTGTTCGTGTTGAATTGACTAATAGAAAATAAAAAAAAATGGCGTTGACAACAGACAATAACAGTGACTGAGACAGCCGTTTTTGTACTTCGATAAGTAAATTTAGCAACAACAAATTCAGAGGGAATACATATACCAATCCGTTTTTAAACTTTAAAAGGATACAGATTAATAAAAAATGATTTCCAATTTTTCCTGGAGATTTATCCTGCTTTAGTTTTACTTCAAGCGTTAGTATTGAAGAGGTAGCGTAGCATCCCTTTCTCCGTCTGTAAAAATCTGATCTTGTGTTTTGTAAAGCTTGCATTCTTTATATTGTCTAATGACCCGGTTAAGTCAGTTGTAAGGGTGTCATCGTTATTGTGATTTTGTTGTGTTGTTTCTTCTAAGACCTTGAAACCTTTGTTCTCTCTCAACGTTTTGTGTCGTTCTCTCTCTTATTTCTTCATTCATTCGATGACGTAATACGTCGAATACTTCAGAATATGCAACGTTTTTGTCCTTTATTCACCACATTCCATAAGCGATGTTTCTGACAAAGAGGGAAGAATTGCTGTTTCTAGATTACATTATATTCCATCTAACATTTATTGTTGGCATTTTTTTTACCGTAAAGTTGTATTTTTTCTTTTTACCTTCTTACACCAATTGGTTTCATGCCTTTTCTGGAGTGATGCACATAAAAATTATGATTCTTTTCATCCATCTCTTTTCTCATAATAGTTCATCTCTGCTGAAAACTTGTTCAGACATGGTGGCTTGTGTTTTCCAGTCGTGTCCAGTACCGTTTCTAAAATAGTAGAGGTATGTCTACATGATACTGGGATAACATCTAGCACTGATTTTTATTTTCTAATTATTTTCGTCTAGCTGTGATGATTAGGCATTTAGATTTGTTTTTGTTATATTGAGATATATTCCATATCTACTTGGTCTCTTGTTTAATTGTTTTATTTTCTAATTATTTTCGTCTAGCTGTGATGATGAGGCATTTAGATTTGATTTTGTTATATTCTATCAGATATACTTTTAAAGTAAATAACGTTGTGTGAGATGTTTTTGTGTATCACGAAACCAACGCCACGGCGGCAGATGTCTCTACCTTCTAATTGTACGTTATGACAACTTTTGTTGAGGGTTATGAAGCCCTTCTTTAAATTTGATTTTCCTAATACCGATGACGTCAAACTTTATTTTGAACAGCTCTGATACATGCACGCCTTACAGTGCATGTTTCAATCTTAAAGTTCCACTGGCAGCCTTTATCTATTTAGGAAATGCTAGAACTTCCCCATATATTGTCTATTCTCTTGCTGCTTTGGCCTAGCTGAAAATTTTGGAGCTAGATTATTAGTATCTATCATAACATTGTTTAAGATATAACATTCTTTAACATATTCTTGATAGGAAACTTAGAACCATATACCGTTTGAAGTCAGTCAAAGTGCGGTTGGAAAATGGCTACACCGTCTATATCTTTATACTGTCAGAAAGCACTTTGGGCATCTGTTCTAACGTTTGTAGATTTTATACTGTTTTAATAATACTTTTATTGCTAATATTTCTATTCTTTATGTAACGAGATGATTCGTGGAAGGTAGAGAAAGTACTGCTAATACTACCACTGATTATATAATAATCGTAATGTGATAATTTCTAACAGTAATGAGGATGAAAATGGGAGTTGGTTTTGTGATATTATAGGTTAGAAATCAAAATCAAAGTTCCCAATGCTTTTGGAATTGTAGACTGAGTCTGTTTTGACAGTCTGTGAGATATTAAATTCCTTTAAAAAATACATTAAATTTTGTTGGTCGAAAAAAATGCGTAAAAGCAAAAACATATTTTTATCAATACAGTCGTAAAACGAGGGAAAACGTACACATTCACATCAAATAGTGAGGAAATTCTGTGATTTTATCCGAAAATGGACCCTTCCATAGATATACAAAGAAATAAGTGTTTGAGTAAAATGATTCCGACATACATCAGCAATGTAGCATCTTTTGTTTCGAGTTTTCATTCGTGATCAAACCTGCCGCAAAAAACATCCTTCTCGAAATATAAAACAAATTCACGGACCGAAGAAAACAAGTGCTACTTTTCAATTTTATGTAACGTGGCATCCATTGTTGAGTTATCCCCCTTATATTCATTTATAAAAGTTCTATTCCTTTGGGCTAAGCTCTTAGAGTACTCTTCCTTACTTAGTGTTGTCATTTACTTGGCAAACAAAAATGGTGGTTTGGACAAACAGACGTCTGTCTATGACTGGCTATATGTTACTAACCAAACTAACGTCTTCTACAAATATAATGTAATACGGAATGCCAGTAAAATAAACAACGCTCAACTTTTAAAAAACCCCGGAAATGTGTCTGGTGCACATAGGTTGGGAAGTGAGCCACTTGCATTTAACTTAATTGGCAGTCGACAGCGTTTGCCGTAAGGTTAAACATTTAGCTGCAGGCTTGCTTCAGACCGACGATGTTGCGAAGAAGGTACTTCTGGCAGTTGGCTATAATTAGATAACAGCGCTGGCTGATAAAATCTTTCTCTCTCTCTCGCTCTCTTTATATATATATATATATATATATATATATATATATATATATATATATATATATATATATATAATATAAAGCTGAGTGTGTGTGTGTGTGTGCTTGGTCACGAATAGGCTCCTATATGGCTGACTATTTAAAAAAAACTGATTACATATAATGATAGAAGATGTATCGAGACACAGGAATGGGTATGTTTGATCTGGCAGAACGGTGGTTCATTAAAATTGTGGGGTCTGCGTACGCACCTGGTTCACAAAGTATGGAAATAAAAAATTTAAAATTAAAAAAAAAACGTTTACGAGTGTTTTTGATATAGATGTACATAAGAATATTTTGATAAGTATGTTTTAACTTAAATAGGGATGGTATAATAAAATTGTGGGGTCTGCGTTCGCGCCTGGCCTCCATAGAATGGAAATAGGAACACACTTTAATAAAGACTTTTCATATCTATCTGCATAAGTATACTTTGATAATTATATTTCAGTTTGAAGAAATATGGTATAATAAAATTATAGGATGTTCGTTCGCGCCTGACCTCCATAGAATGGAAATATGTCACAAAGTTTAACAAGGTGTTTTAATATAGATCCACAGAATATTGTGATAAGTGTTTCAGTGTGAACAGGTATGGTATAATAAATTATGGGGTTTATCTATTGTTACTTTCATCATATTTTGCTTTGGTTTTGATAGCCCCAAATTCGAAGCTATCTATTTACAATTCTTCCTTTTCATAACCTATCATACTTTCATAAATCAGAGTCCATTTTCTGTATTTGAACCCAGGCAACGACGGGTACTTTTGCTAGTATATATATATAAGGCACTTTGTCAGTGTGTGTATGAGAGAGAGAGAGAGAGAGAGAGAGAGAGAGAGAGAGAGAGAGAGAGAGAGGGTTCCCTGAAACAGCTTGGTCGGTTTATTTAAAATTAAAAAAAATGTACTTGGTGTGTCTGGAGGTGTTCTTCGACAGGTTGCCATCGGAATACCCCTGATAATTATCGAAAATCGATAATCGAAAAAATCAGATTAAAGAGGGAAGTCCGATTTTGACCAAAGTTAATACCCTTACTTACCCTAACTTAAAAAGTACTTTTGAAAAATTTCATCAACGCATAAGCTGACGGGCTCAACAGATAAAATAAACACTAGGGTTTTTTATAAGACAGGGGCGCTTTGACATGAATGTTTCTGTTTAGAAGATAATTGAACCGTGATATTTGACTTTTGAATTATAAACTTTAATTCAAGCCATTATATAAAAATAGTTTGATCAAATCAATAGTAGAATCTCTACAATACATTTAAACTACAATGTATTGTGACCTAAGTTCCCACGGGAAGCCATGTGCAGTTTCTTCCCAGTTCAACTAAAGCAGAGAATCAGTTTGATATAAAAATGTTCAATTTCACTGATTTCAATGTCAATAAAAGTGGGTGGGGGGCATTTGTTTATTCTCATTCGATTTCAGGAAACGTTGCATCTCCCAGCTAGTTATATAATAAAATGCACTTTTTAAAAGACAAACTGATTTTTATTAATTTTATATGCAGACATTATTTTCAACTTTAGAATTCACGTGACACACTTCAGGTATCGTCACTGGACCAAAACAACATTTTCTCAAAAAACAAAACAACATTTTCTCAAAAAAACAAAACAAAACAAAAAAATATGTTCATCAGATGTTTACTGCTAGTTTGTGGCAGCGGCTACAATATCACAGTTTTGCGAATCTTTAATCCTAGTGATGAGACTTCTTTTTTTTTACAAAGGAGTTACCACTTATAAAGTCACGGGGACTACTCGAGGATAAAGGTGTATGAGTGGACAGTAGTCAATGGAAAAATGTCGTAGAAATCGTTAGTAGTGTAAATTTGGTAAATTGGATTACTTAAAGGGATGGCTCATCAAGAACTTGTTTATGTTGGATTTGAAGGCGATCATGTTGTAGTCAGTCGGAAAGCAGGAAAACGAAACAGTTCCACAGGCGTGTGATTCTAAGAAAGGAGTTTTGTTCATGGAATCTGCGTTTAGGTTTAGAGTGGGGGAAATTATTGATAGTGGTTTCAGATAGACGAGTGTTCTCGTGAAAGTCAGTGGGATCATACATTGAAGCTCAGACGAACGCTTGCCATGAAAATAACGATAGAACAGAGACAACATCTCTTCTGTGAGAAAGAGGTTGCAAGGATGAGAAAAAGGGAAACCCCACACTAGGCGAGGAAGCCTATTTTGAACCCTGTCAAGGCAGGATACACGTCTTCTAGCAGCCCCGGCCCAGATGTTAACAGTATTCCATCCTTGGACGTACTTGGCTCTTGTACAGGTAGAGAATTGCATCAGCAGTGAGATATCCAATGAAGCGGTAGAACGATGCTACCATTTTTCCAGCAGCCTTGTCAATGGATTTGATGTACGTGTCCCGTCTCAGACTAGGAGTAAAGGTCAGACCTAGAAGCTTGTCAGAACATGGCTCCTTCCCATGACAAGAGCCATTCATTTCAATTCATGCCAGATAAGGATCAGAGTGTTGACAATGTAAAGATAGAAGCTTGGTTTAAGATGCATTTATATAAACCAGCCACCCCTTTCCCCATTGCACCACGTGCACAAGATCAGAGGAGAGAGAATCAGAGAGAACTTGGTCGTTTACAGCCTTTAAAGTGTTGCGATTGATAGTCGTCAGCATAAATATGTACGAATGATGTAAGGATGTGATTTGGGAGATTATTGATGTATGCAGGAAGCGAGTTGGTCGAAGCATAAATCCCTGAGGGACTCTATCATTAACACTGTGAGCTTCTGATTTTTACCCATCAACCGCTACTCTTATGAACCTATCAGAGAGAAATCATTTTAAATTGAGAAGACATTTCCAGCTATACTGTAGCTAGAGATTTTATGGAGTAGACCTTTATGCTATACCCTATCAAAAGAAAAGAAAAGAAGACTCTGCTACTTTGGACTTGACGGACTGAACATACAACTCGAAATCGAACTTTATTTTTACAAAAGGGTCACCACATATCAAGGACCGGAAACTACTTGAGGATAAGTATTGATGTGTGTACGTTAGGTATTGGCACAATAGCGTACTGATCGTAAGAAGTGGAAAATTGGTATAATTAGATTATTTAAGAATACAGTTCAATAAGAACTTGTTTATATTGGACTTGAAGACAACGATATTGTAGTCATCTGGAAAGCATACCAGCGGACCAGAGCTCTACGGGGGACATTTCTACGCAAGAAGTTTTATTCATGGAATTCGCACATTTAGGTTTAGGCACCAATAGAGAGTGGGGGAACTTTTTGATTGTGGTTTTTGTTACATGATAAGGGCTGTTCCCTTTTCATGTAAGTATAAAAATAGAGAGATTTAGTTGAAATGAAAATAAAATAGCATAGGCGAAATTCGAACCTCGTAATTTAGGTCTAGAAATAGATTACGTGTGAGAATTAGAAAATGGAACGTAAAGCAAACGGTTGTTTAGAATAGAGATAAAATATTTCAAGAAAAGAATGTGCACTGTCAATTTTGTTATGAAAATTTAATTGAAAGAATGCAGCTATAAGATAATTTAATAAACATCTTTTTAAGATATTGGAAATATAGGTTACTGAGTATAGGTTAAAATTCCTTTTGTAAAAAAAGGAAAAGTTTTGGACACGCATGTCCAGAACACGTGAAAGAAGGCACATGTTTTAACATGTGTATGACGTCATGGAAAATAGAAAGTTCTAGAAATAGATAGAAAGACTTTAGAGTTAAGCAGACAGAAGAAGGGGAGAAACTCAGAGAGAGTCTGAGGATTCGAACGTCTAGAAGCGAGACGGTCACTTTGAAACTTAATATGTGAAGCTTTGAATTCTTGATGATGAAAACCACGGCCGGTCGTGAAGAAAAAACCCATCATGTGTTTTGATAAAGCTCGTCTTTGTGTTTGTGATTCTTACAAAAAGGTAAAGTGAAAACTGTATTATATGTCTATATATCTGTGTTATAAAATGTCATTACATACACGTCTCGACATCTCATATCGACAATGTGAACTCTACATCTCATATCTACACTAAGACTGACTGAAGACTGTCTCCTCACTCAAAGAACTTCTCATTTTACACTTCAAGTATGAACATTTTTTATATATATGAATCTTCATAACACGAACAATCTCTCTCTCTGAGTCTTTCAACATCCCTCTTAATAAAACTCTCTCTAAGACTAATAAGACTCAAAGACTCTCTCTCTCTGAATAAGACCCCTATATGACATATACATATTTGGTGCCCGTGAGCCAGTTTGCATCAGCGATGCAAAACCGAACCTGGGGTATATATAATAAATACAATTTGGAGCTGTAGCGACCAGACCACCCAGCAAGGGTGAGTTTAAAAAAAAAAGAAAGAAAAAACTTCGGAACCACGGAATAAAAAAAAAGAAACACAACGTTTTAAAAGGGTCCAAGATAATTAAAAGATAAATAAATAAATAATACCACGGAAAAAAACATCACACGATCACAGAAATGCGAACAAAAAAGAAAAAAATTTGAACACACAAGCACACAGAAAACTAAAGTTTACAAGAAAATATTAAAAAAGAAAAAAAAGGCCGATATGCCGTAATGAATGAAAAGAGATACGGTCAGTTAAAACAAAAAAACAAAAAAAACTTCCCACGAATATTTCATTCATAAATAAAATAAACACACAGCCGCACACAAATAAAAATAAGACAGTGTCATTCATAAATGTGTGTTAATGTCTGAATTGTTTAGAGAAACTGTCAATCATAATAAATAACAATTTAGTGTCAAAAGTCGAAAGTACATTTAGAATTCTCGAGTATTAAAAGAAAGAATGAATAAATAAGTAAATGAAATAAAATACACTATAAAAAAAAGAAAGATGCAGAATGAAATCAAATTTATGCACTGTGTATAATTTTCGGCTTTTTAGTGTGATTTAATTGTTCTGGTCTTTGAAAAAGGAACAAATTTTTGTTTTGTATCAACGGACTTTTGAAATGTATAATGTAACGAATTTTAATTTTTTTTGTGTTTTGTTGCAAAATGTTTAAATGTTTTAAGGTATTTTCTTTTGAAAGTGTGTTTGGAACAATATTGTAAATTTATACTTAATGTAAATGTTATTGATTTTCACAGCAAGAATTCAAAGTTATCAGTAAATATACATTAGATTTAAACAGTCTAGGAGAAAATAAAACTAGTTAAGACGTATGGTTGGCTTACAGATTCAGTTAGAATTTTAGAAGGGGGACAAGAATTAAAATTACCTAAACGGGTATTTAGAGAGTTTTTAGATGTGATAAGCCGTAAGAAAGATGTTTTTTTTAGCATTTGGGTTTTTTTTTTTTTTTTTTTTTTTTAGAGATCCTATAATTTTTTTCCCAAGAAAAGTGACTTGGTAGGGATTGATAAGCACAAGATGTGCCCGTATTCAAAAAATTTGGGAACCTGGTTAATTAAGTGCTTAAAATAAGCTGGTTGCACGTAACGACTCCAAGCAAGTGGTAAGACTTGGCTTAATTAATAAACAGGCGTTGGAAAGAATACGAAAATTCTTAAGGGGACCAGTAAACCGATGATAGGTAGTCCCGAGGCAATCACATATAGCTTAATGAAGTAAGAGACAGGCAAAAATATGCCGTAGATTACGTAAGAAAGATATAACCTTGTATTTCTTTTTTTAGAGACGCATGAATGTGGGATATATCTGCTGGATCTTGGATAGGGGAAGTTCAAGAATCCAAGCAAGGAAATCCGAGTGAATCCGTATGAGAGATAAAAGGTATATCTTGATAGTTAAAGCCAACCAAGAAGATTGATTATGAGCTTTGGTATGTCCTGTATAAGGTAGTTATAGAATAAAAAAAACAAACCCATACTTGATAAGACTAACCATGCGGAAAGAGTTGATCAGGACACTTTTGGGACGAAGGAAGTTGTCCAGTTCGAAGGAGGCTGAAACCTCTAGTCTGCGGCATATGGGTGGCTGGAAAGGAGCTGATGTGAATCATAGGTAAAGACCCTACACCCAAAAAGTAAATGCCAAGAAGATCAGAAAGGTTCTGATCTTATAAATATATAATAATTGTGAAGTCGGCCGAGGAGGGCTGACTGAAAGAGATTTTTTTTAGCCTGATCTTTCCTAGATGTGTGGTTGTGTAAATGTAGAAAAAAATGTACTAAATTAAAAATGCATACATTTGTTTTTGTAAAATATGGAAGGGAGGGATGTTACATGATAAGGGCTGTCCCCTTTTCATGTAAGTATAAGAATAGAGAGATTTAGTTAAAATGAAAATGAAATAGCATAGGCAAAATTCGAACCTCGTAATTTAGGTCTAGAAATAGATTACGTGTGAGAATTAGAAAATGGAATGTAAAGCAAACGATTGTTTAGAATAGAGATAAAATATTTCAAGAAAAGAATGTGCACTGTCAATTTTGTTATGAAAATTTAATTGAAAGAATGCAGCTATAAGATAATTTAATAAACATCTTTTTAAGATATTGGAAATATAGGTTACTGAGTATAGGTTAAAATTCCTTTTGTAAAAAAAAGAAAAGTTTTGGACACGCATGTCCAGAACACGTGAAAGAAGGCACATGTTTTAACATGTGTATGACGTCATGGAAAATAGAAAGTTCTAGAAATAGATAGAAAAACTTTAGAGTTAAGCAGACAGAAGAGGGGGGAGAAACTCAGAGAGAGTCTGAGGATTCGAACGTCTAGAAGCGAGACGGTCACTTTGAAACTTAATATGTGAAGTTTTGAATTCTTGATGATGAAAACCACGGCCGGTCGTGAAGAAATAAACCCATCATGTGTTTTGATAAAGCTCGTCTTTGTGTTTGTGATTCTTACAAAAAGGTAAAGTGAAAATCGTATTATATGTCTATATATCTGTGTTATAAAATGTCATTACATACACGTCTCGACATCTCATATCGACAATGTGAACTCTACATCTCATATCTACACTAAGACTGACTGAAGACTGTCTCCTCACTTTAAGAGATTCTCATATTAACAACTCTAAGTAATGAACTTTAAATAAATATGAATCTCTTCATAACAGAAACAACATCCCTCTCTCAACAACATCTCTCTGAGTCTCACAGCAACCCTCTTAATAAAAGACTCTCTCTCCAAGACACAACAATAAAACTCTCTTAATAAAACTCCCTCAATGAAACCCTATATAACAGTTTTGACTAGACGAACTTTTTTTTTTTTTTTGTAAAAGATTGCCAAAATGGATCCATAGATTGTAACTCGGTGGAAAACTTGCCATGAAAATAACGATACCGCAACTCCCAATGCTTCTTGTGCGAAAAAGGTTGTAGAGTAGAGAAAATGGCAATAGCAACTAGATTACGAAGTCAAGAGTCATCTATACAACGTTGAATACATGCTGGGTTACAATCAGCTCACAGTAGTATAGAGTTTGCATTCGCTTGCTTCCCAGCGCAGAAAACAAATTCTCCACAGCTATTTATGTACTATATGTCTAGTCTCCTATCGTAACTACAGATATAAAATCATTTTACTGAGTTAGTGTCCAGAAGAGATGGGGACACAATTATAGGTTACTTGGTCTATTCGAATGCAAAAAGTTGATTTCAATAAACTAATGTTTGACTAGGAAACTATTATGGCTGACAAGAAAGATCTTGCGATATTTTTAATTTTGATTTCAAATGATGTATTTTCAAATAAGTTATCCTAATAATACATTTACGTTATATAATTTAAAAGAGCGTTTTTCGCTCTATCTAATCGTTTAAATTATGCTTTCTTTTCAAAACGTTGAATATAATATGAAAAAAAGCAAATTCACACAATTTTCTTACTTCAATTCAACCAACCCCCAATATTTCCTCTTGTATCAGAAAACACGCTATGTGATATACATATATCTATACGTGATGTTGCCAAGCTAATAAAAAATCTTGATTCCAGTAAAGCAACCTTTTATCGGGGAATCCTTCTATCGATCCAGTAGATATCTCACTGCTGATGCAATTCTCTATCTATATATAAAAGCCAGGTACGTCGAAGGATGAAATACTGTTGCCACATCTGGGCAGGAGCTGCTAAAAAGGTCTTGTCCTGCCTTGATAGAGTTCAAAATAGACTTCGTAGTCTCATAGGAGATATCCTTTTCTCTTCCCTGCAACCTTTTTCTCATAGAAGAGATGTTGCGAGTTTGTCTCTGCTGTATCGCTATTTTCATGAAAAGTGTTCGACTGAGCTTCAGTCTATGGTCCCCCTTCGCCAAACTTTCACAAGAAACACTCGTCTAGCTGAAAACACTATCAATAATTCCCCCCACTATTTATCTGTGCTTAAACCTAAACGTAGATTCCATGAACAAAGCTTCTTTCTTAGAACTGCACGCCTGTGGAATTGTCTTCCGTTTTCCTGCTTTCCAGCTGACTAGAATATGGTTGTCTTCAAGTCTAACGTAAACAATTTTTGATGAACTGTTCCATATAAGTTAACAAATTTACCGAATTTCCATTACTAACGATTACTATATTGTCCAATTTCTACTGTAGACTCTTTAACCCTTATCCTCGAGTGGCCTCTTGGTCTTGATAAGTGGTCATGTAAAAAAACAAAAAAAACTTGCTTCTGAATTAGACGTAACGTATACGACTATTACCAACCATTTAAGAGACATTGGAAAGACAAAAATCTTGATAAATGGGTGCCTCACAAATTGGATGACAACCAAAAGAAACGGTGTTATGAAGTGTTATCTTCCCTTCTTTTACGCAACAAGAACAACCTGTTTCTCGACAGGGTTGGAACTTGCGATGAAAGAGGGTTCTTTACGACAACCGGCGACGCTCAGTTCAGTGATTAGACACCGGCGAAACCTCACGACACTTCCTGAAGCCAGAGTTGCACCAAAAGAAGGTCACGATGATTGTTTGGTGGTCTGCGACCGGTCTCATCCATTACAGTGTTTTTAATGCAGGCGAAACCATTACGGCGAAGAAGTACTGTCAACAAAGGAATGAAATGCACCAGAAACTTCGACAACAACACTCGACATTAATCAGTAGAAAAAGCCCAGTTCTTCCCCATGACAATGCCCGAGCGCACGTTTCTAAACCGACATGTAGAAGTTGAACGAATTGGGTTATAAAACTCTGCCTTATCCGCCATACTCTCCAGACCTCTCACCTACCGACTATCAATTTTTTTATGTTACTAGCATAAAGACACTTATTTTGCGTTGGTAAAAGTGTGTTCATTCTGATGGTTCTTATTTCGGTCAATAAATTTTTGCTTGGGCCGAGATATGTTCATTTGAATTTAAAAGTAAAAAACCCGCAAAGACCTTTCTTGTCAACACGATAGTCTTTATGTCTGCAGTGTTTCTAAAGAAATATATATTTCATCGCAATAAAGATGATACAGTTGAAATTGACTTCTTTTTTATGTTTCAGTTTTCAAATCCGACATGTTTTATGACTCAGATTAGCTCGTGGGCTTTGTGAACCACTCAGACTAATCTTAGTATATTTTTATAGGGTAATCTTTAAAGACTAAAGAATTATCTGTTTAATCAAAATCTTTATTGTTGGATTAGAAATATGATTAAGGAAATCACTTATGTGATTAATTAAGCCTTCCAGCTTCAGAAAGTCAGACTTTAGATTTTGTATCGAATTTGTCGTAAATTTATACTCATATACCTTTTACGAATTCAGTTAACGAAAAACGCAACGTTTTTGGCAGTTCTCTTTGAACAATCTGAAGAAGTTATCATTAACAAAAACAAAAACAAAAACAAACTAAAACAGAACAATATTTTAGATTTTAAAGGAGGGGATCACTTTCGCATTCAAATTTAACTTTAAATAATTATGCACTCCTTATCGTCATTATTGGATATCATTAAAAAAACTCAATCTGGTCCAGAGTAAGTCATTATTACTACATCGTGGCCTCGTAATGGATTGTCATTTTATATGCAAATGTGATCGCCGACTATTATATCTAAAATAGTTTTATTTTTAATTTCTTTTTTATCGTCTACTATTTCGTGTTGTTTGCATATAATCATTCATATAAAAACAATAAAATTGTATTTTTATTTTTAGGAGAAAAAAGAGAGAATACAGTATTCTAACAATGCTAGATTTTTTGTTAAATGCTAAGCGAATTGCATTTTTGTTAAAATGATGATGTTTTAACTCTTTTCTTTTCTCTTTTATTTTTGTTTGTCCAAACAAGAATTATTGCAACCAAAGCGTAATTATAATAAGTATCAGATTCATAAGGTAAAATCTGGGCGGAGATTTTGTCAACAAGATGTTTGTTGACATTGCATTGAATTTTTGCATATTTGTATGGCTGGGGAACAAAGAACAGGAAGAAGTTATTAAAGCAGAAAATCTTCCGGTATCTATGGACATCTACAGTGTAGTGGTGGGATTTTGCTGCCAGTCGAATGAGTCGTGGTTCAATCTCAGTAAATTCATTTGAACACATTCGATGGAATAACTTGTAAAATGATCAGAACGATTCAATACTGTGGCGATACGACAGGGACTAGAGCTTAGTAGACAGTGTGGGACCTATTTTGTTAAAATAAAATTGTGTACTCTGTCAAATTGAGAGGGGCCAATGGATAGTGCTTAGACAGAAATGTGACAAGAATACTTCATGTACGGATAAATTGATGTGTGTTGTTTGTTTGTTAGGATTAGGGTTAGGGTTAGGGTTAGTTGGAGGAAAAAGTTTTAGATGATTTTGCGCATGTGTTAAAGTTGAAAGGAATATGACGATCACCTTTCAGTTTTTTTTGTTTTTCTTTTTGCTTTTCTACGTTGGTTACAGGAACCTTTCTACACACGTTACAATAACGTTTCTTTTTCTTTAATATTTGGCCGAGAAAAAAGTGAACGCGCCGTCTTCAAATAATGATTCATTAAGCAAGAATCTATTAATTTATATCTTATGAATCAGATGATATTATTCTTGGAATTGGTGTCCCTGTTATTTTTCTAGTCAGAATTCTTTCCTTTAAGGGAGAACCACGTGCATCTTGTCAACATACTAAGTGAAAGTGTTTATATAGAACGAGCTGGATTCGAACTTTACCCACCCAGGACATCAGTCCGTTTCGTTAACTACTAAACTACCATCACCTTTCAAGAGCAGGGTATACTTACGTTAATACAACGGATCTCGTTAGATTAACGAAGTTAACCAACCTTCTTCCTGGTTAGTAGCTGATGGCTGATCATTTGGGAATACCAGGTGCTGTAAGTAGGAAGGCATCGACACCTTACTGCAAGAACTGAAAAACCTTAAATCGTCATCCCCGTCATCTCATAAGCGGTCTGGGGACCGCTTATGAATTTGATATTCCCATGACACTTCCTTTTGAGGAAGCCGCTTCAACACGCATAGGATGGGGGCAACTTTAGTACGGTATCAATACCTCCAACTAACCTATTAAAACCAGTAATTATTATTCATAATAAAGACTATCATAACCACGAACTTCTGCTGACGATTAGCAAACTTTCAATTTTAGAGAAATTACAAATTTTTCGGCTTTGAAAGATACATTTTTGCCAGGTTTTTCAGCTTCATCAAATGACTAAAATCTTTTAGCAGCGGAGGAAAACTTGTGCAAAAAATAAAGTGTGCACGTATTTTGTAGTGTTAGTGTATGAGTTTTCAATCGTATCAACATTTTACATTTCCTCGTGAGAAAAATGTAAATAAATTTATTATCAACGGGATTTTTAGATACTTATGCAAAATAAGGACCGCGTTATCGTCGGCATATTCTGGTTAGGTCACTGGAAGGTGTTCAGGTTCTTAGCGAATGAAAATCGCAACAATCCATAATTGGCAAATGGGATTACAAAATACGCAGAAGTCAATAAATTTGTGAAAACTGATTAAAATCGTCACCATGAATCAGTAGTCACTAGTAGAGTTGGGACAGACACTGCAATATCCCAAAACTAATATTTGCCGTACATGTGCATATACGCGTAAGTTAAAAAATAACTTAAACTCTTACTCTAAATCTTAACCCTAACCCTAAATCCTAAACTTAACAGAAATACAACCTAACTGTAACTTTAACAGAAATACAATCTAATCCTAACCACCTCATCTTCGGTATGATTGAAAACGAAAAAAAATCATAATTTAAACACTCATTAAAAAATGTTTGTTACAAAAAACAAAACAAAACAAAATGAAAATATTCATTAAAATTATCATATAATGCTAAACATAGTTCAATTTCATTGAACATTTTCATTTTTACATGTCTTAAACTTTCTTTAAGATTTCCATTAATTTTTATTTGTATTTTCTTCGTAACAATAAAAATAATGTTGTTTACATTAAAAATTCTGGCCTATTTTTTACGAAAATAAAATTTAAAAAAACAACCAATAATAACAACTACAAAAAAAAATGAAACACGGAACTTTGATTCGGTACCTTCCGGTAGTTTACGTAAACTGCTCGGAATATGCTGACGATAACGCGGTTTTTATTCTGCATAGGTACCGAATTTTGAAATGTCAACTAGTCGATTAGAGATTTCGTTTATGAACTTGTCAATCAAAATCTTAAGTGACTTTTTTAACTTGTAAATTCTATGAGATCATCAAGCGCAATGTGATTTCAGCAAGAAGAGGCGTACAATTAGGTTTAGCTAAGTTTTTAATCAGAAAGCGATCACTCAGTAATTACGATGGGTTAAGTAAGGATCGCTATCTAGTTACAATAATTTAATTAGTTATATTTAACATTGTAAAGGATGACAAGCAAGAAAAATGAAGATAACTGCTTTTAAATGCAATAAGAAATAGAAATTAAAAAATATTTTGGCATATAATGGATTGTCGAGGAATTAAGTCCTTGTTTTTTTTTTATATATTATACATTTAAAAAAAAATTGTTAATAACTATTGTGACCAAAATTGATTTAATTAAACCAACCGAAAAACTCAGTTGTAAGATTCTTATATATATATATATATATATATATATATATATATATATATATATATATATATATATATATATATATACTAACAGGACCTGTTAACCGCCGTTGCCCGGTAGAAGCCTCCCCCAACCAGCAAAGAAGTAAACTACTAGTGTCGTTGATGGTTACTGCAGTCCCCGAACAATTGCGGACACTGGCGGCCGTAATCGAAATGAAATAATCTGGCGATTAGTGCTGGTTTGAAGCGATAACATACAGGTACTGTTTGTAATTACGAAAATGGTCCATTAGAATAATAATGGAAAGTAAAAACAGAAGTTTTAGGTTAGGGATTCTTACTGTATACGAACTGTTTAGAGTAATCGAAATCAGTGGTAGCAGTCCTAGCTATTTCTGTTTGATGTTCAAGTCTTCCTCCTTTTTTCAACTCTTTCACGAATAGTATTAAAGTAAATTCCAGTTTTATGTCGTCTTTTTTAACGTATAAAACAAAACACTTACGTCTTTTTTACTTCAATTATTGGAATATTGTCATGTTAAGAACGGCGTTTGTAATAGACTTCCAATGTAAAGAACGAATTTCGGAGTATACAACCTCCTATTTTTAGAAGGGGGGGGGTAAATAATTCCCCCAAATTTAACCGTGATAATCGTTGTGAACATACACAAGAGCAAATGGTACAAAAAAAAAATGGGAGGTTGCAGTGTCGGTAGGTGAGAAGTAGATTTGTTTATTGCGCGTGCGTACAAACCTGGCAGGCATGAATTACAGTGCATAATACAGGCATTTATATCTTTATAAATACTTGTTTCCGCAAAATTTGAATGGGATTTTCTCAATCAGCATAGTCGAAAATCTATAAAAGTAGTCATTCTAAAGAAAATTGTGGAGGTGGATCTAATGTACAAATTTACTCCCCCCCCCAAAAAAAAAGTTAACGAGTTCGGAATCTCGAGAATCAGCCCGGAAAAGAAAATTCTTTACAGACATATTTACGTTTGTTTTTTTTTTTGTATTTTCAAATATAGTTACGTTTTTTTTTTACGTTTTTTCTTTTTTTACGGAGGGATAAGCACAGTTATTATATACATTGTTTTTCCTTTTTTTCTTTCATCACCATAAACTGGTGCTGCTCCAAAATAAAACGGAGGGTCAAGAAGTATGGAAAGCCCAAGGAGAGAAAACAGTAACCAAACCTCTGCTGGAAGAGTGCGAGGGGGACTGGTGCCATGGGAGGCTTATTGACACCCATATATCAGTGAAGTCAAACGGTCACTACTAATAAGAAATCATTGTCAGATGACTGTTGCGATAACGCAAATTAATTTGCAAAGGTCATCGAAAGAGATGGAGAGTACTGGAAATCTGAGGAAACGTGTTGTCACTAAGACTCCAGAGAACACCATAGGCTGTTTTCAAAGAGAATTCTTGGACGATAATCTGTGTGTAAGCTCCTAGTGATTAACAATAATAATAGAAGAAAAAAAATTAATACTTTTAGTTATGCTGGAAGAATGTTACAAAAGATATATCGTAGTTTATAAATTTTCGTATATATGAAAGTATAATAAATAGTGGTAGTAGTTGTGACCCATCCGGTTACGGATACGCCTTATAAAACGCGACAGTGTATTGAATTGATATTTATAAAGAACATGTAACAACAAGTAGGAGTTGATAACAACGGATGAGAGAGAGAGAGAGAAAGAGAGAGAGAGAGAGAGAGAGAGAGACACACACACACACACAGACAGAGACAGAGACAGAGATGGAGAAAGAAAAAGAAAGAAAAAATAACGTTATAGCTGGAGAGAGAAATCGAAAGTAAGAAGGTGAGCGAGCGAGAGAAAGAGAGAGAGGGGGGCGAGGGAGCGAGTGAGAAAAAGCAAATGAGAGAAGGAGAGAGAGAGAGAGAAAGAGGGAGAGAGAGAGAGAGAGACAGGAAGACAACACGGAACAATAAACATGTATATCTGTTGAGGTGGAAAGAGGAGTCAACAACTCATAATATATTACAATATATTACAACGGATTAACGACAAGGTCTGTAGGGTCGGCATTGTTCTTTCAAGCTATTATATTTTGGTTATGTTTGTACTATAAAATCAGAATATTGGATATTGCTTTTTATATGATGTCATAGCGGCGTCATCTTGGCTAAGTGTTCTCTTTGTTAAACATTATGGCAGGAGATAAACAGAAAATAAGACTATGATAAGTAGAACTCTAATGGCTGGGAAAATACACATTTGCATTAATAAGCAGACATTTATTCTAAAGCATAACATTTTAAAAAGCTAAATGTACTACGTACATGTTTCGCAAAAGTAGATTACGATTTAAAAGACATAAACACACGCGCACAAAAAAAATCCAAGTTAACATTCCCTAACACAAGCGATAATAGATATGAATGGGAAACCTTGACTGGGCACAGTGTAATCTTTCCATCACTCTGTAAATGCTAAACGTCTTTCTGATTAACATTATGAAATTAGGCAAGCTCGTTCTACTGCGGATATTTTTACGGTCATCTACAAACGCATATACCATGCAGAGGATAAGGCAGGCAGAAGCTTTTGATATATCCAAAACCTTTTGGATATATCAAAGGTTTTGGATATATCAAAGGCTTTGGATATATCAAAGCTTTTGATATATCCAAAACCTTTGATATATCCAAAACCTTTGATATATTTTTTTTTTTTTTTTTTTACAAAGGCATCACCACATTATCAAGGCCCAGAGGCCACTCAAGGATAAGGCTTAAAGAGTGTACAGTAGAAGTTGGTCAATATAGTAATCATTAGTAATGAAAATTTGGTAAATTTAATAACTTATATGGAACGGCTCATCAAGAACTTATTTACCTTAGACTTGAACACAACCATATTGTAGTCAGCTGGAAAGCAGGAAAACGGAAGACAATTCCACAGGCGTGCAGTTCTAAGAAAGAAGCTTTGATATATCCAAAGCCTTTGATATATCCAAAGCCTTTGATATATCCAAAGCTTTTGATATATCCAAAGCTTTTGATATATCCAAAACCTTTGATATATCCAAAGCCTTTGATATATCCAAAGCCTTTGATATATCCAAAGCCTTTGATATATCCAAAGCATTTGATATATCCAAAACCTTTGATATATCCAAAACCTTTGATATATCCAAAGCTTTTGATATATCCAAAGCTTTTGATATATCCAAAGCTTTTGATATATCCAAAGCCTTTGATATATCCAAAGCTTTTGATATATCCAAAGCCTTTGATATATCCAAAGCCTTTGATATATCCAAAGCCTTTGATATATCCAAAGCTTTTGATATATCCAAAACCTTTGATATATCCACAGCTTTTGATATATCCAAAGCTTTTGATATATCCAAAGCTTTTGATATATCCAAAACCTTTGATATATCCAAAGCTTTTGATATATCCAAAGCCTTTGATATATCCAAAGCCTTTGATATATCCAAAGCCTTTGATATATCCAAAGCTTTTGATATATCCAAAACCTTTGATATATCCAAAGCTTTTGATATATCCAAAGCCTTTGATATATCCAAAGCCTTTGATATATCCAAAGCCTTTGATATATCCAAAGCTTTTGATATATCCAAAACCTTTGATATATCCAAAGCTTTTGATATATCCAAAGCTTTTGATATATCCAAAGCTTTTGATATATCCAAAACCTTTGATATATCCACAGCTTTTGATATATCCAAAGCTTTTGATATATCCAAAGCTTTTGATATATCCAAAGCTTTTGATATATCCAAAGCTTTTGATATATCCAAAGCCTTTGATATATCCAAAGCCTTTGATATATCCAAAGCCTTTGATATATCCAAAGCTTTTGATATATCCAAAACCTTTGATATATCCACAGCTTTTGATATATCCAAAGCTTTTGATATATCCAAAGCTTTTGATATATCCAAAACCTTTGATATATCCAAAGCTTTTGATATATCCAAAGCTTTTGATATATCCAAAGCTTTTGATATATCCAAAGCTTTTGATATATCCAAAGCCTTTGATATATCCAAAGCCTTTGATATATCCAAAGCTTTTGATATATCCAAAGCTTTTGATATATCCAAAACCTTTGATATATCCAAAGCCTTTGATATATCCAAAGCCTTTGATATATCCAAAGCCTTTGATATATCCAAACCATTTGATATATCCAAAACCTTTGATATATCCAAAACTTTTGATATATCCAAAGCTTTTGATATATCCAACGCTTTTGATATATCAAAAGCTTCTGATATATCTAAAGCTTTGTATATATCCAAAGCCTTTGATATATCAAAGCTTTTGATATATCCAAAGCTTTTGATATATCCAAAGCTTTTGATATATCCAAAAGCTTTGATATATCCAAAGCTTTTGATATATCCAAAGCTTTTGATATATCCAAAGCCTTTGATATATCCAAAGCCTTTGATATATCCAAAGCCTTTGATATATCCAAAGCTTTTGATATATCCACAGCTTTTGATATATCCAAAACCTTTTATATATCCAAAGCTTTTGATATATCCAAAGCTTTTGATATATCTAAAGCTTTTTTATATATGGAAAACCTTTGACCAGGTGGAGCATAAAGGACTTAATTAAATTATATGGTATTTCTGGACGAATATTTTATATAAGCAGATACTTCTTAGACAGAAGAAACATCCAAGTTGTCCTTGATGGACGTATGTCCAAGATTATATTAATGCAGACTATTCCAGAAGTCGATAATTGGACTATTGTTATTTCTTATATTAATAAAGGATCGCCCAGATAAAATTGTATCTGAGACAGGTATATTTGCTGATTAGATTACGCTTTCTAATAAATATGAAGGGGTAAACGCATGTACACATACCAACAGCAATTGCAGAAATTACTTTCAGTCTGCAGTAAAATGGGACCCGTAAACAGATGGTAATAATTAATGCTGATAAGACTAAGCTTCCATCCTTTAAGAATTACAGGAAAACTTTTCAACCAGCGATAGCCGTAGTTAATAATATCCTACTGGAGATCTCATCGTTTAAACTCTTCAACTTAACATTCACTGGTGAAATGAATTCGAACACATACACCAATAATATTGCATAGATTGTTACAAAGAAGAAGAGTTTCTTCTACCGTGCTAGAAAATTACGCACATCTAACAGTATTCTTAATCTATACAAAGTAACTATTAACCCATGCATGGAGTATTGTTGCCACCTGTGGTCAGATGCATCTATCACTAGGCTCTCCCTCACAAACAGTGTCCACAAAAGATTCTCCAATCTAATAGATCTCGCACTATCGCCAAGTTCCAACTCTTTTCCCATCGCCGCAATGTTACATCTCTGTGCCTGTTTTAGAAGTATCTTAATGGAATATGCTCTGACGAACTCTTAGAACTTGTGCCCTCTCGACGTATATCCTCTCGATTAACTTAACGAGCAGTTGAGATACCGAAAAGCCTTCTGCTCTAGTAGTTTCTTCTGAGGGACTGCTACACTTTGGAATCCCATGCATCATTTTTGGCCTTTTGGTCAAGATCAAAGTGTAGTATCTGTTCTTCAGATGCTGCCCTTCCATTTCTTGTTTTCTTTCGGTGAAGGAGCAGTCCTTCACGACTGAGACAATTTTTTATTTTTGTACCTTTTCTCCACGTTAAAAAACAACCCTGGTGTCTAACTCTGTCCCGTGGGGAGGCATTGTAAATAGGTACACTTTGGAATCCCCACCCTGTTTCTTGTTCCCTGGCTGTACTACTATGCAGAAATTTGAATACAAGGCGAATAGACGTCCCGCATAGTCTCTTGTAGATATGATCCCAATTAGTAGACTCTCACTTCCAAGTGGCAATATACCTTGTTTGTGGTAAAAAGGTACCATGTTGAAATTGCTATCTATCTGGGGATTCCATTTCAATGTCCGGATCCCAGTTCAATCTAGACAATAGAAAGTCAAACGATATACATAACTTTGTGCAAAGTTAAATGCTGGACCAGGGGCATCCGCCCAGCTCCAGTCTAAGGCATGGAAAAAGGGGAGGCGTACATTTCCAATCTCGTGCCACGCATGCATCCGCAAGTCTTTTTTCTACTTCAACAACATAATAATTCCATTCTATCGGTTGGCCAGCATAGATCAGGGACGGTAACTTGAACTTGAATCAAGAGATGCTACTCTGAATACAGTTATCAGTGCTTTTGTAGCTTTTAATACTGCGAAAAATATGAATTAATGACTCCTCTGCCAAATATAAACAAAATAGGGTAAAGTAGACTCTCTGGCCTTTGCAGAGCCACTAGTTTATATGAAGGAAAAGAACAATCAACGTCCAGCTTAGTCAGTCTCGTGGCACGATCATGTATCTATACAATAATCACTTACTTGGTAGAGAAAGTGGGTTGTATTCTACACAATGCTCGATTCGCAGGAAACGCAAATTCAAATTTTTTATTTATCCAATAATTCAGACTACCGTAGTTATCTACGCAATGAAAATGTACGTTTGAAACATTTTTGTTTTAATACTTGTTTCTCGCTTCTGTTTGATTATAAAATTGTTTCCGGTGCTCCTTGTAAAATGCCCTTATACCACTCCTTGACAAAAATACTAAAGACTTAAGCATACATGAGGTTGACAAGTGCTTAAACAGAAAGGGTTGATTTCCGTCGGTTGTACAAAACCGCTTAAGATGTAAAATAGTCCAATTTAAAATGGAGTTACTTAATCTTCGTGTGTTGTACGAATATATATAAAACAATATATAAGTAAGTAAAGAAATATTTACTATAAATTATATGACTCGTTGGGTTAATCGTTAAGCTCGGGTTAGATGGTTTGAATGAGGAAAAGCGATTTTCAAAACCAGTGAAAATTTAAAAATTTTAAAATACGGAATAAAAAAGCAGCCGTTCTGTTCGTTATATTACCTCTTTTCTCCTTTTCTTTCCCCACTTCATCCTTTCTCTCCCGCTATGAGTATAATAGTATTTATACTTATAACGGCGTGAATATCACAAAACACAATCGCAACTACACTTCCGATTTATCGGATTTATGTAATAAGTATTCCTTTGATTTTATTTTAAAGTTGATGAGTTCCTATTCTTCCGATGAGTCAGGGCGGAAAAGATTAAAAAATTGACATAATAATTATATAAATGGTTTTGCGCTACGAAACAGGTGCCGTCAAGAATTGAACATTGTAATACGCTGAAAGAAATATTTGGTAAGATGGACAACATCTTGAAATTTGGAATATGGACTTTTATCATTTATTTGTATATGCTCTGTATTTACATTAAGCTTCAAAAATTAAAGGATTGGGATAAATAAAAGTTTGAAATATAATTGAGTAAGCACATTTTCTCATAAACACACACACACACACACACACACACACACACACACACACACACACACACATATATATATATATATATATATATATAATTGATGTCTCTATAATTATAACGTTTTATTATCATACATATATGTGTATGGACATATTAAGATAATTTCAACCCTCCGTAAATGTAAAAATCTGTCTTACGTAAATAAATAGGCAGTATATTACTGCTTTGTCTTCTTCCTTGTGTGTATTTGAAGCATATAGTCAGGTGGCGGTTTCCCGCTTTTTAAGAAGTCGTTTGTAATATTCCTGCAGTCTATCAATTCAAACTGCATTAATTCAATAGTAGAGGACAGAAAAGACAGTGCGGCATCATATACTCTAACTCTTCTATGGTTCCATCTGACCATAGCAAGATTTTGCTCGCCCTGTTCCTATTCACAGGCGGTTGAGTTTTCTTAACTGAACCCACGATGGTTCTGGGCCAGAACGGAAGGCTTCAGAAGGTGAGATACTCAGTTCAGTATTAAGGAAACAATTCTCTATTCCTCTTGTTAACAGTTAAAATCAGAGGTTTTCTTGAGACGTCGTTAGGGTGTGGACATGACTAAAGAAACTTCTCCTTGACTTCAGTCGTCAGGCCGTTGGTGAACATCTTCGAAGGAAATGGCGTCTATCTTTGGTATCTTTTGTAATCTCTACTCTCAAAATATATGTGCTGCGTTTAAAAGAAAGACGGCAACATATAATGATGTGAATTTATTATTGCATTCAGAATGAATAGGCATTTCCATATGTCAATCATAGAAGATTGATATATGAAAACATGAAGTGACCGGAGATGAAAGAATAGTTGTCTGCTAGATCAAGAATCGGTGCAGTTAAGTAAGACTTTCAGAAACCCATTTATCCCCAAACTTATACGTCGTTTCCAGCTGGACGCTTATGCTACTTAGTATAGTATCACCTTTCCCGACCTATCGCCTACAAAAATTTCTGTAGTCATGCCTTTCCTCTAGTTGCTTAGTGTTTATTTAGCATTCTTTCCGTATTATGTAGATGCCCTTTATTAGTTTGCGTTCTCTACCGGGTGTAATTGTTCTATTCATACGGGCGACATCTTTGTTTCGTTGTAGACACCGAATGTTATCTTCCGCTTAAGTAGGCGATATATATTTAGTGGTTAAATACGTTGGTATTAAGAAAATCCAACGCACATCCGACAGAACTTACGTCTGCCGAAGAGACACAGTCGAATTGAATGAACACGATCCCGAGCAACACCGTCGAATTGAACGAACATGATCCCGAGTACGATGTAGCAACACGCAATCAAAGCAATCCTCCTCAACTGGTTATTTATTTGTTTCCCACAAAACAAAATGTGACACAAGGTCGGTTTAATGTGGGAGATTACCAGCTCCCTCAAAAGGGGATTCTGAGAAACAAAATTGCCTTAGTATAGAAGGGTTTCCCCCTTCATTGACTGAGGACAATTAATTGTAGTTCAGCATCTGTGCAGCCACCGCACTTCAGTGATCAGCCCAGGACAAGTACTGGATATCGACTGACTCCTCCTCAACTGACACTGAATGACCTATCGGCCTGGTTTCTATAGCCATCGGGCAAAACCAAATCGTTAGAAGGTTTCGGGTTCGCTACCTGCCGCTAATTTTTAATAATTTTTTAAAATTATATTTTATATTGCACACACACACACACACACACACACACACACATACACACACATTAATTTATTTATTGCGAACTATTATTCTCACCTTTATTAGTTGGTATTTTACGACGTTTCGGCCAACTATTCCTCTGGCCTTCGTCAGGTGGTAACCGCGACGGATAGGAACTTCGAATCTCCTAACTTCATTCTCAGCAATCACTGCCATCCGTAGTTGTTGTCGTCTCACCACAATTTTGGCCAAGTAAGCCTTTGGCCGGCTTTGGGTAGGATTGAAACGTCTATCTTCAGACAATGCTCATCTGGAACCGTAGAGATTCAACTTCACTATCAACTGGGGCACGGGCCCCGAAGGGCGATCAAGGTTGGATTTTTTGATCTTATAAATCAAAGTTGGATTTTTTGATCTTATAAATCCACGTTTATTTATTATCTTACTTGGTCGGGTCCATACGAATGGTATATATATTATTTTAATTGGAATTAATTATTGAGATGAGTATTATTTACATCGTGAAACAACAACTAATAAAGATGAGAATAATAGTTCGTAACAAATAAATTAATATAAATAATACTCATATCAATAATGAATTCCAATTAAAATAATACACACACGTACACACACACGCACACATACCCCCCCATATATATATATATATATATATATATATATATATATATATATATATATATATATATATATATATACAGCAACCTGATTGTAATATCCTGTCCTATTTATTTCAATCCCAATCCAAGGTATTTCACCGGCGAATATTTGTAGGCGAATGCGTGCAGTGGTATTAATATACTTTATTAGTGCTCATCAGATATTTTCAAACATTGTACGTTATTTCAATCCCTTGTCTCCCCGCCTTACGTTCATATGTCCACTGGTATAATCGCGGTACTAAATTGTTGATCCCGAAAAGCTTCGCCATGTGATATTCTTAGTGAGGGAGGACTAACGAGAAAGTATACATTCCTATGAAATCCACCGTTCGCTCCCCCCCCCAAAAAAAAGAATCAAAAACATGACAAACACTAAGACATTTCTTTATCTTAATATTATATATATATATAACCGAGACACAAGACGTAATATATTAAGAGATGAGTGAACTATAAGTTACTTTTAAAAGTCGACTTAGTCTTACGTCATGTCTTTTCTTATCTGTATTGTTTTGAGTCTATTCGTCTATCTGCGTTGCAGCATTAAATTTTTTTTATTGGTTTATTTAGTATGAAAACAGAGTAGCTATAGTAAATAAGTCACTGTACAACATGATTTCGACATGCTGAGACGTAATGGCTGCATATTTACCGTTATATTATTGTCTTGTTGCTGGTATGCTCAGCCATATATCTTTTATTTCTGGTAGCATGTTCAGCCAAATATCTTTTATGAGCGTCGGCATTTGGTCTGGCTTGTTACTCTGTGAAGTCTCTCAATCACATAAAACGGATTCTGAATATCATTTTCATTTCCTTTGTGTTTCATGAGCATAAAACGTGGATTTGTGGCGACTAGTCTCGCTAACTTAAAACAACATGTCACCTGATAAGATTGGACTTGACTTTTTGGCTAGCAGCAAATGTACTATTGGTCCTGATTCATTATTTGTTATCAGTCAAGAAAGTAGAAATTCTTCAAGACTCAAGCAATTTTCATTTTGTTACCAATCCACAAATTTCTTTTCTGGGGAAACTGGATTTCCTCACATTGAAAAAAAAAAACACTTTTATCTAATTTTTCCCTTGTGTGGAGACACCTAAACAGGGACTTGTAAGACATATCCCGTCCTATTGAAGTCAACCGAACAAAAAAAAAGCGTAGTCGTCGCAGATCTCTTACATGCTGATGTCAGTCACATATGTTTTCAGAAAGTCGTTTTGCAAATATTATTAGAGCCTAAATGAGTACAATGAAAAAAAATTCCACTTTCACCCCAAACAAGACACAGCTCAACCTTGATGTAGAGGGCTACTATCGGGGGACATAACTTGAAGGGATACTATGAAAGCAGATGAGCAGCAAGATGTCTGTTTACATTACACTTGAACTTCTGCATGTCAGTTAGTTGGGAAGCAGAATCCCGGAAGGGAGTTCCAAAGTATAGCAATTCTGGGGAAGAAACTATTGGAGTAGAAGGCTTTCTTCCATCCAGGGGGTCTCTACTGTGTAGGGGTGGGATCTTGCTGCTAGTCGGGTTTGTCGGGCGAGTACAAGTGCTTGTAATTCATCGGAGTGTTCACCATTAAAACACATGTAGAACAGGCAGAAGGATGCAACATTTCGTCGATGGGACAGAGTTTGGAGCTTAGATGACAGTTCAGGACCTATCAGGTTGGCGACTCACTTTTGAACCCAGTCAAAGAGTGACAGACTAGTAGCAGATGCACCAACACAAATGTGACCATAATACCCCATACATGAGCGAATGGTGGCCTTATAGAGGTACAGAATACTTTCAGGCGTAAATACCTTTCTAACACGGTAGAGAATGCTTACCTTCCTCGCAGCGGCTCTGGCATATAATAAGACTTAATTATCATATCTGTGAATAGCCTAAATCATACAAATTAATATCATCTTATCAAGATGAATAGTTCTAGTAATATTCATCATTCATATTTATTTACTTGTTTCCTCACTTGGAGAAACTTAAACACAAGTTTAATCTTTAATATCGAAATTCCTTAGATCCTCCAGAATCGCCCCATGCTTTTTTGAAAGAAAAGTAAAACAGTAAAACAGGCTGAGTTTGAATAGTAAAATAAAATAAAGCAACCGACTACACCCAAAGAAAAGATATGCGTATACTTTTCGTACCGGAGGTAGCTTATGATATTTGCCTAAAGCAAGATTTGAAGTTGATTTTCGAAATCCAATCATTTACAATATCTATGATGTAGAAGTAGTTTTAATAAATGAATAGTTAAAGTTTTATTCTAAACATATGCAAATGTATACCCTACTTATTATATTTTTAATTACCCTTTTCTCCCTGCCCCTCTAACATTATCTCTCCCAAAGACCCCTAGCCGTAATAAAATGCCATAGAATATTCCCCTTGGTCGAAGGAAGCCATTCCGCCATTATAATACTGCATAAGAACGACAGCACGTATATTATTTGTTAGATAATAAAACCTATATTAAACTGATACCAGTCTCTTCTTCATCTTCGAATATCTTTTCACTTACTACATTGCTGCCGTTGATACACATGAAGGATTTAATTAGTTTTTATTAAGAACATCAGTAGTTGAAGATGGAAGATGATTAACAATACATGGCTTGATGATAAAAAATATGAACCTAGTTAAGTCTTATGTGGAAACAAAAATAATCTGCGTTGCCTTGTCGGCAGTCCCTCGCAAATCAGGGTGCTTGAGCGCAAGACAATAACATCTTTCCTAGCCTGGAATTTTTATCCTCGGCCCCCAAAGCTAATAGAGATTAGACCATTCCTGTAATGATCTGATCCTTTTTGATTGCGATGTAATGCTCTTCTTGTAGAGTTCTAGGAGGTCTACCCTCGCAGGTTTTGCCTTCGAAGGGGTTAGTTTATTGCTAATCGCCTCAGGCGCTCTTACCGGGGAATGTTGACGAGGCTGCCTAGCTACTTTTTGCATGTTAGAGTGTCCCTCCTCGGGGGCGTTGACTTCTCAATCCCACTTTCCGACCGTGGTATCGGCCCTGTCGGTGGGGCATTAGGATACGCCGACTTTCCCCCTGCAGAGGGTAAAAGTCCCTCAATGGGCGTCCTGGATATGACCTTAAACTATATCCAGTGGTGAGGCCCCAACTTGTGGGCTTTGGGGAGTGTGGAGCCACCCATTAATTGCCATTGCTCCCAGGTCCACTGACCCGGAGTGGTAGTACCTGTTAGGGTCCCAACTATGGGTTAAATAGAAACCGACGTGAAAACAACAAATATATTCTATTAAAAAAATTTTTCTTCAAAATCTTTGGATTCGGCATTAAATAACCCGAAAAGGGTTGATATGCCGTAAAACAAAAACAACCAACCAACAGACCGTGGTATCACAGTTATTGCATAGAGAGAGAGAGAGAGAGAGAGATAGATAGAGAGAGAGAGAGAGAGAGAGAGAGAGAGAGAGAGAGAGAGAGAGAAAACTCCAACGAGAAGATGTCATGCCGGTGAGGATGACGTCCCGATATCAAAAAGCTACTCATATTTTTAAAAAGACCAAAAACATTTACAATTCTATTCTGTAGATGAGAATGACTACATATAGTACTACGTCAAATGTCTAATACTTTCAAATTTAACATAGATAAACAAGAACTATGTCTAAAAGACTTTATATACTTATATAGATTAGCCATAAAAAAGAAACAGGGGATATGTTTTACGTATTTTATCCAGCTATTTTGGTTTGTATCAGTAAATTTACTGCAAATTTCTAAGTATTTTTTTGGCATTTCATAAAATCGACAATGCGTCCTCCATGATTAGTCAGGCGGGTTGCGCTGCTACGCGCCTAGCTCTCCTGCTCTGTCGGACTGATATATTGTTCTGATCAGTCATAGGAGGCGCAATCTCCCAAGCTTTATATTCTCTCTTTGAGAAGAAGTTAGTTTATCGACGATCACCCTACTGGTAAATGCCAACGGGGCTTTGAGGTAATTTTTGTAGGGCCTAAGTGCAGTCCCTTTAGTATGCTGGCCTCTCTACCCCCACCTTCTGACCTTGCGCCATATTTTTCAGCAATGGGAAGGAGGTTAATACCATCAAAGGGGCATAATTCTACAATCCTCAGATTTTATTTTATTTATTATTAGCCGTCATTATCTGGTATTGCCATGGAGTCTGATTTCATTTGTGTTAATGAGAGTTTTAAAAGTCAAATTGAAATGCTTTCAAATTCCGTCGAAATATCACAATGTGGTTCATTTATGTGTCGTTATTAAGCTAGCAGACTTGTTTCAGAATAAATCGAAAATAGTCTTTTTAATTCAATTTCGCAATTTCATTTTTAATTAAAAGACTAATTGACTTATAGTAAAAAAAAAACACAAATCTTTGAGCCAAGTAATGTTGTTTGTGTAAATAAATGGAACTTAAGGCTGTTGATCGTTGTAATTTCATCTAACAGCAGTCATAATAGCGTAACGGTTACAGGAGTCGTCTAGGCGGTCAAGTTTCGATCTTAGTTTGGAGGGGCAATATAAAGTTTATGAATGACTATAAATGTTGAGCAAGTGAAATTAACAAGCATATAATGCAAAGTTCTTAAGGCGTTTGGACAATAATGACCATTGTAATTTTACTTACCTACTCAGCTAAAATAGCGTAACGGTTAGACGCAACGAAGAATTGTAATATAGCAAAACAATCTGTCGGTCGATGCCCCTCTCTCTCTCCCCTCTCTCTTTCTCCCCCTCTCTTTCTCTCTCTCTCTCTCTCTCTCTCTCTCTCTATATATATATATATATATATTATATTTTGTTATGTTGATTTTTGCAAAAATATTATTTATATATATATATATATATATAATATTTTTGTAAAAATCAACACAACATAATATAAAATAAGAACATTATACGGTGGTGCATATATGTATGATTGTTTCATAATCATTCGGACAAATTTAAACATTATATCATTTAAATGTATTCAAAAATAGCTACTCATCAGACATCAAAATACATTTGTTATATATATATGAACATATTCATAATCACTATTTTAAGAGACCCAGCAGTTGACTCACCTTTCTTTCTCTTTTTTTATTTGTTTATTTATTTATTGATTACCTTTCTCACTTTCGTATTTCTTATTGCTTAATGCCAATTCTACAATTTCCAATTTTTATATTCATTCATTATTTTATATTACGTTTTCCTCTCTGATTTATTCATTTTATTGATTTAACTTCTCCCTGCCACTGGACTCAAACAGTGCCGATTCAGGAGAGGTGGAGTTGGTGATTGCACAACCCTTGACACATAATTACGCGCGCAACTGCCCATACAGGGTGTATCCTTTGTATTTCGAGACTGAACAGGAGCATCAAATATGACTAAGATTACGTAGCATAAATTACATCTTTTTGATTTACTAGGTTTATAATTTCTAGCTTTATCTACTATTGGACATTTTAATTAACATTCTATTTTATTTTTACGAAGTTCCCTAACCTAATCCCCTAATGCAGTCGCGTTTCTCCTCTTATTTTTAATATTTATTCTTGTCCTATCATTATTTCTATCCTAATTTTAATTCCGATGTGGTTTATTTCTGTGGTCCAGTGTTAATTGATACAATATGATTGTAGTATCTGCCCATTAAATATCTTTTTATTATTATTCACCTAAACTTCACATTTGAATTCAATTTCAGAAATTAAGCAATTGCCTTCCAATGGAAACTCGTTAAGTATTCTACAATTGCATTTGTTCTCAATATTTAATTCAGCTGATTCAATCCTTCTATTATTTATTATTTCATTGATTTTACCATTATACGTTATTATAGTTTTACTTAAATTTGCCGCGGTTGAGAATGAAAGTTTAACTGTCTTCTTATTAATTACTTTACTATGTATGGGGGAAATTCTTCTCAATTGTTTCGTAACATTCTCTTGTGATATTATTTTGTATATGTTCACTGAGAGGTGGATTAAACTAAACTTGCTTTTAGTGCCTACTTTTGTTTTTAATGACTGTCTTATTATTATATACTTATTTATAATTTTTAATTTCATTCATTCTATTCTTATCTTTATTTTTATACCCATTTTTATTCCTTACATTTTTTTCCTTTATCGCCATGTTATATGATATTGTGCAGTTCATTTATCTTCATTATCGACCTCCTTCATGTAATTCATCTTTTCTTGATATCCTGATCCAGTTAATGCGTCATTATAGTACTCCTTATTTTTATCGAATATATTCTCATTTTTAGGATATCCTAGATATTCTTTTTGATATACTGGGGATAATTGCCTTTTCATACTTTTAAGATGATTAGATTTATAGTCTATATAGAATAGTGTTTAGTTCAGTTTATGACTGTTTATACGTATTGTTGTTAAGGTTTATGGTTGTATCCAAATTTTTTAATATTTTATAATTGCAGCCTAATGTTATTTCTAACTTAAGTTCATTAAAGAATAGCTTAATTTTCTTTCTAGTTTTTTCGATTATTAGATCGCTTGAATTAACTAAAAATAATGCATCGTCTCTATATAGTCTTCCATTTAAGCCCGGTATATATATTTTTTTTTGCACAGGAATCACCACTTATCAAGGCTCGGAGTCCACTCGAGGGTAAGTATTAATGGGTATGCATTAGTCAATGTGATTATAGCGTAGTTAACATAAGTAGTGGGAATTTTGTAAATTGGATTTCTTAGGGGGACGGTTCATCAAGAACTTGTTTACGTTGGACTTGAAGACAATCAGATTGTAGTCAGTTGGAAAGCAGGCAAACAGACGAGAGTTCCACATGCGAGCAGTTCAAAGGAAGAAGCTTTGTTCGTGGAATCTACATTTAGGTTTAGGCACAGATAAAGAGGAAAATTATTGATAGTGGTTTTGGTTAGACGAGTGTTTTTTGTGAAAGTTTGGCGAGGGGGGACCATAGATTCTCAGTGCTTCTCAGATGGGCACTTGCCATGAAAATAACGATAAAGCAGAGACAGGCTTGCAACTTCTCTTCTGTGGGAAAGAGGTTGCAGAGAAGAAAAAAGGGCATTCCACACTAAGCTACGAAGTCTATTTTGAACTCTATCAAGAAAGTATAAGTTACTTTTAGCAGCTCCTGATATATATATATATATATATATATATATATATATATATAGAGAGAGAGAGAGAGATAGATAGATAGATAGATAGATATAATCTAAATAATACGCTCCCAAAAAAGCCCTAGAAATTTGAAAGTGCAATCAAGACAGCCCTATAATTAAAAAAAAAACATTTAACAGAAGTAGATATATGTGCGTGCAAACATTTAACAGGTAAACTCTTAAACTGCTGATCACATAACACTGAAATTTACAGAAAATAGTAATTATACACCAGGGATAGTTTATAACGAGTAAAATCTTTCTTTGTGTCGATAAATAACGCGTACAGACATATATTGGCAAGTTGGAATTTGAAACGTTCATTTCTACAGGCCGACATGTTTGTATTTTTTCTGTGCATACTCACATAAATGTATTTCTTCAAGTGTGTTAATATTTATACTTTATTATCTTTCTTTAACAATATCCGCCAAGAAAGTGACTTGCTATGTTGAATGTTTTGGTTTCGATTCTAGCTGATGATACCCAGTCATTTATATAGATATATATTTGCCATCATGTTTTTGGGTTAATAAATGCGAATATATGCATGATATTTAATATATTTAAACGTATTTTACGGTAAGCGGATTCCAAATATTTATTTACAAGCTTGGAAAATAAAACTTTTCTTGTTCATTTCTTACAGTCTTTTAAGACGATAAATATTTGTCGACAATTATTTTTTTGCCAGAAATCCCTCATGAACGACGACAAAATTCAATGAAAAAAACAAAACAATACTTTTCTTAAGTAAATCTTCCACGACAGGGGACAAATTTTAAGTACAGTTTTGATAGAAAAGCTTATTTGGACATAATATCAGGTTCCTGTGTTTCTTTTTTTCTTTCTTCAATTTTTTCAAGTAGTACGTAAATATTGTTTGAGATTCTAAAATTAGAAATAGTTATAGTCTAGTCTAACTTTTATATTGCTATTTTTCTTCAAATTACATAATTAATCCTGTTCCCTTTAGATAATTTTCTTTTCTCTAAATAGCCTTTCTTTTACTTTAAATAACTTCTCTTTTCCTATAAATAATTTCTCCTTTTCATTTTTTGTAAAGACATCTCTATATATCCTTTCTTTTTTTATTCGTTCATCGATTAAATAAACAAATATTAATTTACAAAAATTCTAAAGTTTTTGAATGCGTGTGTTGTGGTTTTAGAAAGTTTTCCTTTCACATCCTTACACATTTACTGAATTCCAATATTTTAAAGAAAATTATGACAACACAAAATAGAGATCATTTTAATACAAAATAGAAATTTTCGCAACTAATAAAACATAATTATTACATTTTGTAAAAACAAATAATAATTTCAATGACACTATTAAACTAATTCGTCTCTCTGACTAAAATACAAAATGACGTATTTTTTTTTACATTAAGTACAACTCACTGTTCACATGCGAAATGTCGACTTTCATAGATTTTCGGGTATGCTGATAACGAATATCACAGGTAAATTTGAGGCTGACAGGTAGTTTACCAAATATGAAAACATGATATCCAAGGTAAAAGCTAATGTAATCCCTGGCAGCCATTTGTTCATAGCAGAGGAATTGGTAATGCGTGTGCGTAACGGCTTTCCGATTAAACACCCGAATCTCCACATGTTAAGATCGGCTTTCGGAATAAACACCCCAAACCTCCCCATGTTAAGAACGACTTTCGGAATAAACACACCTAACCTCCCCATGTTAAGAGTAACTACGCACTAACTATGCTCCCGTTGTTAAGATGTCGACACAGAAATGTCAGCTCACCCATTTTGTCTTGTAATTGTCGAGATTATGCTAAAATCAATCAAGTATTTTAAATCATGAAAGAAACATAATTTTTACATTACATTTTGTTTTCCATGCGGCATCAATATTGTCGTTATCAAGACGTCGACACGCAGTCATAGATGTTAACTTTTTACTTAAATAACCAGCTATCGGTCAGACTGAATGAAAAAGTTAATAATCGATTCATTTAAGGCCAATGCTGAAGTCACAGTACCAATCTCCCAACTAGTAGAATATAAGTGTAAGTCCGCATATCAAATTGTTGGGAAATTCACTCATGCTTTTAACTGAAACTAATTCAACTGAAACGCTAATTAACCCTTATTGTCGAGTGACTTTTTGCCTCGGCAAGTGTCTTCTAATTATAATATACAAAAACATGGAAATAATTCGTTTATGCATTTGTAGTTTTACGATTACAGACAGTAACTAATCATTTTATGGCATCCAATTCCTAGTTGTAATAATCTATTTATTTTATTTTAATTTATCATGATTACTTATCTATAAAACAGATTATCTATAAAATTGATTGCTTATCTATAAAACTGATCACTTATCTATAAAACTGATAACTTATCCATAAAACCGATTGGTTATCCATAAAACTGATTACTTATCCATAAAACTGATTGCTTATCTGCAAAACTAATTGCTTATCTATAAAACACCAACGATGTTTAGATTAACAAAAAGTAATTTCGAAAAATTACTTATTTAAGATTTGGGTTTACTTTAAGATTATGTTTCATTTCGCTATGCACATTTATCGTAAATTATTGGAAACAAACGCATAATACGCATATACTAATCACGTTGACACACCGGTTCTCGTTAAATCACCAAAGTTAAGTAACGTTAAGCGACGCTGAACCTGGTCAGTACTAAAATGGATGACCATTTGCGAATACCAGTCGTTGCATAGGGAAAAGCTATGTGTTTATACCGCTCTGGACTATTTCTTGTCACTGGGATCAAACAGTATCGATTCAAAAATGTGGTTGGGGATTGAGAAACCTTTGATTCACAAGGGGATACCGACGTCCAAACTGAACGAGGTCTAACCCTAACCTCAATTCAGACAGTTGAAACTGTTGTTTTGTGGTAACAGTTCACGCTAACCTACTATCTCTGGCCTTGCTGTCTTTTCAAATATCTAATTTATCATTTACAAGGCCTTTGTATGGTGATACAGTTTTAAATATAAAAATTAATTAGTTATTCTGTTAGACTGGGATTATATTTTAGTATGTCGAACGACTCATAGCTTTGCGTCATAGTAACATTTACACGAGAAAAGATAACGGTAGTTCCTGCGTCAAAGGTGCTTTTAAATCTAAAAGAACGCAGTAAAATCTTATCTATGCGTCCGAAGGACGCAAGTCATTCTTTTCCTAAAAAAACGATATATTACAATGCACATAGGAAATCTGTTGAGGTTATCGTTTACTTCCCGTTTTTTGTCTGTTCTTTTTCTGTCTTTCTTCTATCTTCTCTATTGCCATACGATTTTGAGGTAAGAAAAAAAAAACTGTCGATCTGCTCTACTGAGCGTTATGTTTGTAACTGGACAGTTTCATTTTGTGGCAAGGACCAAGAAAAACATTTATTCACTATACATATGGCTGACTGTGAAGGAAGATTCTAAACTCAGAACTGCATTCTCACACCCACCCGAACAAACTGCCATGCATTAATGAATATCTTCCACAAAGTATTCATATTATATTTATACTGCTGTTCGTTTTATGTAAGAAAAAGTGTAAACAATATAAGAATCTTATTCTTATATTTATGATTCCCAACATGCATAAGCTTTTACAAAACGTAACCAGTGCCTCAGCTTTGTTCACCATCCACGTATTCCTTAATGGTTATTTATGACAATGGGTATTTGAAATATTGTTGATTGTCACCAGTGTATTTTTTTATTTCATTGTTGGTGAATGGAGTTTTCATAAAATCTATCATAATCCTAACTATGGAGAGAGAAAGAAATGGACATATTATCATCCTTCAGAACATGGATAAATTAATTCTCAGATTAAACGGATTATGGGAAAACAGAGTACACAATATGTAGTAGAGATGCTGATAGATATGCATACGCCGTCAGAGATGGATAAATATCTAAAAAGGGTTGGTAAAATATTAAAAGTGTGTTTCCAAAATACAAGTCAATGTTTTCATAAAATAAAAACCGATACATTTTAAAGCAGATAGAAACCCTGTCAAGGGTATGAGTTCTTTTTGATCTTCTACATTTTTACTTCTTTATTCATCGAGCATTTCAAGCTAAGCATAAGGACACTCGACCCTCCTTACTGGCTGTTTTGTTTGTAAGATATAAATTTAATTTTGTGGCAAGGATCGGGAAAAGGCATTTATCAACTGTACAGTATCAGAAAGCGACGCAGTCCTTGGTTTCAAATAGTGCGTTTTGACGAAAGGTAACATATTTGAAATGATGCAAAGAAAAGCGCAAACAATTGATATAAATTTAGCTAACTTGGCGGATGAAAAAGATGGATAAAAGCATGAATGTTATGGATGTTTTACCAGTTAACAAGTCTTAACATAACAATGATATTTTGGGAATAAAAAGCGAGAAAATATTAATTAACAACAAAATTTATTTATATCAACAATTTTACAAAAGTGTAAAATATACTATGTAAGACTAAAAGTATGAGAAATTTTAAAGTTCCTGAATAAGAAATAGACAAAAGCGACAGAAAAATCGGCTCCAAAATGTATGTTGTGCATGTGTGTGTGTGTGTGTGTGTGTGTGTGTGTGTGTGTGTGTGTGTGTGTGTGTATGTGTGTGCGCGCGCGCGCGTGTGTGTGTCGGTTCATCTTCAGGATGGGTGCAGAATCGTTACTGGAGAAATAGCACGACAAAGGAATTTCAGCTTTGAGCAACTCAAGGTTTCTAAATGGACGTTATTGATGCTGAAAGCAGAAGAATGTCACAAGTGTCACATGCTCCTGTGAAAACTAACTCGCCTTAAGAAGTGAATAGAATATATTTTTGCTGAATTTGAGGTATTACATTCCCAGCCCAAATACCATGAGCGTAGGTCGAATGATGATTTCCTCTATATGAGGAAAAGTTATGAAGGCAAAGTAAGTGGAACTCGCACATAGTTTCGCTAATTCTCCTATTGATACACAAGAGTTTGCATGGAGCTAGATCCACTATCAGGCCGCCGAATTTTATAGACCAACAATGAGATTAGACTGGATAAAGGTGCTAATATGTTCATTCTTAACAGTAATGATTACAATGGAAAAATGTTAGATATTCTGAACGATCGGACTAAGTTTAAAAAGCTAGGTGACATTTCAAATGACAGCATCTTCTGTACATGTGTAAAACTTCAAATGTTTTCCTTAAATACATGGAAATAAATTTATCCGCAGGAATATCTATGACAGGATCCGGTCTGTGGGTTCACAGCGACCACAATTGTACGGGCTATCCAAGATCGATAAGGATAGTGTCCTCTTCAGGCCCATGTTATCTATGATTGGATCAGCTCAACATGAGCTGGCTAAGTGGTTGGCAGAGATCCTGGACCCCGTGCTAAACAAATGTTTAAGCAATTGTATTACATACTCTTTCCATTTCGCCACTGCCATATGTGACCAAGAATGTAGTCCGCAAACTAACTTGTTTTTTTTTATGTTATTAACCTATTTACAAACGTTCCTCGCGACGAAACCATACAAATATGTGCCCATTTTCTGTATCGTAGCAGAGTAATCCCTCCTGCTTCTCAAGAGAATATTTTTCTGGAACTTATAGAACTGGCTACTAAGTCAATCAGTTTCAGCTTCAACAATGAGCTGTATCAGCAGGTTGATGAGGTTGCAATAGGCTGTCCTCTTGGTGCTATCTTAACGAATATTTTCCTATGTTTCTAGAAGTCTATTTTATTCACTCGGGTTGCTAGACTCTTTCGTTGTTGGCGGTACGTTGATGACACTTTCGTTATTTTCAAGTCCCGTCATGAAGCAAGTCACTTCTCCCTGCAATTCAATAATCTTCACCTCGCACTGCAATTCACCATGTAATCATTAAAAAACAATGCTTATTTTCTTAATTCTTTGGGAATAAATTGTGAGTGTTAGGGAAATGATTGTTTATCACAAATTTCTTCATGAGTGTATGTCTTAGGGGATGAAAATATAAATAAACCATAAATTATTAAAAAAATAATTACTTTAGTTATTCTGTAAATAAATATTGGCCATTCTAATTAGTTTTTCAAAAATTTTGCTAGCAAATTTTTCAGGCTCTTTATATGTAATTGTCTAAAATATAGAATCTCATTTTCTGGGAGAGTTTGAGCTAACATGTAATGAAGGAATAGAATTTTACCCTGTATTTTTTGTCAAATTATAATTGATATTTTCTGAGATTTTTATAATGAAATGTAAGAAAAGTGAAATAAATGAAACAAAAACATTCGACCAATTGAAAACTTTAAAGCAAATAGATTTAAACAAATGTTAATTAAAAATAAAAATCATTTCAGTATAAATCATTGCAAGCTGTGACGAAAATATCCTATTGTCAAAATGACCGCTGATCTTTTCCCAAGTTAAATTGAGTATCAGATAACAAGTGTTTGGAGTCAGAATTAGAAACAAAAGAAAAAAAAATATATGCTAACTACTATACACAATTTTGACCTCCAATCTCGTGATAATTTATAACGCTTGCTGACAATTGATATATGTACATATATGTGTGTGTGTGCGCATCTATCTATCTATCTATCTATCTATTTCTATCAATATCTATCTATCTATCTATCTCGCTCTCTCTCTCTCTATATATATATAGATAGATATATAGAAAGATAGATAGATACACACAGTCACATATATATATACACGTGTGTGTGTACATACACATATATATATATATATATATCAAATTTGAAATAATAATATATATATATATACATCAAAAGTACGCTAGAGGAAGGTGTTCATGTTTCATTTCTACAAGAAATCGTCAGACTAAATGGGCAAGTTTTTAGCGATTGCTTGATATCTACATGTTGTTTACTCTAACTAATGAATTAAGCAGATTCGTTGTTATTACTCCATGGCGGAAAGAACACACACACACACACACACACACACACACACACACACACACACACACACACACACACACACACACACACATATATATATATATATATATATATATATATATATATATATATAGTGTTGGAATGATTACTCAGAATCCGAATTGGGAAAATCGTAGTTGATCCTAATTTTCAATTCCAAAAATGATTCTTTAAATATTTTTCTTGTTAAACTTACATTCTTACATTTCCATTACTGGTTCTAATGAAAAAGAAATGACCAAGTAAAATTAGCACAGATAAAACTGGCAACATTAAATGAAAAGGAAAATAATCACAAAATGAAAAATATGCATGACAATGTGTTTATCAAAATCTTGGCCACAATACGTAACGGGAAAATACTGAATCGAAAACAAAATTATACACTGGAAAATGGACGGCGGCTCTCAACTAAATCCCTTGTCCCCTCTCCTTAAAATTAAATTTTACATAAAAAATGTTGAATAGAATCGGAATTGGAATCAGGAGTTTACAACCGAATCTCAAATTTTATCGAAATTATGAAAAATATTAGACTCGTGCTAAGTCAAGGATGATTTTTGGACTGCGTTAAAATCCTTCGACCTGCAGTAATTATCGCTTCCGACACGGATTTGAACATAATTTGGGAACACATGCGTCGTAGATGTAAAACTGGTTGTTAAAGTTTTCTATTCTATTAGTTTCTTAACTCGGATTGATAAACTTTGGGATTCGCTCCCTGTTTCCCTCTTCCCTGACTGTACAAACTTGCAGAAGTTTAAATGTAATATAGGTAGACATCTCGCTGCTCAAACCTACACAGACCCCTGTTAAACAGGATCCCAGATAGTAACTCCTTACCCCTAGAGCGACAAGAATATGCCTTGTTTGAGATGAAAACAGTAAACGAAAATAGACAATGTTGATGAAGAAAGTCGATTCTTGCCTAAGATTTCTGGTTTTATTAGTTAAGTGTAAGAGTTATCGAGTAATGTGTGATGTAGACGAGAATTGCTTTGATTAAAAGTTTACTATTTCTTCTGTTATTGTACTGTTGCATCATCTTTCAATGTTAGATTCGTTAAGGAATCAATGTAGTAACTCTTCTGTTGTCATGAAACCTTCATTTCAAGTATTACCTCCTCCTTTGAGAGTATATATTCTGTCGTTATGAGATTCTCCTCCAAGGCATTACTTCAACTTTTGAGGAGGGGGATAAGATATATTTATTTTGTGGTTATGAGACTATCCTTCTAGAACTTACTTCCCAGGGATTAACATTTTGGAGGTGGAGGGAAAGTGTTATTGTACTGTTTATTCTGTTCTCAAGATACTATCCTTCCAAAAATTTCTTCTTTTTGAGGGTAGTGTAGTATCTGTTCTATGGTCATGACACTATCTTCCCAGGTATTACATCGTCTTGTCACAGTCGGCTGTTTATTAGCAAATTCAACACTTACCCCAATATAATATATAGCAAAATCATATGACTGGAGGGTGCAAATTATTGCTAGTGTTATTGATATACAGATCCAATGCTAGTTTCTATACCGAGTGGGAGAGAGAGAGAGAGGCACAAAGACAGAGAGATAGAGAAAAGGATAGATAGATAGAGAGAAAGAGAAAGAGAAAGAAAGAGAGAGAGAGAGTAAGAGAGAGAGAGTAAGAGAGAGAGAGAGAGAGAGAGAGAGAGAGAGAGAGAGAGAGAAATTTACTCGGCTTCAATTAAGAGCTCTCATGTTCTGTCTCGCTTTTATTAAAGTGCCTCGAAATTGAAGAAACGTGTTTACAACGAAAATATCCTGAGAAATAAATGGGCCTTAATTGCTAATTACATTGTATTGGCTTAATTTTAAATCGGGAATCAAAGACTTTAAATTGAATTCATTAAGCATTCGTAAAACATTTGATGTTCGAATTAAAAAAGAGGCTAAACTTCAAATTAAAAAGCATCTCATCTTCAAATTAAAAAGAAGCTCAACTTCAAATTAGAAAAGAAGGTCATTTTCAAATTAAAAAAGATCAACTTTAATTTAAAAAAGTAGCTTAACTTCACATTCAAAAAGAAACTCAACTTCAAATTAAAAATGTAGCTCAACTTCAAATTCAAAAACAAACTCTATTTCAAATAAAAAAAGTAGCCCAACTTCAAATTAGAAGAGATCAACTTTAAATTAAAAAAATAATTTAACTTCACATAAAAAAAAGCTCAACTTCAAACTGAGAAAATCCAAATTAGAAATGCGGCTTCTACTTATGCAACAGTTGTTTTTTTAAGTTCTGAGAATAAATATATTTCAGATGCAACATTTACACTAAACAAATACTTGTTTTGTGTGAATGCAGTCCCTGAAATGCTACGAGTAGTCGCTGTACATGAAGTGATAAGGTTTACTACAAAGGCTTGATTCACACATTTGTTATTTATGGAATATCTGAAAATGTCCTCTCAATCATCAAATCCGTTCTCTCTAGTAAATCTACAAAAGTGATTATAGGCTGACAAAAGTTCAAAGCAAACAGTAGTAATGGCGGCATGCCTCAAGGATCCATCCTCAACCCTAAATGCTTCTTGCTTTTCTTAAATGACTTTACGAATCATATTCTGAGATTGTTCGATGACATTTATGCAGACGATACAGCTGTCTATGACAACATTTAGAAGAGCACTGAGGATCTAGATCTTTCGGATAGTCTCTGCTTTGACTTGAAGCACATGAAACATGGAGGAAGAATTGGCTTGTTACTTTTAACGCCTTTTTTTAAACCAACGTTTTCTTTTTTACCACCAAGGCTTGGATCCTAACTTCTCCCTAGTCTAAATGAATGTCCCTCTCTCTCTCTTCTCAGGAGAGGCAATTTTTTAAAAATAAGTTTCTAAGACTGATTTTCATCTCAAACTTAAAGTGTAAAACTGACATCAAATTGCTGGAAAATAGTTGATTCCTCATATAACTTAAACCTGTATGTGCTAGATTGGTTCTAAGATGGAATATTGATATTTTATGTGGGAAGTGCTACTGAGAACATTCTTTCTTTTCTCGACAAAGTACAAAATTGACTTCATAAGCTGATGAGATATGATCTCTTCTCGTCTCTACAACCTCTTTCATACAGAAAAGATATTGCTAGCCTCTCTCTACTATATATTAACGTTTATGATAGATTCTCGACCTAGCTCCAATCCCTAAAAAAATCACAAGCACCGAAAAAAAAAACATTCCTTTCTTCTCCAGAACTTTTAGGAACAATTTTCTTTCCTAGAACATTCTATCTACGAAACAAGATACCAAAAGGCTGTTTTCCAACCAACTACAGCATGGTTGTCTTTAAATATAATATAAAAACATACTTGCCAAGCAGTACTCTTGGAAAATCAAGTTCTCATAAGCAATCCTCAGCCTATTCTACTTGCAGCTTTTTTTTTTTTTTACATGAAAGTCACCACTTATCAAGGCCCAGAAGTCATTCGGGGATAAGGGTTATTTTGTGTACAGTAATCAATGGGATAGTGTTGCAGTATTCATTAGTATTGGAGATTTGATAAAGTGTCATTACTTAGGGGGAGGTTCATCAGGAATTTGTTTATGTTTAACTTGAAGACATCCATGTTGAAGTCAGAAGGGAAACAGGCAAGTGGTAGAGAGTTCCACGGGCGTGCAGGTCTAAGCTTTGTTCATGGAATCTACATTTTGGTTTTGGCACAGCTAAAGAGTGGGGACAATTTTAGACAGTGGTTACAGCTAGACGGGTGTTTATCATGAAACATTGGCGAGGGGGGATCAGAGATTGGAGCTCAGACGAGCACCTACCCTCCTTTTAATAATTATTCTAGAATGATCCCTGAACCTTGATCACTGGCGATCTATCAGTACAAAGTATATCATTATGCACATGCTTATTGTATAACTGAAAGGTAGAATAATAATTTATGGCTATTTGAATCTGCATGACATAACATTATTTTCTGTTAAAATAGTAAATAGTAGCGGCTGTATACACATGCTTTTCATTATATATACTGACAAATTGTATTTCTTTAATTTTCACACTTTTGTACCAATTTTCCCCGGTTAAAACACAAATATCAAGTTTCGCATTGGGTCAAATGCCTTATATAGTAAATTTCAAATCTGTAGATCAAAATCTGACGGAGGAGTTTGGTAGGCAAAATTTTTAAACAAAACATATACGCATATATAAATATATATAGAAAGAGGTTTGTGTTTACTATAACCTTTTTACGCAAATATTACGCAAGTATTAATGTGTTATCGGCAGTTGCAGTAACTCTCGTTTCTCCTTTTTTGTCCTTCAGTCCCCATTTCCAATGAATGATTTTCTGACAAAGGGTAAAGGAAAAGCTGCTTTCTAGGTCGGTAGTACTTTGTAAAGAGTAGCCTGAGATATCGGAAAATTTCCGTTTCTATGTCTATCCTTGTGGTCATGTCACTAGTAGGGTGCTGGAGGTAAACGTTTCATCTGGGCCGACGTTACCCGCGTGATAGTCAGGGACCCGAACCTTGAATTAACCACTAAGAAGGCTGTCCTATCAGCAGGTGCAAAGTACCGGGGCTGCTGTATTGCCATTTGGTGAATGGATTCTGGACCATACAGTAGTTTCTGGTAGGGCCTCTCGATGCCATACTAGTGGGTAATTGTTACGGCTTTACCTTATCATGTGCCACAAAAAAAAAAAAAAATTTCTTGTCTTTTTCTCTCTTATTTTCCCTCTCTGTCCTGCTCCAACCAAGTCTACCGACCTGCTCCACAAATCCCAAAACCTCAATCACGACAAATCTCCAAAAAAGAAACACGAATAAACCTAGAACCCCATTCACCAATGTAGACCCCTACTACCAGGTGTCCTTCTCCAACATCAGGGGTCTTCATTCCAACCTTCCAGAGGTTGAAACCCAATTACAGGAGACGAAACCGGACATATTCTTTCTAAGTGAAACTGGCATAGGGCCAACCACTTCTCTATTCATAATTAAAGGATACTCCAACTTAACATCTAAATCTGACCTCCAAGATCGCCATGGGCATGGAATATGTGCCTACGTCAAAGATGGCTTTCCATTTGGTAGGGATATTTCGAGAGAAGACCCTAATTTACCTTATATGTGCTTTTGGGTAACACTAGCTTACACCACTGCATTTATATTTGCCCTCTATCGCCCCGACAACAGTGGGGTTACTATCTCTAAGAGTATATCCGATAAAATTGACCACATCCTGTCTGCTCATCCTTCGGCTAACATTCACATTTGCGGTGACTTCAATATCCATAATGTGGAATGGTTGACCCACTCAAATAAAACCGATGACGAGGGGAGGGTTTGTCATGATTTTGCCATTGCCTATGACCTCACTCAGATTGTTCGCGAACCCACACGTGTGCCCGATACACAATATGCAAGCCTTCTAGACCTTTTCCTCACAACTTCCCCTGAACTGTGTTCATGTTCTGTTCTATCTCCTCTGGGATCCTCTGACCACTCTGTTGTAGCAGTTAAGATAAAAACGAAATGTAATAAGTCTTCAGACGTACCTCTCCACCGTACTGTATATCGATACTCTATGGCTGACTGGGATAGCTTCCGTACATTCATATCTGTCCTACCTCTGCATTCCATGTTTAAAAAAGATGTGTCCTCTATAGTATCAGACCTGACCGAATGGTTAATTATAGGCATAGACCGATTCATACCATCCAAAAAATTTCAACAAAAACCTAACAGCCAGCCATGGTTCTCCCCTGAATGTGCTGCTGCCGTCGCGCATAGAAATCACTTTTTCCATAGCTACCAACGTAATAGATGTACTGAGACTAAAGTTGCTTTCAGGACTGCCAGCAACCACTGTAAAAGAGTAATAAAACATGCAAGAGAGCTATATGCTCAGTCTGTTAAATCCAAAGTAGCTAAGCAGCGGCTTGGTTCCCACCAGTTCTGGCAAATAGCAAACAGGATCTTAAACAGAAGTGTGCGTTCTATCCCAACTATCATCAATGGACTCGAGGTCATCTCGTCAGCACCAGACAAGGCCAGACTATTTGCCAAGAACTTTGCAGCTAATTCTACCCTATGCGACAAGGACCATCAACTCCCCGTATTTCCTCCTATAACAGACAACACGCTATGCAACATACAAATATCTGTGCATGAGGTCGCCAAGCTAATCAAGAACCTTGATTCCAGTAAAGCAACTGGCCCTGATGGCATTCCAGTTATAGTGCTGAAAAAGCTTCAACTAGAACTTGCCCCATACTTACAAAGCTGTTTAAGCGTTGCCTTAAGGAGAAATGCTTTCCAACACCCTGGAAAACCTCATCAGTATGCACTGTATTTAAGAATTCAGGTGAAAAGTCATCTCCCTCTCAGTACCGACTGTCATAAGTAAGTTGTTGGAATCCATATTAAATAAAGAAGTAGTCAACCACCTCAACAGAAACAACCTTCTTAGTGACATGCAATATGGTTTCCGTTCTGCAAGATCTAAAGCAGATGTGCTAACAGTTATATCACATAGGATTAGTGAATCTCTTGACAAAGGTTTCCTTTCCAGGAAGTAGTGGTTGATGGACAAGTAGTGGTTGATGGACAAAAATCAGAGGCCCGCAGTATTAATGCTAGAGTCCCCCAAGGGTCCATCCTGGGCCCAACTCTCTTCCTGATCTACATCAATGATCTCCCAAAACACATACTTAAATCATTCGTTGACATCTATGCTGATGACACGACCATCTATGGCAACACATCAAAGGCCGTAAATGACAAAGTTCTCTCTAATTCTCTCTCCTCTGATCTTGAGCACATGGTACAATGGGGGAAGAGGTGGCTGGTCACTTTTAATGCATCCAAAACCAAGCTTCTATCTTTACATCATCAACGCTCTGATCCCTATCTGGCATCAATTGAAATGGATGGCTCTCGTCTTGGAGAGGCTCCATGTTTTGACAAGCTTCTGGGTTTGACCTTTACTCCTGAGCTGAAATGGAACACGTACATCAAATCTGTTGCCAGGGATGCTGGGAAAATGGTGGGATCCTTCTACCGCTCCAGAAGATATCTCACTACTGATGCAATTCTCTATCTATATAAAAGCCAAGTACGTCCAAGGATGGAGTACTGCTGCCACATCTGGGCAGGAGCTGCTAAAAACAGCCTATCCTGCCTTGACAGAGTACTAAATAGACTTTGTGGTTTAGTGGGGGATGCCCTTTTCTCTTCCCTGCAACCTCCCTCCCACAGAAGAGACATTGCGAGCTTGTCTTTGTTTTATCGTTATTTCCATGGCAGGTGCTCGTCTGAGCTTCAATCCCTCGTCCCCCCTCGCCAATCTTTCATGAGAAACACCCGTCTGGCTGAAACTACGGTCAATAATTTTCCCCACTCTTTATCTGTGCCTAAATCCAAGCGTAGATTCCATGAGCAAAGCTTCTTTCTTAGAACTGCACGCTAGTGGAACTCTCTGCCGCTTGACTGTTTCCCACCTGACTCCACTTGGACATCTTCAAGTCCAACATAAAAAACTCCTGACAAACCGCCCCCTTAAGACACTCTATCAAAACCCCCAATACTAATGATTACTACAATACTATCTCATTGATTACTGTACATGCAATAACCCTTATCCCTGAGTGGCCTTCGGGCCTTGATAAGTTGTGACCCCCATGTAAAAAAACAAAATCATGTAGAATATTTGCTTGAATATAATTACACGTAATAGTTTACTAAAGATGATCATCCCATAAGAAAACCGAAAACAAAAATAATAAGGAATTAATTAAAATTAATATTTAAAAGAATATACAAATTAACTAGATCTTTTACAAATAAATGCAATCCCACGCTCCATATATAAAAAGTTGCATTTTCTTTTAAAATAAAAATGAAAAAAAAAAGGAATTTTGATATGAATATCAATACACAAAAAATCCAAATTTATTGGAGTATATATATATATATATATATATATATATATATATATATATATATATATATATATAAGTATAAATATCTATGGACCGGCCCACTGCCTTTGCTTGTATCGCGGCTGTCAAAAACGTTATTGCTATGGAAACCAGCTTGTATTTAATAAAATTTAGACTTTTTTCTACAGCTCAACCATATTAAGTATAAATAAACTTCAATCATTGCTTAACTTGTAGACATAGTTTCAATCATGAAACTACGTTTTGTTGTGTTTTAGTTTCGATTCTAGCTAATGGCACTAAAATCATATTTTGTTACTTTTGAAAGTATGACTATATATTGAGTACAATATAATATGAAATAATTGACTCTATAATAATAAATACGAAATCTGCGGAAATTAAAATATCATATATAAGCGTAAGTTCTGACCGGGCAACACCGGGCGTCACTGCTAGTATATATATATATATATATATATATATATATATATATATATATATATATATATATATATTAAATTGGTATATTTAGGCAGCATTTTTTCATTCAAGCAAACATTATTAAATGCAACAGAGACACTTTGCCTTATGATGAATTTTTACAACAGTTTTTGACAGTAACAACTACGGAACCTTTATTAATATTTTCGATTTTGATATAAAAAAGATTATACGGAAAATCGAAAAATTAAAGACAAAGCATCATAAAGCAAAGTGTCTCTTCCGTTGCATTTGATAATATTGGCTTGAATATATATATATATATATATATATATATATATATATCACATCTCTTAAATGATAGTTGTACTTTTTGAAAATCTATTCTTAAAGTGTAACATCATGAGAAAGAGCAACAGGTCATACTTAAACACTAGAGCATTAGTCATATTTGTCATTTTTTTCGTGGGATTTTTTTGCAGTCAGTAAATAATTAGTTCAAGTACTACACACTCATCCGATTGAGCAGAATACAAACCAAAACAATATAACATTATAAGGAAGGAACACTTATCTGATTCTAATCATGCATCTAAGTATTTGCGATATGGGTTTTTCTTTATAGTAATAAGTTTCGAAACATCAAATAAATAAATAAATAAATAATAAATAAATAATAAATAAATAAATAATAAATAATAATAATAATAATAATAATAATAATAATAATAATAATAATAATAATAATAATAATAATCATTAGAAATAATCCTGTAAACCTGGATTAAATACTAGGAGGGGAAGGAATACTAATCGAAAGGGACATTGCGACTATACAACAAGCAACAATGATAACAACACCTGGAATTTTTAGCAAAATTCTTGAATGCGGAAACCAACAAAGAAAATCCCCGAACACGAACCAGCCACTTGGAAATTGCAACAGAAGTACAATGAAAAAAAAAAAAACAGAAAAAAAAAAAACACGACATGAAACTAATTAATCGAGACTGTTAGAAATGTTATAAAATGCGTCTTTCCACATAAAATAAACAGAAACGGCTGAGGAGGATGGACAGATCAAGGAGATTGCACTAGACAGATCTTTACTAGATGAGAGTGGAGAGTTTTGAGGATTTAGGGAGGCTTATTGCTACCTAAATTCCAAAGAAGATCAATGGTTGTTACCAGCGAGAAATTGATTGTAAGCAACTGTAGCGAGATTGCAAAGTAATTTGAAATATTTATTGATAGCTTGAAAGTGTTGGAAACTTAGCAGACTTATTATCAGCTAAACTGTATAGAACACCACCAGGTATTGCCAGCAAGTATTCAATGATGATATCCTGTGTGAGAAGTCCTTGCGAGTAATAAAAATACCCAAGAGAGTAATAGAAACCAGACATAACTTCCTCTAAGTCAAATATATACAGAGAAACGCATCGAAACAAGGAGAGCAGATGTTATAATAATCACCAAGAAAGAAAAACCCGCCAAGTCGTAGATTAGCCATGCCAGCAGTTCACAGGGTGAAGACCAAGGAGGTATAAAATATTAAGCAAGCATATGCAATGTGTGAGAGAGCAGAAGTAAGAAATATAAACAAAGTTATTGTACTCCCAAATATTATAGCAATATTAGGAACATTTCTGAAAAAAAAGGATGAGGAAAAAGATTAGAAGAAATCGAAATCAAACGGAAGAAGATTGGCATAATAGAATATATGATATTAATGAAAGCAGGTGAAATATTACGGGAATACTCGTGTAACGAAACCAGTCGACATAACCAGGTGTAGCGACCAACCATAGGTTAGTTGAAATAGATATGGGACAAAACATATCGGAAGAAAATTGCATGGACTCGAATGGATTCAAACTGCCAAAAATCTCATAATCTGCTCTTCCTCTCTAATAAAAGGACAGAAACAAATACATGTGGTGGCACCAGAGTAAGTTTGTTATCGGATATAATAGTTCTGAAGTGCAGAGAAGTATAGCATGACTAAGAAGGGCGAGCACTAACCAGCCATTGGCTGAAAAGGTGCAGAGGGTACTAAAACTTTGGGAAGCTTACAGCCACTCAGAGTCTAGAGATGATCAACGGTTGTATCAGTGCAGAATATATCGTAAACGGCTGCTGCCATGACTGGGAATGTTTTACAACGATCATTAAAAGTGCTGAAACTATGAGGAGACTTTAAATCGCCCAGACTTTAAGGAAAGATACTTGTTATGGTCAGCAAGCAATCACCGATAATTGTCCATGTGAGAAAGCTTCTAGTGAGTAAATAATAATAATAATAATAATAATAATAATAATAATAATAATAATAATAATGATAATAATTCTGATTTCGTTTATCAACGTCTCCCTTGAAAGGGATTGAATTCATTTCCAGAGGATTTCCCTCAATCCCGGCTCCAAACCTGGAACTTCAAAGATCAATGGTTTTCCTAAGGATGTTGGTGGTACCTACAATAGCAGAAGTCTGAAGGCCGCTTAAAACATTGTGGATTCGTAGTCTTTTCAATTGTCCTTCTAAACGTACCTACTATGATCGGGATTATTTTTGTTTTAACCACGTGTATACGCCTTATCCCCAAGAACAATGGAGCATAATTGCTCCACTTCTCGTTTTCCTTCTCGCTCACATTCCTGTCCCAGGATACTGAGATGTCTACAATCTGCCAATTTTTTGAGACCTTGTCATTGACGACCAAAACCGGACGATTATGTTCCAATTTCTTGGTCGTTATGACACTTTTATTCCACCATACCTGTACATTTCCATCCTCACTTGTTCTCACTTCATCAGGCACCTCCTCAAACCACTTTACAGCACATTTCACCCCAACCTTCTTACAAACTTCCCAATATATCCGGTCCCAATCGATCATGTCTTTTGCGGTACACTTTCTGGGCTAATCCATTACACCACAAATCCGGCATTCTGCAGCAACTTCCTCTCCTAGAACCACTGTTTTGAACAATCGTGTTCCTACTGCCTGCTCTTGTGCTGCAAAAACACAAAAGTTTCAGTACCCTTAGCCAGATATCCAGCTCTAAGCCATTGCCATGATCTTCATCAGCCACTTCTGATATATCCTGGGAGAACGTTCCGTGCATTTGCTTCCTAGCCAGTTCCTCTGTCCTTTGTCTATCAATACGTTTCACATAATCAGCCTTGATCTCACATACCTCCACTTCATTGGCCACAACCTTAAGGATCTACTCCTCACTTCTAATCACATGCTTCTTCCAAGACATCTCCTCGGTTCTAGCACAATATTTTACACTTTTAAATCTTCTCCCACCATCTTTCCTCTTTTGATACAGCCTTGCTACGCTACTTCGAATGTGGAATATACCAAACATTGCTAAAACTTTTCTTGTTTTGATATCAATGGCATGCAACTCCTTGTCATACCATTCTAAAATTCCCGCACTGTATCTCAAAACACTGACTGCCCATGCATTCATCGCTTTCAATAGGTTTCCGCCATACAGTTTCGATTTTGCAATTGTTTCACCCTTCAAATATACTCCTTCCCGACTTTCTCTTTCATTTTTCTGTTTATAATGCCTACACCCTCCAACACTCCCAAATATTTATACCCTGTATTTTCTATTTCTTTCATAATTTCTCCATTTGGCAGCACTATTCCATTCGAATGAACCTTTACTCCCCTTTTCATCACCAGCACCGCACATTTACTAATCCCAAACTCCATCCCAATCTTCCGAGTATGTCCCTACGAACTCTACCAGTCTCTCTATTTCCTTTTCATTTCTACCGAATATCTTCAAATTATCCATTAAAAGTAGATGGTTTAGGCTTCCACCAGATCCAAAGTTATACCCCAGTTTCTCTCTCTTCAAGAGGCTGCTCATTGGCATCATTATTATTACAAAAAGAAGCGGAGCTAGTGAATCTCCTTGGAATATTCCATGTTTAATGACAACCTGCCTCAACACCTCTCTGTTTGCTGTCAGCAACGTTTTCCATTGAGCCATAATAGTATCCAAAAGCCCTACCACATTCCTAGCAACCTTCATCATCAATAGCGTTTCACAGATCCATGAATGATCCAGTTAACAGTTTCCACATCTGTTCCCTTTGTAGGATCTTTCCAAATTAGTGTCGCCCTTTCCCTTGACAAGCCAATTAGGGATATCTCCCGACTCTACGACCCTTTGAATAATAATAATAATAATAATAATAATAATAATAATAATAATAATAAGAGAAAGCTAATAATAATAATAATAATAATAATAATAATAATAGAAAGCTTCAAAAACAAAAACAAAAACTAAAATGCCATCAAAATTAACAATAGTCTCTCTTTTCTGCCATAAACATATGTTGAACCTAAATAATGGTATTGTGCCAAATCTGTGATTTTTTTTACTCTTTTTACCCCAATCATATTGTCACTTCGACTTAAGGGACTACTATTTGGAATCATACCTAATATGGGACTGTGAGGATTGAGCAGGGAGATGCCTGTTTAAATTACTTGAACTTTGTATGTTAGTACAATCAGGGAAGCAGAAAAAAGGGGAGGGTATTCCAAAGTCTAGCAGTCTGAGGTAAGACACTATAAGAGTAGAAGACTTTCCAGCATCTAGGGACCCAAACACTAAAGAAGAGGGTGATGTTTGTCGTGTTAGTCAAGACTATGTATGTCGAGGGGACACACGTACACGTAATTCCATTAAAGTACTCGTAAAACAGGTTCAGGGATGCAGAATTGTATCAATGGGACAGAGGTTTAAGCTTGTCTGATAAATACATATTAGATTTGAGACTCGTTTTTGTTTGGACTTATGTCTAAGAGTAAGACACTACTGGTAGATGCATCGGTCAAGATATGACTGCAATACTCTGTGCATGGGCAAAGTGTGGTTTTGTAAATATATAGAATACATTTTAGTATTAGTAATTTTTTAGTACGATAGACGACGCCCACCTTTTTTGCGGCAGCTATAGCAATGTCTTGAATATGTTTGTTTCAAATCATGTTGTTTTTTAATGTTAAGCCGATGAGTTTGAAGGTAGGGTGTTATTTGTCATGATAATTTGTGGTTGAGAAGATTTTTGTAGTTTTTACAGGAAAGTAGCTTAATCTTAGTAGCATTGTATATTACTATCCATTTACGGCCTTATTCCACTACAGACTGAAGGAGTTTTCTCGGTTTATGCCATTTTCTTGAATATGTGTACATTAATTTTTTTCCTCATAGCTATTATAGAGCGTGATGTCATTAGAAAATATACATACCCCAGACACAATTTTATCAGAGAGGTTGTTTATGAATATCAGGATTAATAAAGGTGCAGGGATCGACACCTGAGGCACACCTGATCGAATATTGTGTTTTACAAAGATTAATAACTTTAAGAACGAATAGCAGATTTTTGCATGAGTGACGCATCAGGAAGGATCATCCCGGTTTATTATTCAAGTTTATTTTCGTAATCGATTTGATTTTGGCTTTATCGAGATTTTATCACGAAAGTTGGAGTCACTAAGTGGTTCAATGGGATCCCAAAATATTTTGGTTATTATCAGCTTTGTCACTAGGATAATTATCGCTTCTTATGTAGTCATCTATCGTCAGCATAATTTGTCTCATTAATTTAGTACGTTTGGAGTGCTTTCATGTTTGTAGAAAGGCATTATCTAGAAACTATTTGTATATTGTTTTTCGGGATATGGTGGCTCTAGAATACGTTTTTTTTTTCAGATTACGATGTGGAATACGATGTTTTCCGGTACCTGTTTACGGTATTTATCTCGCCTTACGGTGTTATTTATAATCTTATTTGATTAAATACATGTGTATTATATACGGTACTGTATTTTGTTACTAATTTTAATGTCGTATCCCGGGTTTCTACTGTATCATAAATACTAACATAAAAATACACTCTTCAAAAACGGTTATTCAAACACCAATTCTAGAATCGAAACAACTTAAGACAGCATGATTATATACATTTAAAGAAATTTATGTATTTTAGATAAAGCGACATAATACGAAGAAAAATATGCATCTAGTGTTGCTCTGGTGTAAAATTGTAGCAATATTTAAGTGTCGGTCTGTAGAAATTGATTAGAATATGACAATTTCCACATTAAATATAAGAACTAGTAACATTTCATGAGAAGTTCAGAGTAGTACTGGAAGTGACATGATGGGAGAAAGTATGAAAGGACACGTAGTACGAAATAGTTGAAATATATATTTTTTACTTGAGTGTATGAGGTAATTTTATTCATTCGCAAATTTTCAAAGCTCTCTCTTTGTTTGTACAAGAGGGAAATCGGAAGCGTATATGTACCTTTACGGTGGTGTAACAGAATAAAAGAATAAAACACCAAGGGATATGAATCATTGAGAAACAGTGTTGCTTGTGTTCTTTTTCTTTTATGTTGTACATAATTTTAGTTTTAAGATGAGCGTGAAAGATTGAAAATTCATTTAGTTCATCACCACCACGACTACAGAAATTCGACTAGCTAACATGTAGACGATAACATGGGTATTCAAGAATACCCCAGCTATGTTATAAAATAAGTTCCGATCTTACGTATTTACAGATCCTAGCAATCCTCGGTTTTGAAACTCATCAGATGTAAACAGTGTTACTTAATCTGGAAACCCCCACTATATTACATACTTTTACTTATTTAATTTACTATATGCGAAAAATTCATAATTTTAACCCTGCTAAGTAAACATCACTTCATTTTATTCTCCGTTTATTTAAACATTCATTCATTTTCCTTCTCATTTATCCAATGTTTTAAATTTATTATATTTAAAAATATTTTACTTTTAGTATTAATTATTTCTGAAATTATTTTTGTAAATGAACATTTTTAAATCTATAAATAAACATAACAATAATCAATTTCCGAATATTCTTTTGTATTAAGATGCATTTTCGTAGGGGTCTTCAAATTAAGTATACCGTTTACTTCTGACAAGTTTCAAAACCGGAAGTTAAAGTCGGTAAATAAAGATCGCCAAAATAAGATTGTTACTCTTACAACATATCAGTCTTATTTTAATAATGAAACAGTATATATATATATATATATATATATATATATATGTATATATATATATATATATATATATATATATATAATTTACCAAAATGGTCACAGATGGTAAAACTAAAGAATATCGTAAATATTAAAGAATTAATATTTATAACGTAATCTCAACCAGATTTAAAAGCTCGATAAAACCAAATAGGAGATAGAGCTTATAATACAAGCAAACAGTTAATAAAAAATGTTAAAAACACTTTGAAAAAGAGTTAAAAACATATTTAATCTGAAAAGGAAACACTTGATAAGTGGGTAGTCCTTAATCCGCGGAGTTTCGAAGAAATACTTTCCTTCTCATCAGAGGGTAGGAATTAGCAAAATGCGGGATCAGATTTTGCATACAAAAGTATTTGATGAAACAACAAGTAAGTCAAAGATCTTACTTGCTAATGAGAAGGTAAGTATTTCTTCGAAACTCCGCGGATTAAGGACTATCCACTCATCAAGTGTCTCCTTTTAAGATTAAATATGTTTTTAACTCTTTTTCAAAGTGTATTTTAACATGTTTTATTAACTGTTTGCTCGTATAAAGAGCGAGAAAGAAAGAGAATATTATTATTTCATATGTAGGTCGTTATTTAAGAGGTGTTCTCTCCGTCAGAGTAATAACAACGAATCTGCTTCATTCATTAGTCAGAGTAAACAACATGTTGATATAAAACAATCGCTAAAAATTTTCCCATTTAGTCTGATGATTTCTTGTAGGAATGAGACATGAACATCTTCCTCTAGCCCTCTAGCGTACTTGTCATATCTATCTATCTATCTACACACATATATATATATATGTACATATATATGTATATATATATATATATGCGCGTGTGTGTGTGTGTGTGTGCGCGCGCATATGTGTATATATATAAACCGACCTTTAGTCAGCAAGCGCTATAAACATGTTTTGGTTAATCGTATACGACTGATTGATAAGTAATGCTATATCCTTGGTTCCCGAAAAACGCCGGGAACCTAATCATGGGCGCTTGTGAATAGGAAAATGTTTGGATGGCAGGACAGAATGATATTGAAACGAATTAGGTATTTTAGAGAGGTAAAATATTTATATAATAACTTTGAATTTTATAAACATAAACGTGCAGTTAAGAATTTTAGTTTTCAAAATAATGAATGAAGAATTAATTTATAAAGATTTGGTGATTTGATTCTTTAGTTCTATGTTGAAGTGATGACGTAATTGGGAAGGAACAGTTTCAGAAATACACGTAGAGTTAGAGTTAGAGTTGGGCAGCCGAGTTGGACAGAGGAGTGGGCAGTCAGCTAACGATCGGGTTGAATAGCGTCCGGTCGTAATGATCTCTGACGCCGAAGAAGCTATCAGGCGCATGAAGAGAATGTAGAAACAAGGAAAAGCATACAACTCTAAGTCAGGGAACATCTGGAAATAAAAGTTGTATGAAGATATAACCCGGGACTTGATGGTCGTTCCTCGAGATGAATCTGCATTGTAGCCGTTTACTGTATATTTTAGTTTTCACTTTTAATTCTCATTTTCGCTACTTCGCACTTTTAATTCAACACGTGAAGATGATTCGTGGACGAATTGCAAGCGCTCGTGACAGCAACAACAATGGAACTTTTATCAATATTTTTGATTTTGATACAAAATAGATTATACGGAAAATAGAAAAAAAATAATCATAAAGCATGTATATATATAACCCCCCATATATATATATATATATATATATATATATATATATATATATATATATATATATATATATATATATATATAAAATAAAAATTATTTCAAATTACTAAAAATTACGGGATTTCCGTGGATCTTACTTGTACAAATGGACATTCTTTTAACTTTCTTGAAGTTATACATTTGGATTTTACCGTCACTGGATTTTTTATCTTCCACCATGTGTAATCACCTTTTTCTTCACCTTATTCCCTCTGCTTCACTTTTTTTGTTTTCAAGTAAGATCTTTGACTTACTTGTTGTTTCATCAAATACTTCTGCATGAAAAATCCGATCCCGCCTTTTGCTAATTCCTACCCTCTGACGAGAAGGAAAGTATTTCTTCGAAACTCCGCGGATTTAGGACTATTCACTTATCTAATGTTTCCTTTTCAGATTAAATATGTTTTTAACTCATTTCAAAGTGTTTTTTAACATATTTTATTAACTGTTTTCTCATATTATAAGCTCTATTTCCTTTTTGGTTTTATCGAGCTTTTACATCTGGCTGAGATAATTTTATAAATATTAATTCTTTAATATTTATAATATACTTTAATTTTACCATCTGTGATCATTTTGGTAAATTTAATTGTAATTTTTATTTTATTATAAGCTCCGATTTAGTTGAGCTTTTTATTCTCTCCAGATATGTTTGAAAAGGAACACATTCCTCTGTCTGCCAAAAATATCCCTATTCCTACCCAACAAGAAAATATCCACAAATTTGCTCTCGCATTGAACGCTTTCCTTAAAAATATAAGGTGGAAGGCTTATCACCATGATGTAAGCATTAAAAATAAACTTAAAGCGCCTATTTCCTCTGAAGACCAACTTCACCCAGAAATCTTAAATGAACTTCCTATCAACTCTCATAGAGAACAAAAGAAATTCGAAAGAATTGCTGCCAAATTTTATGGATTAAAAACTACTGCCCACCCCAAATACAACCCTTACCTCGAAGAGTTTGAGAATTCCATGTCAAATTTAGTAAAAAAAAAAAATTTAAGACCAAAAACATCATTATAATCCGGTTACTCGAAAAATAAATAATTTTGCCGAAAAAGTTAAAAAGAATAAACATATATTCGTCCCTGCTGATAAGACAAACATTATTATAAACTTGACTATCCTACATATAAAAAACTTTTGTATAAAGAACTTAATAAATCTTATAAAATAGTCCCTCCTAAGATATTCGATTCCATTAATACTGAAGCTAAACTTTTACTGACTTCTATAAACATTCATAACTTCACTGAAATAATTTCTCCGGGTACTCATAGATTCATCCTCAAAGATCATAAACCTAATTTCTATGACAACCCCTCCATCAGATTGATGTGCCCATCTAACTCTGACTTAGGAGCTGTAAGCAAAAATATATTAGATAGAAACATCCCTTCTATTAAAGAAAAAGTAAGTTTCTCTCTTTGGCTGAATTCAGATTCCGTAATTAATTGGTTTGCTTCCTTTAAAAATAAACACCTCCTTAACTTCATAACATTTGACATCCAAAATTATTATCGATCAATTTCCCCGATCCTTTTAAATAAGGCTCTTATCTTTGCTAAAAGAAATTGTGACTTAACTAATTTAGAAATCAAATTAATTCTCCTAGCGAGAAAGTCCCTTATACAATTTAACAATTAGCTTTTGATTAGAAAGGATACCCCTGATAATTTTGAAATCTTGATGGGTGCTTCTGACTCTGCCGAAGTTACCGATTTAGTGGGACTCTTCTTACTGAAAGAACTTAAATACCAATTTAAACATATACAAGGGGGTCTTTATAGAGACGATGCCCTTTTTACTACAACAGCCAGGCCAAGAAAATAATTAAAAAAATACATAACTTCTTCAATAACTTTGGCCTTTCTATAATTATCGGACCAAACAAAAAAACTTCAAATTTTCTAGATGTTACACTTAATCTTAACACCGAAACTCATAGCCCCTATCATAAACCTAATCTTACGCTTTTATACGTCCATAAATCTTCTAACCACCCCAACTCAATTATAAAATCTATAGTACCATATGACTCTAGAAGAATTTCTGCTCTTTCTGGTGATAAAAAACTTTAATCAAAATGCTACTTTCTTCAATAATGCTTTATGAAACTCAGGACACAAGGAAAAGATTAAATACAACAATTATGCTCCTACTGCAGGCCGCCTTAAATCTGAAATCACACACAATATGACTCGTAAGAAACCAGTTCAAATAACAAGATCTGCCGCTATCAATAACAATGAACCAGTCTACATTTATAATCCAAACTAAAGTACTAATCGCAATACCTCTAACCCACCCAGTCGCACCAGGAGAAAGAAAAATATTTGGTTTAATCCTCCATTTAGCCTAAATGTCAAAACTAATATACCTAAGGAATTCTTCAACATTGTACAAAACTCTTTCAAATGCCCATACAGATATAGTTCTATTTTCAATAAAAATTAAATCAGGATTTCTTATTCAACAATGCCTAATTTAGCAAAAATAATCTTAACATCTAATAATAAAAAAATTAAATCAGCCCCCAAAATCCCTTTCCCAATTAAACCCAAAACTTACTGTAATTGTAATAACAAACATCCCTGCCCACTCAATAATGATTGCATCCATAAAGATGTTATATATTCTTGCACTATTACTGAGCTCCCACGCTATCCTCCCATAACAGACACTAATATTTCGTCTTCAAGTTATTCTTCTTCTCATCCTCCATCTGATATAGTTACTAATCCAATACACCACTCGAGCAGCCTCTCCATCAACAATCATACAACTAGTGATAATAATAATAATAATAATAATAATAATAATAATAATGAGAATAATAATATTTCTCCTAACAGCCATGCTTACACTAACAACACCCATTATCTCCTCCAAAATAGTCCTCATACAGACATTGTCCCACCATTTGTTGAACACTATGAACAAAATTCAAATCATTTAACTAATACAAATCAGCAAATACATATTAATACCAGACTTCGAGCTTTTAATAAAGTACATACATATATCGGCGCTACTTCAACATTTATTAAGAAAAGAATATCAAACCACATTTCTTCTTTTAACAACCATAACTCTAATAATAAACAAGGAACTTCTCTAACCACTTTAATTAAAAAAACTTAACTCTAACAATACCCCCTTCTCAATCAAATGGACTATCATAAAAAAGTTAAGTCTTATACTCCAGGCTCTAAGTCATGTCGCCTCTGCACAACTGAAGCAATAACTATAATTACTTGCCCTCAAAGTAACAATATAATAAATTCTAAAAATGAACTGATCCCTTTTCTGTAAACATAAGTCCAAATTTTATTATGGCAATTTTTAAATTACATAGTTATTACTTTTACCCTTTATATAGATATAAAAACATTCTTTAACTTTATCGTTTTTCTACATACTTCTTAATACTTTATAATTTAATAATCCTTTATTTTAATTCTTTATCTCTTCTTTGCATAGCCGGTCATTTATCTGCATTTTCTGCTTTATTCTTTAAACTTTCCTATCTATCTAATATATCAATCTACCCACACTTTCATATCTTGTATGCATATTTACTTATATTTTACTATATGCATTTACTTTTTTTCTTGCTTTTTCCTGAATTTGCAGATACCGGCCATCCTCTCCCCTTAAATAATTGTTTTTGGTTTTATTCATTTTTTTTATTTTTTTATTATTTTTTATTTTATATTTTATATTTTATTTTTTATTTTTATTTATTTATTCTTTATTTATTATTTATTTTCTATTTATTAATTAATTAATTTATTTATTTATTTTCCATTTAGTGTCTTCCAACGACTCTTGCTGACATTTTTTTTAAGTGATGACCTGTAAATTTCAGTTGACCGATATTATTTTGCGCTATATATTTTTTCGCGCCTTTAACATTTCCTGTCTGGGTCAATTTGACATTTGTTTCCCTTTATTTAATATTTTATATTCAACTTTATCATCACATTTTTTCTCGCTCCTTTTTTTTTTCTCTCTCCTCTTTTTCTTCCCTGATCTTTCTTATTTATATTTATGTCTCGGAAGTAGAGTGAATAGTATATCTTATTTGTCTTTTATCAATATTATTGGAATCTTTTTCTTTTTTTCCTTGTACACATTTTTGTGAATTATTCCATGGATTTCTGCCTTTTGATTATTATGGACCATCTTCTTCAAATTATGGGATTTCCTTGGATCTTACTTGTACAAATGGACATTCTTTTAACTTTCTTGAAGTTATACATTTGGATTTTACCGTCACTGAATTTTTTATCTTCCACCAGACTATCCATTCATGTGTAATCACCTTTTTCTTCACTATATTCCCTCTGCTTCACTTTTTTTGTTTTCAAGTAAGATCTTTGACTTACTTGTTGTTTCATCAAATACTTCTGCATGCAAAATCCGATCCCGCCTTTTGCTAATTCCTACCTTCTGACGAGAAGGAAAGTATTTCTTCGAAACTCCGCGGATTAAGGACTATTCACTTATCTAGTGTTTCCTTTTCAGATTAAATATGTTTTTAACTCATTTCAAAGTGTTTTTTTTAACATATTTCATTAACTGTTTGCTCATATATATATATATATATATATATATATATATATATATATACATACATACATACACAAATATATATATATGTGTTTGTGTGTGTATAAGATAGCGATGCAGATAACAAACCACGAGGACTTGTTTACATGTATAAATATCGTGCAAGCTTATCTAATACATTTAAGGTCATCATAGTAAGAGCAATCGACATTATAATGTTCATCGATATAAAAGAAAAGTAATTTACCTACGAAATAGCATAGATAACGTAATTCATTTTATTCATAAATATTAAAAATTTATAATTGCTGAACGAATCAATAACAATACTCTAAACATATACTAATTAGTGCGATTTTCTTAGCGTTGTTTAACATGGCTGCCTTGTTTATAGACTTCCATCGCAGCGGCAGCCGAGATTGAACTGACTACACGAGTTTGTAGCGTAATTCAAATCTTGTCGGTAGCTGAATACATGGTGCTTCGTTGAGGCTATCAAGGTTATTTTTTATCGTGGCGCCATCACTAGATGGAGTGCCTACCACGGCTTAAGATAGTTCCATCTACCCTCGAGAGAAGGATAGACCGCGCCAGTCTCTCAACCTGGTATTTTACCTCGCGGTACATACAGCGCCCTGCCTTCCCAAATGGTCACCAATCTGGTAATGGCCAGGCTCAACGCTGCTTAACTTCTGTGATCTGGCAAGAACCGCTGTGTCAACGTGAATTGTGCCGTATAAATTTAGACTTATAGACTTAGCGTTCCATAATATCGAACAACATCTTTTAAATCAGTGAAACCGTAGGGATGTTTCTGATCAGTGGATCTGCGCAATAAATGTGAACCATTTCCGAATATTCTTTAATTAGTACTTAAATTCCCATTTTTTTTAGGCGTTGGATTTCCCCCACTAAGTCACTAAGGTCACTAAAATGCGAACTTAAGGAATACAACACTGTAAATAAAATATAGAGAAGCTTTACTTGTTTGCCTCTCTGCCAAGGCAGAATTAGACACTAGTATGGTTTTTAATGTGGGGGAAATCCAACGCCTCAAAAAAGTGGGAATCGAGATTGTGAGAAAAATAATAATTGATTCATTATAGACGATCCCTCTTTCGCTGACTGATGAAAAAAAAAAACAAACAAAAAAAAACGATGAAGTGCTGAATGAGAAGTTAGTTTCTCGGGATGCAACGCACATTTCTGCGACCTGGAATTTTTTTTTGTCTTTTTTACAAGGTAGTCACCACTTATCAAGGCCCGGAAGCCACTCGGGGATAAGGGTTACTGCGTGTACAGTATGTTAGTATTGGAGATTTGATAAAGTGTCTTACTTAAGGGGGCGGTTCATCAGGAATTTGTTTATGTTGGGCCTAAAGACATCCAGGTTGTAGTCAGGTGCGAAACAGGTAAACGGAAGAGAGTTCCACAGGCGTGCACTTCTAAGAAAGAAACTTTGTTCATGGAATCTACGTTTTGGTTTTGGCACAGATAAAGAGTGGGGAAAATGTTTGACAGAGTTGAACATACATGTTTACTGAAACGATAACTTGCAAAAAAAAAGAAGAGCAGGTAGGAAAGATATTGCCTTTTTAGTTGTTGTAGCATTTACAGGTGTGTGAATAGCACAGTGGATACCGTCACGGACTATGGCATCAGATATGTTAATATTGTTGTCAGGAAATTCATAGACCAAACAACCTCTTACATGTTTGCTTGTAGCGATATTTAACGCAAGATGTTTTAAAATAACGTAGAAACGGAAATTTCTACCTCGAGATTTAGAATAAAGCTTAAGTTGACATGTCACCGGAAATGACGGGAGTTCAATAAGACAGAAAACTTTATTATCTCTCACTTAGATCTTGACTACGGTGTCGAGCAGAGATGATTATCTTATCCTACGCGGACTGGAGGAGAATATGTAATATTAGGTATTAAACTATTATAAATATGAAGAGGAAATATTTATTTATACTGGAAAAACTACACAACACAGAATATCAAAATTCGGAGTCGAATAATAGTGTTATCGTTATTTTAATTGCTATGATTACACTGTTCACACCAAGGAAATAGAAGGAGAAAAGAATTCTATTTTTTTTATTTTTATATAACAAACCTCATAATAATGACGTATCTAATATAGTATGTTGCTTAAGAAATTGTATTTAATAGTATGATTGGCGATTAATCATACTATCTTATGCTGATAATGTCATCAGATATTTATAGTCTGTGTCTTTTATAAAAAGATTAAAAATGCAAAGTTTAAAGTTATCTAGTTGATAATACAAAATTGATTAGGAAAACTGACTTTAATTTGTATATTGGATGGATATATATATATATATATGTATATATATGTATGTATATATATATATATATTTAATATTTATTGCAGATTAGTAAAATATCAATATTTCACTAAATATACGTCACAAAAGAAATGAAAATTGTACCATACAAGGGCTGGTTGAAGGTTAGTTATTTCCCTTAATTTAATTTCAATCCATGCTACATTCATGAAGTTACGGCGTTTTATTTGTTATAAGGGAAATTATACTTTCCATCGCTTTATAGCAGGCGACTAACGGTTATCGAAAAGCAAAGGATAGTTGCTAGACTCGGGGAAGGATTGTCTATCAAAGATTTAGCCACGGAGTTGGAAAGGAGTCAAAGGACCTTGGCTTTATTCTGGAACAACCCGAACACTAAATCCAGAAAAATAAGGACACCAGGAAAAATCTTTCAGATCGTGAATTTCGGAAAATTCGTAGGAAAGTCAACCGAAACACAAACAGCACCAGTGCTCCCGTTTTTACAAAAGCTGGAATCGCTCCAAGATCCAGGCAGGCCGGATACAATGTGTTGAATGAGATTGCAAGGAACATCAAACCTCTTTCAAGAGCTCCATTGAGCAAACAATATGGGAAAAAACGAATGGCCTGGACACAGAATTACATGAAAATGGATTTCCAACAGGCCCTATTTAGGGATGAGGCCCATGCTACTCTTGACAGTCCGGATAGATGGACCAAAGTTTGAAACCCGAACGGAACTCCGACCCGTTACAGAGTTCATCGCCAACAAGGAGGTGGAGGCATTATGCTTGAAGCAGGAATCATTGTGAATAAGTTGGTTGGACTATGCCGAGTGCCAGAGGATGTAAAGCTTACCAGCAATGCGTACACGGCATTTTTGCATAATCATTTGTCAACATGACTAAATGTCCTACCATTGTCACTTCCCTTTCAGATGATTTTTAAACATAACAATCACCATCCCATTCTGCTTGGGGCGACTGCAGCCTTCCTTGAATCTAAGGAATTTGTTGGGGAAACTCTCATGACCTGACCACCGTGTTCTGCTGACCTTAACCCCATTGGATATCTCTGGTCAATATTAAAACAGGGGAGTTTATGAGGGAGAAGAGCAATTTACTTCAAAGGATGCTTTGTGGAGGAACATAGTTGATGTTGCTAGAGTCATAACTCCTTTTAAGATCAAGAAATTGACTCCCTGGGGGGAGGGCAAAGATTGTTTTAAGTTATTTAAAAATTGTGGATAAGTCGATAAATAATTCATTTCTTTGAGGCTTAGCACCTAGGATGTGCTTTTTCTCATTATTCTTTGACAAAAAATATAATAAAAAATAAATTTGTATTCTGCCCTACAACAACATATTAAGAGATAATAAAGCAATAAAGCGATGGACAGTAAAAATTCCACGATAAAGAATAAAATGTCATAACTTCGTGAATATCGCATGAATTTGAATAAAAGTTTTGGAAATAACCAATCTTGAGCGGTCGTTTGATGATGTAATATTGATATTTTACTAATCTGTAATAAAGCGATATATACAGTATCGGCCATAATATAAGGAACGGAAAAAATTTACAATTATTTATGTACATTTAAAAAATTAGTGCATAGATTTTTCTGAAATACTCAGAATAAACAAATTTTATTATTTTTTTTGGTACTAGTTCATTCACATTGGTTCTATTTGTTTATTCTGAGTATTTCAGAAAAATCCATGCTCTAATTTTTTAAATATACATGAATGATTGTAATTTTTTTCCGTTCCTTATATTATGGCCGATACTGTATCTATATATATATATATATATATATATATATATATATATATATATATATATATATATATATATATAAACATACATATATATATATATATATATATATAAACATGCATATATATATATAAACATACATATATATATATAAACATACATATATATATATATAAACATACATATATATATATAAACATACATATATGTATATATAAACATACATATATATATACAAACATATATATACATATATATATATATATAAACATATATATATATATATATATATATATATATATAAACATACATATTGTCTAAAAAGTATCCAACACTTTTTTCGTGCGAAATATAGAAAATAGCGCAGCGCCACTCTAAACAGTGATGGAAGACACCTTTATGCATATGCGTGAATTTTGTCATCCACTTCCAGCATGTCAGTCGCTGTTTGTCGATTGCTGTGTGAGCTGCTACGCAACGAGTTCATCGGATTACCATGTTGAGCAAAGTTGGTGCATCAAACTTTTTCAAAAGCTTGGTGATTCTCACAGCGAAACAATCCGTAAGATTCCGCTGGTGCTTGGAGAAGATACGATGGATGTAACACAATTCACCGATTCAAAAATGGCGCACATCAGCGGAGAGTGACGAGCGTTCTGGAAGGCTTCAAACTGCTAGGAGTGCAGCTGTTATTGAGAGGGTGTGACGTTTGGTGATGGCAGATCGTCGTTCGACTAAAGAGGTTGAACTGAGTAAAGATTCTACAAATGCGATTTTACATCATGATTGGAACATAAGCAAGAGTGTCTGCAAAATTTGTGCTCAAGTTGTTATCGCCGGAACAATAGGACCTCTGTTTTGAAGTTGCACAGGATCTTCTAGACTAATCCAGAGTGTCTGAACACTGGAGATGAGTCATGAGTGTACGGGTATGACCCTGAAACAAAAAGACAGTCATCGCAACGGAAGCATTCCAAGTCTCCAAGACTGAAAAAAGCGCAACACGTGAGAAGCAAAATCAAGGTGATGTGGACTATCTCTTTTGATATATGTGAAAGGGTGCATCACGAGTACGCAACAGAAGGACAAACAGTGACAAAGGAGTACTATCAAGATGTTCCCCGGCGTCTCTGTGATGCAGTTCGGCGCAAAAACCACACATGTGGACGGCCCCGCATACTCATCCCAATTGAGCCAACATTTCTTGGCCGATCTTATAATTGCAGTCGTTTACCAACCTCCCTGCTCCCTAGATATGTCTCCTTGCGACTTGTCGCTTCCAAAATTGAAGACGCCACTGAACGAATCCCATTTTGAGAGTAGAGAAGAGATAATGTAAAATGCTCTAGCAGAGAGGAACAATATTCCAAAAGAAGACTTCCAGAGGTGCTTTCGGCTGTGCAAGTCACGGTGACCTAAGAGTGTGCAAGAACAAGGGTTTGCTTTGAAGAGGATTAGGGCCCAAACCCTGTCAGGTATGTGAAATGTATCTCCTGGCTAAGGTCGAGACATTTTAGACACGCCTCGTTATTTAACATGGTTCTCTTGTTTATAGACTTAGCGTTCCATAATATCGAACACAGTGCAACATCTTAAAAAGCAGTGTAACTCTAGGGATGTTTCTGCATAATATAATGATCAGTGGATCTGCGCAATATATATATATATATATATATATATATATATATATGAAAATACGTATAAACATTAACATAATCACACACATACACACACACACATATATATATATACTTATAAAAAATAACATAATCAATATCTCCAAAGCAAGACCTCATCATAATGTGAACACTTAAATATCATGATATTTCAAATAGAGTAGAATCCCGGGATACAACGTTAAATATTAGTAAGTAATTACAGTACAATATATAACATACATGTTTATAACCAAATAACATCATAAATAACACCATAAGGAGGGGAAAATACCGTAACTAGGGGCCGGAAAAACATCGTATTCCACATCGTAACCTGAAAAAAAAAATCGTATCCTAGGGCCACCATTTCCCGGTGCTCTAATATATATATATATATATATATATATATATATATATATATATATATATATATATATATATATGTATATATATATATATGTATATATATATATATATATATATATATATATATGTATATATATATGTATATATATATATGTATATATATATATATATATATATATGTATATATATATGTATATATATATGTATATATATATATATATATATATATATATATGTATATATATATGTATATATATATGTATATATATATATATATATATATATGTATATATATATGTATATATATATGTATATATATATATATATATATATATATATATAGAGAGAGAGAGAGAGAGATAGATAGATAGATAGATATACATAGTGCCCCTTATTATAGCGTAGCAGATTTAAAACTTTTATTAGCATAGATAAAATTAAACTGATTTTGACATACTCTTTAGAGTGACAAAAAATTTGTATATTTCTGAACAGCTCTTCGCTGACACGGCCCAATGTTTTTATTTGCCTGCCTCTGAATAAGGTTTAAATAAGATACAAGTTTATTGTTATTATAGTAAGCGTCTTGGCTAGGTTTTAAATATCTACAGCATTTTTTTTATGTTACATTTTTTCTTCTCGCTGTATCATTAAAAAAAAAATGTTTTCCCTCGGTTGAATGAAAACTCGCTCGATATTACCAATGGTTGTAAGTTGACTTAATCAGATTTTCTGTCAAAAAGCTCGAAAGTTGTTATCTAGACAACAAGTGCCTTTTCAAAACAAAAAAAAGAAGTAAAACAAAACAATAACAAAATTAAAAAAAACTGTTCTTTCCCTTGTCTTAAATATTCACTAAAACAGTCCAAAGTTCTTATATACTTGTGTGTCTGCGAGGTCAAAGTTAGGCACAAGCTTAGTTTTTCGACGCGGAGAATACAAAAAACCAAAAAACCAAAAAAAAAAAAAACCAAAACAAAGCAAAAACAAAAACAAAAAAAAAACAGTACATTCTAATTAGGAACAAAACAAAATATGGTCCCTGTCGAAAATCAATCCCTTGATGACAGAACGAAAATATGAAGTCATCTGTAAAAAGCGTGACATCATAAAGGATTGCCTAAACGCTCCCTCTCAGGTTTAATCGATGACGTCATCATTTAATCACGCTGTCTAACGTGCATGGTTATTCCCACCTGCATTTTAATGGACTAGATCCGAAAACGATGACGCTATTTAATGAGGATAAGAAAAATATTAATTTTTCCCCGGTAGGTGTCTATAAACACCATATATATATATATATATATATATATATATATATATATATATATATATATATATATATATATATATATATATTATCAAATCCTTTTTTATTCCAAAAATGTATATATATATATTATCAAATCCTTCTTTATTCCAAAAATGTATATATATATATTATCAAATCCTTTTTTATTCCAAAAATGTATATATATATATATATATATATATATATTATCAAATCCTTCTTTATTCCAAAAATGTATATATATATATATTATCAAATCCTTTTTCATTCCAAAAATGTAGTAATAATTAGTTATATTTACATCTAGAAACAAAAATAGGCTTAAGACTCCTAAATTTGTACTAGATACGTCTTCTCAATCATGGCTGATAGAACGAGAGTGTGCTGCCGTCGTGAACTGATCTAAGAACAGCTGAAAGAAAGCATTATTGATATTAGTTTTGGCAATTCTGTTGTTATAGTGTTAAATTAATAATATCTGCTAAAAACTTATGTCCATCATTGTAATCTTATTACGGCCACAGAAGATTTGCATACGTCTTTTTTTCTCACACCGATTAGCAGCTGAATGGTGCTGAAGAGTAAACGTTACAGTGATTAAGACGATAACAACCTTTCAAAATATGTAAAACAAAAAAATATCTCGCCTTGGAAATATCGTAGCGTGAAATATATTTTGCTTTTAAATAATGACAATAGTATTCAGCATACTCATTGTATCCTTATTTTCATGCCAGGTGCTCGGTTAAGCTTCAATCTATGCCTTCCACTCGTAAAATATTTACAAGAAAAACTTTGTCTTGTTACAACCACTGTAATTAATTTTCCTTTATTTCTCTCTGTCCGTAAAACTATATAAAACTACCATGTGCAAATTTCTTTCCCAGAACCACACGTTTGTATAATTAAATACCACGGAGCTACTTCCAAGCTGGATAACACATTGTGGATTTCGAGTCCAATGTGAACAAAAAAACCCAAAACATTAAGTCGTCCTTTTAAATAATCAATTCCTGCTAAATTGCGACCATCATTACGAATTGATTTTGAATACATCACACTTTTCTTGTCGCTTGAATATTTCTTTTCCGAAAGGATAAAGGAACGAAAAGATGAAAAAAAAAAAGAAAAGAAAATAATGAAGCTAGACAATTAGAGAAAGAAATGCAGTGGCTTAAGCTGTCATCGAACATACCTTACCTTTCACTTTGCCAATCATGCTATGATTGTGCGGAATTAGGTTTCGTATAAATGGCTTATTCTACATTAACATTTGTTACATTTTTCTTGTTTCATATTTATCAGATTGGAACGGAAGTTTTGTATGTTTTTATGATAAAATAGCACATTAAAACAACCCGCAGCAGATGGTAACATATTCAATATTATTTTCCCCGCCATGGAAGTTAAGCCTTCAGCCGAGTTTCTTAATTGCGCACTCCTTGTTCGTATTATTTATACGGAATAATCACGTTCACGCCCCAGTTCCAGTTAGATCACCGGAGTTAAGCATCGTTGCGTCTGGTCAGCACTAAAATGAATGACCATTTTAGAATATCAGGTGCTGCGTGTGCTCTTCGCTTATGTCGGTATTGTTTCCAGTCGTCCTACACTTCTTGCCATTGAATTTAACCAGTGCCGACTTGGGGAAATGAGTTGTTAGAATTGCGCAACGCAATTCATCATGTGTCATCTATCATACCCCGCAGAATGATCAGATGGTCATCGTCGTTCCGACGGACTAACACCCGTGTTTGTTTGTGTATAGCCTAGCATGCGGATCGCTTGATCAATCGTCACCAAACTTAGTCAAAATATTGGCTATGATTTAATTTGGAGATATCTATCTCAAATGCCAAGGTCATAGAAAATATCAAAATTTAACCTTTTAGCGATGTCTTCGGTTAATCTATCGTAGAGATTCACCACTCTATTATATTGTAGCCAATGAAATCCCTTATCTTTTATGACCATGTCTCTGAATTGGAGTTTGAGAAGTTGGGTGGATATTGTGGCGACTGAATTGTGAAGCAATTCCCATATACGTTAAAAAGCGAATACCTCTAATGTTATTGTTTTTGCTTTGCTTCTCTAGTTCGTTCGGATATGCCCTCTTCGTCACTTCCCAAAGCTAGCAAGTTTTCACGGACGCTGTTAAGTCAATGTTTTTTCAACCAATGAAAATCATTCAAAACCTCCAAAAGTAACACATCCTTGTGATAAAAAGCAGGCAAAAAGAAGAGAATAGAGTCTTTAGCAGCAGGTCGCGTGGAAAGAACCAAGAAAGTCTACTTCCCCTATCGTTCCTTTGGTTCGAAGGGGGGATAAGTTGCAAAAGAAAAGAACTTAACTCACGCACATCTATACACGCACTAACAAGAACAATATAAACCAACCCGCACACACAATGCCACACTGACAAATACTCAAATACGTATATTAGATGCATATTATTCACACTATGAATATTTTGACTTGTGACTATTAACCCAACTTTACACAAGTTTACACAATGATCATTTTTATGTTTAAAAGTGACTTTTACATCCTTATCTCTTGTATGAAAATATTTTATTAAAAGATTTCGTTTTTCTCAATTTTTACATTTACAAAATTCTGTGTAAGTGTTAAGTAACAATTGACACCTAGTGACTTTTCTATTTTTTTTTATACTTCATTTATTTCCATGTTTATATGCATGCATATCCGTATATATCTTTCATTTTCTTTTTTTGCTAAAACATAACTTTTATAGCTATTTCATATTAAATATTGGTGTTATTTTTGTCATTATTCAAAGCGAGAATCGTCGTAAAAATGGTCCTATCAAGCCAGGAATAACGCCAAAATATCAAAATTCTAACGGAATTTCAACTTGCGATTTTTCCACGTGAAGATTTAATATTCTTTAATAATAGTAACCGCCATGTTTTTTTAGTTACCCACATTTTCATTTGCATAAATTAGAAAATATTTCATTCTATACGAAAAAGGAAGAAACATATAAGACTTTGGCCAATCGTTATATTGTTAGGCGAAGACATACAGTCTAATGACTAGGGCTAGGACAACAGCATATTCTTTTCATTGTTTTGACTCTCAAGTGTGTATCTGTTGGTATCTTATATGCTTTTATGTAGAGTGATGTGATTCTCGGTTAATTAACTGTGTCTGTGTCGGATATGTACCCAAAAGTCAAAACAATGATAAGAATATTCTGTTGTCATAGCTCAACTATCGACTGACATATGTTTTTGTTCTATCAACAAGGAACATACACTATAAAATATTAGCTGCTCAATTTAGGAGAATAAAATTAATGTTCTATACATCTTTACTAACTCAAAATTTGAGAAGAAACGGAAAAATTTCATAGAATATTAAACATTCAAAACTTTCACTCATAAATAACACAAATTTGTTTTTTAGATGATGATTTATTATTAATATTATTTGAATGTTTCGAACTACTGTTCTCATCATGGGTGTTATTCTCACAACCTTTTTGTCGATGTAACCTTCGATCTTCTTCAGGTTTATACACGCAAGTAGCATGCTTTCGTTTCGTCAGTCATGACCGGGTAGATGTTTTAAGTAATTCGCAATTGTATTTTGAGTGTAACCCGCAGTGGGGATTGAACCTTCAACCTCCAGAAGAGTGTAACTTACAACTAAATTTTACCAAGTACTTTATCCACTACGCCACGTGTCCCTGCTGACAATTCCATACAGATTCCTGAGTTCGACAAAAAGATTAGAACATTAGTCAGAATAATCCCCTCTCTCCCCAAAACGAACAGAAATGTTATTTAAATCTTAAACGTGGCCAATGGAAATGCCGGTTTAAAGCGTGACATATCGACGAAAATGTTATTTTAAAAGTATGTCTAACAAGCCGACTAACAGTGCCTTAAATAGAGATGTCGGACGTATCTTAAACGAGAAACGCCATTTAATGATAAGTTGATGAAACCGGTGCTATTTTAAACGTAAGCGTGACATAATTATAGACATGCTATTTAAAATCGAACCATAGCATATCAATGACAATGCTATTTCAAATTAAGCGTGACAGACCAACAAAATTCTATTTAAAACTTAAATGTAAGAGATCAGACAGAAAATTATATTTCAAATTTTAGCACGACAGACCAACGAAAATGCTTAAGAGTGACAGACCAACAAAATGCTATTTCAAACAAACGTAACAGACAAAGAAAGATGCTAGTTCAAACCTGACGACAATCCTCTCTTTGAGTGACAGACCAACGAAAATTCTATTTAAAATTTATTCATGACTGAGTCTGTCTTGAACGCATCTCAGAATAAGATATTATTCAATCTGCGCCTTTTGCAATGAAACTATAGTTTCGAAATGATGCGACAGACATATAGACCTATTCATAAAACACCCTATGGAAATGCTTCGGTGCATTTAGCATAAGAAGCGTCCATTGAGGCTGCGTGTTGTCGATGAGAATTTATTTGAAACTAAAGACTGAGTCATCACTAAATCAGCCGACTAACTGTCAAACGGAGCCTTTAAGAGAAATGCGTGGACGCAGACAAGTACTTTAAAAACGAGTTCGTAATCCGCAAGTAATTGTCTTCCTTTCCTTCATCCATTATTACTCTTTAATCTCAGATAAGCGAACCTGGTCACGCGACGACACCTGTATAGGGAAGGAGAAGTAGTTTAGGTATAATAATACTACTCAGCCTTTGGAACGCAACACTCCTTACGACCCACATCACGCAGGTACACACGCATATATATATATATATATATATATATATATATATATATATATATATATACAAGCAAAAGTACCCGTCGTTGACTGGATTCAAAAACAGCCTACAGAAAATGGACTCTGATTTATGAACGTATGATAGGTTATGAAAAGAAAGGGTTCTAAAGAGATAGTTTCGAATTTGGGGGCATCAAAACCAAAGCAAAATATGATTAGAGTAAAAATAAAATAGATAAACCCCATAATTTATTATACTATACCTGTTCACACTGAAACACTTATCACAATATTCTGTGGATCTATATTAGAAAACCTTGTTAAACTTTCTGACATATTTCCATTCTATGGAGCTCAGGCGCGAACGAACACCCCATAATTTTATTATACCATATTTCTTCAAACTGAAACATAATTATCAAAGTATACTTACGCAGATAGATATGAAAAGTCTTTATTAAAGTTTGTGCCTATTTCCATTCTATGGAGACGAGGCGCGAACGCAGACCCCACAATTTTATTATACCATCCCTATTTAAGTTAAAACATACTTATCGAAGTATTATTATGTACATCTATATCAAAAACACTTGTAAACGTTTTTTTTTATTTTTAAATTTTTTATTTCTATACTTTGTGGACCAGGCGCGAACGCAGACCCCACAATTCTAATGAACCACCGTTCTGCAGGATCAAACATCCACATTCCTGTGTCTCGATACATCTTCTATCATTATATATCAGTTTTCTATAATAGTCAACCATATATAGGAACCTATTCGTGACCAGACACACACATATATATATATATATATATATATATATATATATATATATATATATATATATGTGTGTGTGTGTGTGTGTGTGCGTATGAACGTGACTCAGAGGCTTAAAAAATGGGTAGAGAGTTGCATATTTTAGTTTCGATTCTAACTGATGACACCCAAGTCATATATGTATATTTTTTTTGCTTTTATCTCACTACTATATATCAGGTTCAATATAATAATTGATAGAGAATTGTCTCTATAAATATTTTATCTGCATGAATTATACTATCATATTTAAGCGTATCTTACGACCGGGCCACCTCAGGCGGCCAGCTGGTATATTATTATTATTATTATTATTATTATTATTATTATGATTATTATTATCAAATGTACTTGTGATGTTAACTTAAGGGTGTTGAATTTGGTGAAAAAACGAACTGTCCTTTTTCTAATCAGATTATCGATTTTCGGTTCTTATTGGAGACATTCCGATACAAAACCTATCTAAAACCACTCCCAGACACATATAGTACATTTGTATGAAATTTCAAAAGATGAGTACACACACAGACACACACATCAAAGTGCTTTATATATATATATATATATATATATATATATATATATATATATATATATATAGTCATCCACATACAGTACTGTTTCGCTGTTTCACAGCTCATCACACTGCAGCTAGACAGGCAACTACCTCAACCCGACCGTCTGTACGACAGTCAAGGCTCCTAACCATTACGCTATTGGCGGCTGCTGAGCGAGTAGTGAGTTTAACGATGTTTTTAGAAAAAATATCCAACTCAAATGAGTAAAATTAATTCCCCTATATATAGACAGAAAAACTTTGAGAGGGAATTTACTAATCAAGAAAAAATCAAATTCCAAAATCAAATATAAATATTGTTATTTATATCAGAGATGTAAAATAGAAATTTACAAAAAGTTTCTATTATTCGGCAGAATACTTCAAAGCTGGTAGGAGCACCTAGCTACAATCTTTGGGGTATTCTTCCGAATAATAAACATTTTTTTGTAAATTTCTACTTGTTTTTTAGTTTTGATCTCACTACTACATGGTGACCTCTACTTGTTGTTGTTGTTTTTCTTCTTCTTCTTCTTCTTCTATATATATAAATATATATATATATATATATATATATATATATATATATATATATATATATATATATATAGCCGCTCTGATCAGTCGTAGACGACGAAATACGTGTCAGTGGATAATTATATTAAAAAAAACAAAAACAATATATATGCCGCTCCCCATATGGGGGTACCAAATTGGTTAAAGTGAAAATTATTCCCAACTCGCATATTTTTCCGCTCCCCATATGGGGTACCAAATTGGTTAAAGTGAAAATTATTTCCAACTCGCATTTAGGTAAAAATGCACTTTCGTAAATAATTGAACGTATCGCAAAAACAAGCACACACACACACACACACACACAACACACACACACACACATATATATATATATATATATATATATATATATATATATATATATATATATATATATATATGCGCCTGCATATCCGTTCAAAAATAGTCCATGCTATGAATTTTTTTACTATATTAATGTTTCACATGTCTTTTAATTGATGTTTTTAGTATGCGTCTATTTATCAGAGTTTCTGTTCATCAGTCAGTCAGTCTGTTGGTCTGTCGCGCTTAAGATTGAAATACCATTTTAAACACGTCCATCTGTCTTTATATGTACGTCAGTTCGTCACATTCATATTTGTTAAGTGATATTTTCATTTTCTCCACTACATATGCGGATTGAATGGACGCATCTTGCGAATATCCGCTCTTGTATTTGGTTGTTCTCTTCTGTGTACGATTGTATGCGTGATGACGCTTGCTTATGAATCACAAGAGTAAATGACGATGCTGACCAAAGGTTCATAGTAAAGAGGAGGGGCGGTCTGACGCCTAAGACCACTTGACAAGGCACGAGATAGAACTGCAAGAAACGGGATCCTACTCTCCAAGCTGAAACGGAAGGACAAAATTCAGGCTGAAAATTAATAATAAAAAAGACGATGTCGAAACATCCGCCCTTGTACATTTGCTGATCTGAGGCTATCCTAACGCGCATTCGTCTGCCGAACAAAAGTCCGATCTACGATGAAAGAAAGAAAAAGTAAATTAAGAGGCGAGAATTATCACAATATGCAACTAACAAAAACAAAACAAAACGTAAGCACATCAAAGGATTAAACGCAGACGCTCTTCACCTATTGTAAATAGATAACAATGATACGAGCTGGTTTATACTCCCGTTTTCAATAAGGACACACATTTACGCGGAATTATCCTTCGTTTACTTTTTTTTAATAGAAAAGGCGACAAGGTAACCAAAAATAATGATCATTTTATGAAATAATGATCATTATCGTGTATGGATTAATTACTTAATTGGATTATATACGTAAAACGATTCAGAGAAGCAGAGGGAAAAGTTTGATACGGGAACGTTACCTTATATTTCATATATACATTTCATTTAGATTCATATCACTAGGTAAAAAAAAAACGATAAAATACAGGGTTTATATTATATATACATCGCTCTCTCCCTCTCTCTCTTTCTCTCTCTCTCTCTCTATCTATCTATCTATCTATCTATCTATCTATCTATCTATATATATATATATATATATATATATATATATATATATATATAATGTTAGCTTTTATACCACATATATATTCATCAAGAAAAAAATAATTTCAGTTTACAAATTAAATAATTCTGCAAAATTAAAGCAATTCATCTATATATATAATGCATATATGACAGTATGAAAATGTTTTATAGCAAGTAAACTACACAAAAACATTCACGTTTCATTTTCAATGCAAAATTATTTACTTACACATTGAGCACTGAAATACACACACACACACACAGATATATATATATATTACATTATTCTATATTATATGTGTATATATAATAAAGAGTAAATATATATTGTTTTTTAAACTGGTAGAAAACTCATAGCTAACAACGAAGTACCAATATTCCTGATTACCTAACGACACAAAAGCGCAGGTACCGTTTCTGTGCATTCTTCATTTCTTTGATCTTTATCGTTGTAAATTGGACATCGCTGCTGTTTTAAGAAAACATTTCAACTGAATGTTGTTTTTGTGAACCTAAATCCGAGGTTATTTAAAGTGATGGATATATCTTACACTTAAAGACACAAAAACACAAAAAAAAACTTTCTGAAGTCAAGAACCTTGGAAATCAGATCGAAGGAATTTAATCTAATGTCTTTCAGGAGGATAACTCTAGACATTCGAGATGGATGTACGTCGTAAGATTTACGCGATTCTCGGATGCATTTACCTGGGTGCATTCGTCGTGCTTGCGTCAGGCGAGTCTCACGAGGTAAGAAGGTCATGTATGTTTCACTAATGGCAGACTCCACTGCTGAGCGCTTCATCATTAATTTTATACGTCCAACATTATTATTCTTTTTGTTTCTTATACACCAAATTTTACTGTTCAATCAATGTCTATACTTATATTCATGTGTTTAAGTGCACTTCAACATTGTATTTTATATTCATAAAATTGAAAATACATCATATTTGCGCATTATACAAAGTTGATAAAAAAGTTTATATGTTTAAACGCAGAAACGACTTCAGAAATATGTGTATAGCACGGTATCGGAATGTTTATGAACGTGCATATTTTAATATTATATCTGAAATTAATAAGAATTCAAAATGGACACTTTTACTTGCAACGCAAATATTATTTTCTGAAGTAACATCTGCTTGTTTATCTATCTATCTATCTATCAAGTTTCTTTCAATCTATACTTCATCTCTACATTTAACAATATTCAAGTCTATTTACATCTGTGTATATTCAAGTATGTATGTATACATGTGTATATGTCGACACACACACAGACACACACAGACACAGACACAGACACACACAGACACACAGACACACAGACACACACACACACACACACACACACACACACACACACACACACACATATATATATATATATTTAAAGAAGACATTTTTTAAAAAAATTAATAAGTTTTGAATAATGATCAACGAATGTTTCACACTCCTATATTTTTATTGGCATCGAATTCGGTGAATTCGACGATTTTTTATTGCCTAATTGGGGAACCCATCGCGGTGCATCTGGAGGAAGCTTCATATGTCTCTCTGCAGTGAGTTAGTTCACAATATATTGTAGTCTACATTGCACTGCAGAGAACCTACTGTCGATTTTATAAAATTATTTTATATATAATTGCTTTAATTTAAGTTTAAAAAGGCTGAGTATCATGGTACAATTGTGCTCTTAAATAGAAAGATTAATTTCAAATGAGGGTCTGTTATATCAAAGAACCCACTACTTCTCAAATGCACTTATGATGTAAGCTTTGAAATATGTTAACTATATTTAAAATCGTCTGTTCCTTCTTACATCGAATTATTTCGATTATAAATTATCGATACTTATGGAAAACATTCCGATAGAAAACCTGTCTAAGAATACTGCTAGGCAGATAAAGTACCTTCGTGTAGAAATTTTATAAAAATCAACCCAGTTGTTTCCGAGTCTATAAGGAACGAACTCACGCACACACGTACACACAGAGACAGAGTTCCTTTCATACATTTGTAGAGAGATATATAAGAAAACATTCTTACAACCAAATTCGATGCTAACAGATATATATATATATATATATATATATATATATATATATATATATATATATATATAAAAATATAAGTTGATATTTCGCCTGACATCGGCCTTCTTTAATGAATTGTACATTGCTTTTATATTATTTCCTTCTTCGCTGTCAAGCTGTGACGACGAATGCTGTGATATTCAATATATTGGTGTAAACTAGAGCTGGTAATAATGTCTAGTATTATTAAATATATTACTTTTTAGTGAATAGTTCAGTCTGTGTAAGCAATATCTGCACAAAAACCTGTAGAATAAATCGAGCCTTCTGGACCATCTGCGAGCTCATAACCTCATATATATATATATATATATATATATATATATATATATATATATATATATATATATATATATGAGCTCATATATATATATATATATATATATGTGTGTGTGTGTGTGTGTGTGTGTGATATAAATCACAATATGCAGTAAATGAATTCAATACGTTGAAAAATAAAGGGATTAACACGGACACTGTTCATAATAATGTATGTAATAATGGGGGGGCAGCAGGTGTTTTCTACTGTTTTCAATAAGAACAAACACATCGTTATGATTTATACAAAAACAATTGCTTTCGTTCACGTACTCCTAATATACTTATACCTATCCAAAAAAGCTTTTAGTCAGCGACACGTATGAAAAAGCAGTAAATGTTATAATGCAATAGCAAAACATTTTACATAGGTCATCGACAAGAAACGTCATCCAAATAAACAACCACCACTAGTAGCAATGCAGAAGGCGTACCCTTTTTCCGCACAGTGGCAGCAGTAATTTCAGAAACAGACACAAACACACATATATTCTCTTTCTTTCTCTCTCTCTCTCTCTCTCTCTCTCTCTCTCTCTCTCTATCTATATCTTTATATATATATATGTATGTTATATATATATATATATATATATATATATATATATATATATATATATATTCCGCCTCTTCTACTACCCAGTCGACCACCCATACATGCTCGCACTGCAATAAAGCCTACGATTCAAGGATCGACCTCCACAGTCATCTGAGGACCCATAAATGACCAGCCCCAATCTCACCGACGGGAGAACAATCATATATATATATATACATATATATATATATATATATATATATATATATATATATATATATATATATATATATGTGTGTGTGTGTGTGTGTGCGTGTATGTATGTATATATATATATATATATATATATATATATATATATATAAGTAATAAGATCAAAAGGATGTAGTGTTTATCAGATATACGCAATAGTAAACTTCAATTTAATATAAATACCAGTATTTATATATAGATAATTTAATCTCAACCGAATAAAAAGCTCAATGTGCAATAGAGAATAGAGCTCATTATAAGATAAAGAAAATTAAAACAGTAAGTTGAACTTGACAATCAAAATTTATTGTTCGACTGAATACTCAAAAAAAAAAAAAAAAACATTTACAAAGTCTTTATTCCGCGGAGTTTCAAAGTTGCTGGTTATGACATTAAGTGAAACCGCAATTTATTATAGTCATAAATTGGCTCGTTTGAAAGTTCGTCTAAGTAATCTTATATTGATTATAATTTAAGAAGTCGTAAAGCAAAAAAAAAAAAAAAAGAAATTTTACTAAGTACCGATTATTTTAGTGAGTTACAACTTATCAAGGCCAATACCCATTCAAGGAGAAAGGTGTTTGATTGCATAAGTAGAACCAATTTATCCTTGCATCTTCGATAATCTATCGGACAGTGACTTTATTGTTGTCGATCTCGCGTATGGCCCTAGTCAGTCTCAAGAGGGCCATCCTCCTAGGCGTTACCTTCTCAGAGAATTCCGACGGGGCTGTTCAGACATTTATTGTAGGTCAGAGTATGCCAATCCTAGTGCACTTGCTTTTCAACTTAACCCCTGGGCTTCTGCCTAACCCCCTCGAAAAGTAAATAAAATATGAGTTGACGAAATAGATGTATTGTAAATTGAATGATTAAAAATATTACAATATATTTTAAAATGATGAATGGAATATACACATTTTGAATTCGTATGCGAACAGAGTTATGAGGATTGCTATTGAGATTAGATTAGTAGACGAATATGTTGTAATTCGCCGGAAAGACGTTCCGTGGTAATGTGTTCCACATATTGGAAGTTCTTGTAAATAAACTCTGCTAACGAAAATTTTGTCTGTTACTAAGATGTGATAGAAAGAGGTATTATTCAGACTTTGTATAGGTCATACGAGTATAATGCATTCATACTTAAAGCAGAACAACAACAAATATATAATACACATCAGAATGTAATCGTGGTATTATATATTCTCACTGATTGTATCAATTTAAACTTTTAAAAGAAATAGCATAAGAAATATGAAGGAAATATATATATAAAAAACATAATATAGATAACATAATATTCTTCATAAAATTCTCGGATTTATATGGAAAACATATAATCGCATGAATGTTGATCGTTATCGATGCACATTTGCAGGAACACTGACGGATGTCAGGAAATTGGTAAAGTATGATCAAGTATACCATGAATTAAAAACTTGAAAGAAAAGTATTCTCCAAATGACTTAATTCGACATTAAATGATAGAAGTGGTAAACACAGATACAAAAAAAAAAAAAAAAAAAAATACCAACTGACGAACAAAATCTGAACTAAAATCTTAATTTAGAAATATATTTAAAAAATTCAATAATAATAATAATAATAATAATAATAATAATAATAATAATAAACATGCGTGAGTCAGACAAACTGCTGCAGAGGCAACACATGAAGCGTTACAGAGAACCAAGAACACTGAAAATGCATATCTACAAGTTCTACATCCCCTCACCCATCACTTCCCATTGCCGCTTAACCGCCCCCCCAAAAAAAAAGTGATACCAAATAGACGAGAAGGATCAAGGAGGATGGAAAGACCGAGGAGAAAGCGCTGACCAGACCTCTGCTTGACTGGCGCGAAGAGAAATGGGACATTGGAGAGGCTTATTGCCACTCAAATTCCAGTGGAGACCAATAGCCGCTGCCAGCGATAAATCAATGGTGAGAGACTGTTGCGATAACGCAATATTATTTGCAAATGTTATCGAAGGAGGTGGAGAGAGCTGGACGTCTGAGTAGACTTGTTGTTACTCAGCTTATGTAGAACACCACAGGCTTTCCATGGGAGATCTTCGATGACCTGTGTGAAAGTTTCTTGTAAGCCAATAATAATAATAATAATAATAATAATAATAATAATAATACCTAGCGGGACATGTGGAAAATCCACAGAAGGACTCATTCATATGCAATATATTGGTGTTGCCATTCTGTAGATATTCAGTGTAAATGGACACACTCTGATATTATTGTAGCTCTTTTGTTAAAACTGCAAAAGTATTTACCGAAGCTAGCATGAACGCCCGGTAAAGCCTGGTCGTAAAGTACGCTTAAATATGATGTTTTAATTCTTGCAGATTTCGTATATATTATTATAGAGTTAATGTTCTATCGATTTTTATATATTATGAAGTTGCGACTCTCTCTCTCTCTCTCTCTCTCTCTCTCTCTCTCTCTCTCTCTCTCTCTCTCTCCCGGAAGAGCTATTTTATTTTAAAAATGGACAATTTCCGTCAAGAAACATTCTCATGTGTGTTTGTTGTAATAAGAAGTGTATTTAGTGTATTGCACATATAATAATAGGATTTATTTCTGACATCGAATCATAGCAATTAGTAAAAACGGAATCACGTATTTGTAGGTTTGTCTAGAGCGACTATTTTTTTTCTGTAAATCTGTGTTATTAATCTAACGCATTAATAATTATTTTTAATGGTTGTCTATCGCAGTATCTCAATGTTTATTGCAATTCGTATGTGATCAGTGCATCAAAAATTTATGAAATTGTCACATCTAAAATGCAGACATTATATCGGGTGATATTTATCCGTTCTCTTTATTTCTTTGTTCTCTTTTTTTTTCTCTCTATTTATCTCGAACTTTTTCTCTTCTTACCTTTTTTTTCCTTCTCTCTCTCTCTCTCTCTATATATATATATATATATAATTTATTTTGCGTATTGACATTCATATTAAAAACCTGTTTTCCTATTTATTTAAAAGAAAATACGACTTTGTTATACACGAGTCGTGGAATTGCATTCATCTGCAAAAGATCTAGCTATTTTGCATATTCTTTTAAGCATTCATTTTAATTAATTCCCTATTAGATTTTTCGGTTTTATAACGGAATGATCATCTTTAGTTAACTATTACATGAAATTATATTCATGCAAATATTCTATAACATTTATACTTGCGTAATATTTGCTTAAAAAAAGGTTATAGTAAACATGAAAACTTTCTATATATATTTATGTATGGAAATCACTCCAGACAAGGCATGAAACAACTTGATCTAAGGAACGTAAAATAGTACTTCAAGTTCAAAAACTTTCCAACGATGTCTTAGTATAGATTCTGACCCAGAAAAGAGCAATTCGTCCCTCTTTGTAACAAGCATCCTAGAATGTGAGTACTAAAGGACAAAATAAGAGAAGCTAGAGTTATGCAGCCGCCGAAAGTAAACCCAAGATCCACTTTCTACCCCTCCTTAAGATTAAAAGCGAAAATGAAACACATCACAGGTCAACATTAGAGGAGTATTTCAGAGAACTGAAGAATATGGATTCAAGTTGAGCTCTGAAAAGCGCGATTACTTATAGCTTAACATGCCAATTATTGGCTTGCAAGGTAGAAAGACCTAGCTAGAGTAATATTTATTGCATCAATATATATATATATATATATATATATATATATGTATATAAATATATATATATAATATAAAGCTGAATGTCTCTGTGGGTGTGTGTGTCTGGTCACGAATAGGCTCCTATATGGTTGATTGTTTAAAAAAAAAATGATTACATAAAATGATAGAAGATGTATCGAGACACAGGAATGGGTATGTTTGATCCTGCAGAACGGTGGTTCATTAAAATTGTGGGATCTGCGTTCGCGCCTAGTCCATAAAGTATGGAAATAAAAAAAATTAAAATTAAAAAAAAAAAAACGTTTACAAGTGTTTTTGATATAGATGCACATGAGAATACTTTGATAAGTATGTTTTAAATTAAATAGGGATGGTATAATAAAATTGTGGGGTCTACGTTCGCGCCTCGTCTCCATAAAATGGAAATAGGCACAAACTTTAATAAAGACTTTTCATATCTATCTGCGTAAGTATACTTTAATAATTATGTTTCAGTTTGAATAAATATGATATAATCAAATTATGGGGTGTTCGTTCGCGTCTGACCTCCATAGAATGGAAATATGTCAGAAAGTTTAACAAGGTTTTTTTAATATAGATCCACAGAATATTGCGATAAGGGTTTCAGTGTGAACAGGTATGGTATAATAAATTATGGAGTTTATCTATTTTATTTTTACTTTCATCATATTTTGCTTTGGTTTTGATACCCCCGAATTCGAAGCTATCTCTTTAGAACCCTTCCTTTTCATAACCTATCATACTTTAATAAATCAGTCCATTTTATGTAGGCTGTTTTTGAACACAGTCAACGACGGGTACTTTTGTTAGTATATATATATATATATATATATATATATATATATATATATATATATATATATATATATATATATATATCGTAATGCTTTTGAAGTCATATTTCGAATATTTTGTACACGCAGTGTTATCAAAGTGGTTTACAGCTGTTTCATTGCGATTTTTATTTTCAGTAATACAATATACCATGAAACCGATTTCAAACACGTCTTTCTTTAAAACCGTATTTGTAAGTATTTGTAGCTAGAAAAAAAAACCAATGGCAATGTATGCGAGAAAAGCATTTTCTCAAATATTGATACTTTGCTTGGACATTGTCAGAGGAAGTTTGTGAATATGTGCTTTCGCAGAAACTTATCGATACTTATATACACGCTTGGAGAGGGCATGGATTCTGGTTCTTTTCATCAACTTTCAGACGATTGATAATGTTAAAATCTTTCAAATAATCACCTATAAATAAAACTCGAATGGAATGATTAGCAAATGTAATATGAGTTTTCTATCTTAAAAGCAAATGAAAATAAATATTTTGAATTAAAATAAAATGCTTCGATGAACTGCATCAAATGCTTCATTTTCTAGCTTTACTCTAAAAGTTTAATGATTCGCTGGATGTCTTTTTATGTATCGACATATCTTTGCTCATTGTAGGCTGCCAGGCCTGTAAGTAAATATTGCTTGCATCGATAGGTCGTGCACCATGCATGATTAAAATAACAAAGAGTAAAACACTCACAAAAACTGATGTGTCTAAGGGCACGATAAACAAATAATAATCGAAGATAAATATACCGAAACGAGAGGTCAAAATTCCATCCTTATATCTAAACAAGAGATAACTTGAGATAAGTGTATAAAGCAGGTTTGAAACCGATGTAGATCTATTCACTATTAGAACGACGAAAAAATATCCACGATTAAGATTGATAATGAACACAAATGTTTTTTCAACACAATGAGAAAATTAGACAAATGATCGTTTTTAATGCTTCCTAAAAGGGCTCACTCTAAATGTCTTTTTAGTTTAATTATACTATGCTAATGTACGGATATTTTTATAATGAACAAAAAAAGTATTAATTAATACGACACAACCACGTTAACACATTGGCTCTCGCCAGATCACTGAAATTAAGCAACGTTGAGCCATGCTAGTACCAGATGGGCGACCATTTGGAGAGGCGCGGTGCTGTATGTACCCCGAGGTATAATACCAGGTTAAGAAACTGACGCGGTTTATCCTTCTCTCGAGGGTAGATGGGACTCTCATAAGCTGTGGTAGACACCCTGTCTAGTGATAGCGTCACGATAAAAAAGGCCGATAGCCATTAGTCGCGTGCTCTCGTGTAACGAATGAATGCGTGAATCTAGGATTGACAGGAAATTCTTAAAGATAAACTAAAATAACCAAAAAATAGGCTGAAATGACTTAAATAAATAAAAAGTAAATGACTTGAAATGACTTTAATGAACTTAAGGATGAATTGAATGACCTTAAGAATGACTTGAATGCTTAAAAATAACTGGAATCCTTAAAAAACAACTTGAATGATCTGGAGAATGACTTGAATAGCTTTGAGACTGACTGGTTGTAAAGTGGGTGATCATTTTACATTAAATTAATAGAGAAAAGTGATCCCCCACTTTATATCACAAAGTTAAAAACATGTACAGCATGTAGTAAGAACATGTACAGCATGTAGTAAAAACATGTACAGCATGTAGTAAGAACATATACTACACTTTGATATTGGCGAAAAGGCAAAGAAAAGGGTATTTATTCGCTCCCTCACCGAGCAAATTAGGCACTAGGCCGATTTTTAATGTGAGGAGTGAAGGGGAAATGGGGACCAGCTCCCCGGGGAGTAGGGGAGCTGGATAGTGACAATTGGTATGAAGGGTTGCCCCTACATTGACCAAGGTCTTATATGTGGGGTTGGTATCTATTTGCTCCCCCACCGAGCAAATTCGGCACAAGGCCGATTTTTAATGTGAGGAGTGAAGAGGAAATAGGGACCAGCTCCCCGGGGAGTAGGGGAGCTGGATAGTGACAATTGGTATGAAGGGTTGCCCCTACATTGACCAAGGTCTTATATGTGGAGTTGTCCCCACATGTAGTCTTTGCTTGCAGTATCTGCCGGAACAGATACTACAATTTGATCGTGGCCAAAAGGCGAAGAAAATCTTAAAAAGCTAAGAACAGCAGCTATTAACAACATACCTTTGATCTTAACCAAAAAGGACAAGCACAAAAGTGTTACGGACAGACCGACCGACCGACCGACCGACCGACGGAGTGACTTATAGAGTCGCTTGCACGCGACTAAAAATAGCCTTGATAGCCCTGGCGAAGCATCAAGTAATCATCTACCGGCAAGATTTGAATTACACTACAAACTCGTGTAGTGAGTTCAATCTCTGCTGCGGTCGCGCTGGAGGGATGGATGGGACAAAATTTTGTTCGTAACAGCCGTAGAACAAACTATAGAATTATAGTTAAGAGTGAAATAAAAATTAAATTTAAATTAAGTGTGAAATAAAAAATAAAAATTAATATGTGAACAACTACGTACCTAGCAATTATATTTTAACAGCCATTTGCATTTTGCAAAATGAGTATTTCTAATGAATAAAAAGAATTTTCCAATTGCAACGAATTTGTCCTTCTATTTCCAGAATTGCTGACACTTATCATCTTGAGGTACGCAAGACAGATAACTTACCAGCTACAGATCTCACAGATTATGAATTATTATTATTATTATTATTGATATTATTATTACGTATGAGAATAATGAGAAGAGAGTAGCAAGGCGACATTGTCTCGTATCTCTGTAATCCTCGATTTCTTTATGTTTTCTTTAGTCTCACATTCCATGAGCGACGTTTCTGACAAAAGTGGGGGATTGCTGTTTTCTGAGTTGCAGTATATGAATCTCACATTATGTTATCTCGTTTTTTGACATAGTAAATGGTTTTCTTTAGTTCCTTACACTAAGTAGCTCATACCTTGTCGTAAGCAATTTCGACTAAAATAATTTTTTTAAAACACTTAAACTTTTACAGTCGGTGGCTACTCAAAAATTCAAATTCATCCATTTTTTTATATGTGTTAAAATAATCTTCAAAGGTAAATATAGGTTTTCTAAAAAAAATCAAATGTAATCAGTAAAATAAATTGTAAATACAGTGGGTTTATTTATTTACGATAAATAAATGGAAAAGAATATGACTCGTCAGGCTTCTCATTGCGCTCGCATTAAATTGTTTGAATCAGTAAAAGTGACTTTGCAAATCTAGTTAGATATAAAGATAAAAAAATATGAAAATAAACTCTTTCTTTGCTTGTTTTATTTCCACTTTTCACCCACTTTCCTTTTTCTTTCTCTCTACAGAAAAAAATACTATTATTAATACCAAGATTGACTTCCTTTTTTATTATCTCTATATGTAAAAAGGCACTGTTTGTGTGTGTGTGTGTATTTGTGCGCGCGCTTGTATGTGTGTGTATGTGTGTGTGTGTGTGTGTGTGTGTGTGTGTGTGTGTGTGTGTGTGTGTGTGTGTGGAGGGGAGTTTTAGTTTTGGGGATATTTTAAAGTGTATATTATGGCATAATACAATCACTCCTCCCCTCGATTATTTAAAAATTCAAGTATGTCAGAATTGGATTGAATTGCATCCATGATTATTAGACATCCATTACACAAGATTCCCTGTGTTCTTCTTAAGACTTCCTAAGTATCATTTTAGATATTTTCCATTTGTGTGTCTGTATATGTGAGTTCGTTATCTGGGCCAATTTTTTTTTTTAATTTCACACAAATGTTCTTCATGCGCCTGGTAGTGTTCTAGAATACGTTTTGTATCGGAATGTCTCCGATAAGTATCGGAAATCGATAACCGATAAGCTTCGATTAAAAAAGAAACAGCCTGATTATGACCAAAGCATCACAAGTGCCTTTAAGAAGCTTTATTACGTCACAGGCTCTGTGCATAGAAACAACAGTAGGATCTTTGATAAGACAGAGATGCGTTCGAAATGAATGTTTCTGTTTAGATCAAAATTGAACCATGATATTTGCCTTTCGCAGTTAAAACTTTGATTCAAATTATTATATCAGTATATATTAAATCATTTTATAAAATCGACAGTACATTCTCTACAGTGCAATGTAGACTACAATCTTACGTGGGCTAAGTCACTGCGGGGAAGCACTAACTTTGTTAGTTACAAATTGTGCTGTAATAAAAACAGATACAATAGAAGTTTTTAACATGACTCCATCCACAAACTGAGGAATATTTTAGCACACATTTTTATTATTAAAATATATAAGAAAAAATGAGGGGGAAAGACGTTAATTTACTCATTCTAAGTAAAATAATATATGAATATTATATTTTATTCAAAATGATATAGTTAGCCGAAAAGAGAATTTGCATACTGTTTTCCATTAATCAAAAAGTTTATAAACATTGGAATGTATTATTATTATTATTATTATTATTATTATTATTATTATTATCATTATTATTATTATTCACTCACTATGAGTTTTCATACAGGCCATCATCAAAGACTTCTCTTTGAGAACAACTTGTGGTGTTCCCTGGAGTCTGAGTGACAACAAATCTCCCCATGTTTCCAGCACTCTCCAACTACTTCGATACTATTTACAAATTAATTTGCGTTATCACTACAACCGTTTACTATTGATTTCTCGTTGGTAGCAGTTATTGGTCTTCTCTGGAATTTGAGTGCAATAAGCCTCTCCAAGGTTCAAGTTCTCTTCGCACTCATCCAGGTGAGGCGTGGTTACTGTTTTCTCTCCTCGGTCTTTCCATCCTTCTTGACCCTTGGACTATTTGGTGCAATTCCAGTTGTGTTGACACTAGTTTTTTTTTTTGGAAAGAGGGGGAGGGTTAAAAGAGGAACAGGGAGAGGGAATAAGAGGAAAAAGCAGAGCGAGAGATAAAGATACGGAGGAGACAGAAAGTGAGGGGTGAGGGAAAGGGAGGAGGGCTAGAGGAAATAGGCACGTTTTATTTGTGGTGTACTAGTTCTCTTGGTTGCGCCTTTTTGTTTCATTTCTGTTGCAGTTTATATATGCTCGCTTTAGAATTTATCACTCATGTGGAATAGGTTCTGCACTCAAGGGGTTTCCTTAAAATTTCAGCTGTTTTCAGCATTATCGTTCGTTGCATAATCGAAGTTTTACCAATTTCTCTTAGTCTTTTTCTGACGGTTCCTTTGTTGGAGGGGGGACTATTCCTAGTGCTTCTACAATTATTGGTATTATATTGAATATCTTCAGGTTCCATATTCCTTTAAATTATCTGGCAAATTCTGTATATTTGTTTTGTTTTACTGTCTCTTTTATCTTCACCCTGTGGGCTGCTGGAAGGCAAAATCTACAATTTCTTGTTAATTATTATGACATCCGGTCTTTTTGCTTATCTGTTTGTATCTCCATGTCCAAAAGGATTTTACACTTTTCGTTTTCCAGCACTGTCTCTGGTTTGTATTTCAACCCTTTAGTAGCATGTTCTGCAGAGTTCCCAATGCACTGACTTCCCCGTGTAGTTGTGTGCGTCCTTATATTCTCTTTGGGTTAGTTTGCTGCATTCACTTATCATATGGTTTACGGTTTCGTTTCTCTGGCCACAGAGTCTACATTTACTGTTTTCTTGTGTTTTATATATTTTAGCTTTAATGTGTTTGTTCTAATTACGTTGCTCTGTGCAGCTGTCAGTAGAGATTCTGTTTCTCTTCATGGTTGATTTTAGCCGTCGTGTCCCTCTTCAATGAAGAAATATTCTAGGCATTGTTTTCATAAATATTATCTTCCTACTGACGAGGCGATCACTAAGGTGTCTCTACTAGCCACATCCAGGTGCTTTCATGGCTATTCTAATAATATTCTAATAAATCGTCCGTGTAGCTCTTTCTCTTTCCACTTATGTTTTTGTTTCTGCTTTTATAGTTTTCTGTATTGTTGTTCACGGTGGTCTCTCAATGCGGTGATCAATCTTTCTCTGTTTTGATTCATGAACTTTTTCATGTCTTATTTGTGCCTTCAACAGTTTTCTACGTTTATTAGTCTCCCTAATCCTTCGTCCCTTTTCGTAAAGAATCAGTCACTATCGTCTTTTGGTTGTAATGCATTGTGAATTGTTATTAGTTTCCTCGTCCTCTGATGAAGGTGTCTAAGTTTTTCTTTAGCTCATCCTATGAACGGTCCAGAATACCTTATTAGCGATCCTGCTCCGGTGTTTATCACCTTAATTAAATTTCTACTGTATAGCTTTGTTTCTAACAGTTTCCTCGTTCTTCTCATTCACTCTTTTCTAGTCTTAGCTTTCATTTCTGTAGATTCAATGGTGTCTGCTTTCAGCACCCCTAAATATTTGTTTCGTTTTCACTAAATGCTCTCATCTTCTCTTGGTTGAGGAGTAATATACCTTCCGATGTTTCTAGGCTTCCCTTTTTCATCTCTAGTAATGCACATTTTTCCATTCCAAATTCCATTTCATATTCGTAATTTAACATATGTGTATATATAAGCAATTAATGATTAAATAAATATATTTATTCATTAATTGCTTATATATACACATATGTTAAATTACGAATACCATTTACATTTTAGATAATGCAAAATTGAATCCTCTGTATATAGACATATTTTGTTCATCAGAATCATGCTTATAAAGGTCAAATCCCAAGAAATGTAACCCATAGAATCTTTAATATAATTCACAATACTGTCTATAATTTAACTATATTTGCTTCAAATAAACTTCAATGTGTACCTAGCGTCTCTAGCAATGTCGAGTCATTAATGCACACTAGTCTTTCTTTTATCGTTGTTTAATGAGAAACATGCATGGATTAACGTGTAAAATTGGCAATAAACTTGTAGTGCTCTCCTCTTGACGCTGACTTGATTTTATCCGTTGTGTCCCTCTTCAATGAAGAAATATTCTAGGCATTGTTTTCATAAATACAATCTTCCTACTGACGAGACGATCACCAAGGTGTCTCCACTAATATCATTGAACGACGATAAAACAACAATGCGGATCATTGATGATCGAAATATTATCGTCCCCAATATGTAGGTATTAGAAAAAAGATCGCAAATGTTATTAACGCTTACATGGGCGACATTTATTTTTTGAGGTGTGCGTGGAAAACCACACACACACACACACACACACACACACACACACACACACACACATGTGTGTGTGAATATCTATATATCTATAAAATTGAACGTGTCTGCGTGTCTGTGTACATTTCCCTACGCAATAACTCTGTCAATCTTTAGTCTACAGACTCGAAATTTGATATACAGGGTACTGAGATTTGGGAAAATCGATGTGATCCGTTTTCGGCCAGAAATTTGGCTGTTAAGGGGTCAAAGTTCAACGATTTGACCTTTGAGAACTCTACCAAACTCCTCCGACAATTTTGGGCTTAAACACTTGAAAATTTAGATACAGGTTTCTTAGATACGGATCTAACTTAATAACTTGATTTGAGCCCAAAACAATAAATGTTAAGGGGTAATAATTGGGGTCGAATTAAAAAAATTGACCAATTTTTTTTTTTTTTTTTTTTTTTTGCTCAACATACACCTGCAAACACCAGGGCAACGCCGACACCCATGCTAGTATATATATATATATATATATATATATATATATATATATATATATATATATATATATATATATACTTCAGAATAGTTTTTATTTAACAATCAGTTGCTATGGAAACGTGAGATTGTAGGTTTACAAAATATTACTGGCAGTACTTCCTACCACTTACCACTACCTACTCTCCCTAACACTTCGCCCCACTAAAAATAATATAGACTTCCAATGAAAAGGTTTCCTACAGACTTTGAATTATTATCGCTGGACCCACAAACAAATTTAAACAAGCACTTGCCCGATTCGGATATCTACACAGCTATGCGGATTACCCAAGATATAGCTTGGACATTATTACCAAACGGATGTAAAGAACGTATAACATGGATTTTACCAAGCAAGCTGGATCTACAAAAACATTCATATCCTTTTTCTACAAATCCTCCTGCTACAGGACTTCTGATAAATGTATCATTTTCACTTTGACTTTCCATGTCTCACTGACTTTAGCAAATAGGGTGCATACCTTTATAACTATTTGCTAATATTTTCTCTCCTCTGATGAGATGGTAAACATCGAAACCCTATAGGTTAAGGAGATTAATTTTCTAAAGCATTCTTTGTCTTGCTTAGAATAATAAAAATTCTTTGATATGAAACTGAACCACTTCATTTCATTTCAATGAGAGTTTTTTTGAAATTCATTGAATTACAATTTAATATATATATATATATATATATATATATATATATATATATATATATATATACATATATATAAATTTAAATAATGGAAATAAAAATGAATAACATATTGTAAATTATGGAATATGTTGTTCCACAATTCATTGCTTAGTTCTACTAAAAAATAAATGGTTATTCCATCATTCGTAAATAGCCCAACGGGGCAGATACTCACCGTTATTGCTGTGCAAGGGGCAGATAACCCCCATGTGATAATTCAACACAGGAGCAGATAATTGTTTTACATAATCACACAAGAAAAATATATTAAACTTAAGATAAATAATTTTTTTTGCAAATTAAATATTACTACATCTTTTATAACGTTATAAAAATAGTATCAGTTATAACTCAATAATGATACACGACAAGTAAGTATTAATCTTAGTTTGATTCTAGTGCGTGACAAATAGAGACACATATTACACGCCCTACTTGCGTGTATTTATAATTGACTAGAGTTGAAGTGGTAGAATTTGATATCTCTTATCTTAAGTGTTTCTTTTTTTAAGATTAGAGCAAAATAACGGTTTAAAACATGATTATAACCATCAAAGTGTACTTCCTTGAACCCGGTTTCAGTTGTAGAAGGTAATATCTTATATATAGAGAAAACAAAGTCTGAGTCTCAACTTTAGAGCAATTGTATCATATATATATCGCTGTTTTATTTTGCCTACTTGTCTGCTTCCGTACACCGTGTTCTTCACAAGAAAATTATGTAATTTATTTCAGCTTCTTCAAAATATTTATTCAAGATTAGAAGATTTGTAAAATTAGACATTTTTCAATTATGACCCAAAACACTTACATCAACTTACTCTACCTATTAACATTATCTGAAAAACAATTATGTTTTTGTGTTCAGTAAATATTAACACATTCGTTTCTTAAAATTATTTCACTATGCAATTTTTATTTTATACCATGTAAACTGTTGCTTTACTATAATGACACATGCAGGAGTAACTACTAGTGCCTAAGGTTTGTTTTCTATTGCATATTTATTAAAACTATTTAACTGTCATAATAATAGGTAAAAATTTTCCTTGATATCACATATTTGAACTGTTGTTTTACTGTAATGATGCAAGCGAGAGTAATTAGCAATATCTATGTGCTTAGTAAGAACTTGGATCTTAGTTCCCAAAATGTTATTAAATACCAACAATATTTATCCAACGTTGCCCTGGTATGGATCAAATAAAATATAAATGAGATTGACTCGTAAGTTAAAGCAAATAATAACGTATAACTGATTTAATCCTCGCCCATCCGACGCCTGGTGAATTCTGCGTTGTATGTATTAAGCTATTCGAATCATTGGTCTATTTTATTATTTTCATTGTTCACTTAGCCCTCTTTGTTCTTAAGATCTTAAAACTGTCGATTGGTTTCCGATCGCCATTTTTTTCTGGATTACATTTCATTCTCAGCCATCTATCCATAGCTTTGAGCCCCCTAGGGGCAAAGGCCATCTACAACTTTTTGTAGATGCTTTTGTGGTGAAGAGTTCTTTTTACAGGGTGAGGGTGCTGGCCCCAAGCCCAACCGTCCCAGAAGTTACATACAGCGCGTAGCCTTCCCACACCATGGTTTCATTCTCACCTGTTTTTATTTTTGTTTCGTTTAGGTCGACTAATGCATCTTAATAGTTTATACTTTATATTTTATTATTTATTTCAAGCCGTATTCATTTTCAAATGTATATGCACCAATTTAAATGTAATGTGAACAAAATTCTTACCATAATAATATAATAAAATAATAATGATTTTTCTATAGTTTGCTGCACAACTACCCACTAAAACAAATCACGTCCCGTTTCATTGCACGTCTCTATTATTATATCAGCCAAGAAAATTAAGTTGTTTTGTAACGTTTTGTAGAGGTTACCGCAACAGTTTCATAATGTTACAATAATTTTCCAATAAAAATATAACTTCTTCATGATGCTGCCATAATATATATGTCCTGATGTTGTAATAAAGCTGTTGTAACTTGTGATAACATTGCCTTAACACCATCATAATGTTTTCATAACATTGGCATAATATTGACATAACGGTAACAGAATGCATTCAAAGAATAGACATAAAGTTTCCACAGTGTGTCTATAGCGCTGTCATTGTTATAATATGTTCATAAATTTTTCATCACAATATTATAACATATGTCATATTGTTACGTTGTCGTATCATAAAATGAGCGTTTGTATTATATTGGTTGAAATTGGAATGGAGATGCTATATTAAAACCTGTCTATTTATAAAAGATTCAGTGTTTGGTTATCTTATCAGAGTTAATGACGTTGTGTGCGTGTTCGTCTAGTGGTATTTCTATTACATATGTTCATATGCTGATAAGTGTGAATATGTGTGTGACATGTCATTTGAACATACCTTCTGCTATTTTGTTGGTCCATCTGGAAATTCTCGTCTGGGAGGGAGACTTGATACCTGTTTTTGGGGACGAAGATTTATTTCACACCAAGGCAAGAAATTGGTTCTATAGTTTATTTCACTTTCCCAGATGTCTTGCAGAAGGTGGAAAGTGAATTTGGCCTGTGTTGTTTTTTTTCTTCTAAGTCTTTCTATTTCTACCACGTTAGCGTTCGTTCCCCACCCCCAGCGAAAGGGAGGAGACAACGGCAAAGCCGTCCGCTCTCGTCCAAGTCGCAACCAAATCTCATCGATTCAGATAACCTGATCACATGACTCACACGCAATCCAATCAGCTGATATTAACTTCCTGTCAACGTGTCTACACTGTAATTCACACTCCCCCCTCTCTCTCTCTATCCATTCTCTAACAATATGATCAAATCCTTCCTAGCCAAAAAACAGATTCAGATAATTTATAATGGCCGTATATCTAGACAACATTACATCAATGCGGATGTGCCACAAAGACTGATCCTACGATCTTTATTATTACTGCTTTTCATAATCGACCTCTTTGACGTAATTTTGCTCAAGATGATTATATTTGCTAATGACACCATTTTTTAATCTCAATGATTGGGGGGAAAGCACACACATATCCAAAACAATGGCTAAATCATTAGAAAATTACTTCCATTCTATAGTAGAATGGCGCCATAATGGTTGCATTTAATGTTATTAAGACTATGCTTCTCTTCTTTAAAAATTATAAGAAAATTTTCCAATTACCGATTATCATGGCTGATAGAATCATACCTGAGTCAAACATCCAAACTCTTCGGCCTAATATTCACAGGTAACATGAATTGGAACAAATACATGGTAGATGCTTCCAATTTGTTGCCAAAGAAGTGAGTCCCTTCTACTGTGCGAGTCAACTTTTCACACCTGTCAGTATCCTATATCTTTACAAAGACACCATTCACCGATGTGTGGCGATGCATATATCCACCACACCCACATTACCAATTCGCCATGCATATAGTTACCACATCTAAACTGATGTACCAACAAATAGTTACTCTCTTCTAGTTCACCCCTCAAAAAAAAAACACACATACACACCTCTAATCAAATAGATGCAACACTGGCTACGTGGCCTCAGTTCCTATCCCACTACCAGATTATTTCATTCTTGTATCTGTTTAAAAATTACTTGAATGGAATATGCTCCGAAAACTTTGCTGCTCTTGTGTCACTTCTTCTAGAAAAATACACTCAACAAATTGTGCAAAGGTAAATACACCCCCTCCCAAAAAAACGCTGTAAAGGTAAATACACCCAAAAAACTGTGCAAAGATAAATACATCCATCCTGTGTAAAAGTAAATACACCCTACAAACTGTGCAAAGATAAATACATCCGTAAAACTGTGCAAAAGTAAATACACCCTAAAAACTGTGCAAAAGTAAATACACCCTACACACTGTGCAAAGGTAAATACCCCCTACAAACTGTGCAAAAGTAAATACACCCTACAAAATGTGCAAAGGTAAATACACCAAAAAAACTGTGTAAAGGTAAATACACACAAAAAACTGCGCAAAAGTAAATACACCCCCCAAAAAAAACGTACAAATGTAAATACACCCAGCAAACTGTGCAAAAGTAAATGCACCCAAAAAACTGTGCAAAAATAAATACACGAAAAATAACTGTGCAAAGGTAAATACACCACAAACTTGGTCCCACGCTTCATTGTAGAGGACCCCAGATTCTTGATAGCTTCCTACTCAAATAGATACTTTCCTCAAAATGCTTACCCTGTGGTATTTCCCCTCCTCTCTGTTTCCCTTACTGTACAGCATGCAGAAATTAATTGTAAATTTAACGAACATGTCGCTTAGAATGCCCTATAAATATGGCCCTAATTTATTAGCAGATCCTTACATTTCAATTGTAACACATAACTTGGCTTGCTCCTTTTTTATTTCTCTCTCCCCCTCTCTCTCCCTCTCTCTTTATATATATATATATATATATATATATATATATATATATATATATATATATATATATTTATATATTCAATAGAAGGTATGTTAGAAGTATTTTTAACAAAATATCGTCCCCAATTACGTTCCGTTTAAAAATGACAAACCATTAATTTAAGTCAATTTAAGTAAAATTTAGTCAAGGAATATGAATCTGTTTGGATACAGAATTAGTCACAAAACTGTTCCACATTAAAACATACAATAAAACTCGATAATCCAAACATTTCTATTTTACTTGTAATTATTATTTTTACTAGATCATTATTTTTTTTACTAGTTTTTAACCTGAATTGTATTGATTTAAAAGTTCAATATTTTTCAGGCGCCCCGAACTATCTGCCTCTATGACTGGCTGTGTTAGATCTTAACGCATTTATGTCCAACAGAGCCATCAATTGTCTTGCAAATAAATCAGCAGGTAATCTGCGTGTACGTGTTGGGAAACGACATTTACAAACTGATTGGTTCCTTCTTGGTTAACTAGACTCTAGCGTCTCATAAGCGAAACCGCACAGACAGAGACCCCCCATACACACACCCATTGCAATTAAATCCGCTGTTTTTGTGTCTTGTTTGCAGAGCGAAAACTTCAACGAAACATCAACTAATCACTTCGGTTCAAATACAACGCTTATATCTTGGACATTTTTCTTGCTACCTCCCAATTATCTATACAAATCTGAAGGGCCTTAAGATGAACTTTTATGACACCTTTAAATTGCCTCTTTGGTTCATGTTGTTTCTTTTCTTTCGTAAGTACACAGAAAAAGTACACACCCGGTCTGTGGTTATCCTTTTCTTCGTGTTGATATTGTCATATTCTATTACTTCTTTTATTAATGTAGTATATTATTACTGCTTATTGTTTTACTTACGCAGTATAGTATATCATTGCGTAATATAATAAAATATTACGAATTATAGTATATTGTTACGTTTATTACGTATGATATATACGGTATAATCGCGCTAACACACTGGTTCTCGACAGACTTCCGAAGTTAAGCAACGTTGAGCCTGGGTAGTACAAGATGGGTGACGATTTGGGAATTGTAGGCGCTGTACGGGCACTCTAGTTATCTCGGCATTTGTTTCCAGCCATCCTGTACAGAAACTTCACTTGCCGCTGGTATTTAACAATGTCGATTCAGAAGATTGGTTGCTGGTTGTTTTTGTTTTACGGCATATCAACCCTTTTCAGGTTATTTAATGCCAAATCTAGTGATTTTGAAGAAAATTCTTTTATAGAATATATTTGTTTTTTGTTTTTTTTTAAGTCATTTTCTATTTAACCCATAGTTTGGACCCTAACAGATACAACCACTCCGGGTCAGAGTGGACCGGGGAGCAATGGCAATTAAGGGGTGACTCCACGCTCCCCAAAGCCCGTAAGTTGGGGCCTCACCATCGGATATAGTTTAAGGTCATATGCAGGACCCGATTCAGGAGAGGTGTAGATGAAGATTGCACACCTCCTTCGTGGGTATCCTTAGTCTGTCAAAAACGGATGGAGCCCTTTTTATAATTAAGTATATATATATATATATATATATATATATACATATATATATATATATATATATATATATATATATATATATATATATATAATGGAATACGTATAAGATACGTTTGAAGCCGAAATAATCGAAACAACGCATTATTACAAAATAAACAGATGTTTAGTTAGTTTGAAATTTATATTCGAATTTATAAATATATTTCGAAGGTGAACTTCATCTTCAGTATGTCTTTTCGTTTGCCATTTGTTGTTTGAGCATAACATTAGCAAGTACAAATCCGTTTGGTGTTTTCACGGTAGTCTTTTCAAGTGTCGGAACAGGGCGTTGGTCACGCAAAATTTACGTTAGGGTTTTGTTCCTTTTATAGAAGCGTTTGTTGAATTTAAATAAAATAAAATATGTATGAGATACATTTGAAGCCGAAACAACGCATTATTACAAAATAAACAGATATTTATTTTGTTTGAAATTTATATTGGAATTTATAAATATAATTCGAAGGTAAACTTCATCTTAAGTATGCCTTTTTTTGCCATATTGTTTGATCATAAAATTAGCAAGTAGAAGTCCGTTTGGTATGTTCACGGTAGTCTTTTCAAGTGTCGGAATGGGACCTTGGTCACGCAAAATTTACGTTAGGGTTTGTATCCTTTTATAGAAGCGTTGGTTGAATTTGAATAAAAGAATAAAATAAAATACGTATGAGATACGTTTGAAGCCGAAGCAACGCATTATTACAAAATAAACAGATATTTATTTTGTTTGAAATTTATATTAGAATTCATAAATATATTTCGAAGGTAAACTTCATCTTCAGTATGTCAAAATATATTTATGCATTCCAATATAAATTTAAAACAAAATAAATATCTGTTTATTTTGTAATAATGCGTTGTTTCGACTTCAAACGTATCTAATACGTATTACATTTTATTCAAATTCAACCAACGCTTCTATAAAAGGAACACAAACCATAAAGTAAATTTTGCGTGACCAACGTACCGTTCCGGCACTTTAAAAGCCTACCGAGAAAACACCAAACGGACTTCTATTTGCTAATTTCATGGCCCAACAACAAATGGCAAAAAAGACATACTGAAAATTAAGTTTACCTTTGCAAGATATTTATTAATTCTAATATAAATTTCAAACAAAATAAATATATATATATATTTTTTTGTAATAATGCGTTGTTTCAGATTCAAACGTATCTAATTCATATATCATTTTATTCAAAATCATATATATATTTATACTAAAATTAATTTTCCTTATTTTGTATTCAAGTATAGATATTAAAGACACTACTACATTTAGCAAGCTCGATAGCGCAATAGTAGAGCTATATATATGCCACTTCACTGGCAACACATTCATTTTTATGCTCATTTAAAAATGATATAGTTTTATCTAGTATTCAAACGTACAATTGTTTCGGCTCTTACCGATATTTTATATAGTTCGATGATTTAATAATAATAATAATAATAATAAGAAGAAGAAGAAGAAGAAGAAGAAGAAACATATACCCAGAGAACTATATATAAAATATCCGTAAATGGCTATGTGCGCGTAAATATTTAATAATAAATATTTCATTATTATTCACACATACGCACGTCTGCGCTTACAAACACACAGAAAATAATAATTCTTGCCTCAGTCCGTGTTGCAGAAAAATATCTGCCTGAATATTTCCAGTAGATGATAAACGTACATAATAGACACTGTTTGAAGTCGCTGTTTCAAGGTAAGTAATTTGCGTGATTGAAATAGGATTTGTACATAAAATTTCGTTGCAAGTGATGACGGAACAAAACAATCAAGGTGAACAAAATTCTATTCATGCAGAGGTTGTATTTTTCCATGCTGGTCAAGGGTTCTTATTTTATTTTTACTTTTTTTTGTTTCACACGTAATTTCTCTAAGCAAGAACAATAACAAATAATGAAATATACTAAATACACATCGATATAAAACGATCTTACACATGCAAGCTCGTATAATGCCCCACACTCAGATAAACACACACACACACACACACACACACACACACACACACACACACACACACACACGCGGGCATACACGCGTGCACACCCACATTCTTAAACATACATATATACAAACACACACACACACACACACACACTCACACACACACACACACACACACACACACACATATATATATATATATATATATATATTTAACCTTGCTGCGTCTAACATCTGCGTTGTGATGCAACAAAACGACTATCTTTGAATGACTATATTATAGATACACACTTTCTCTCTCACACACACACGTATATATATATATATATATATATATATATATATATATATATATATATATAAATCTACCTTTATCGGATATTCAAACTCAGACCAATAAAACAATTTGTCTTTGATATCGATATTTGGTTCAGACAAGCCAATTTTTTTCTTACAAAATGTTTCTGATATTGTAATATTTTCACGTTAAACAAACAGCGGGACCATGTTTTCCACAAATGCGTAGAATGCACATCTGAGTTTTCACCTGTGAGCTATTAAGAAACAAAGCAACTTCTTTTTACATGCGTGCGCGGTCACTGGTCTTCATTCTCCGATCGTCGCTTTAACATACGTGGGCCGTTGATATCATCGTAGTTGTTGAGCTTCTTTTTAACTTGAACGATTAAAACCCATGTATGAAAAAATAATGAAGTTGTACTGACTTTATAAGGTTTTATTTAAAAAGAGGTTGTTCATGAGAGAGGAAACCAATATATAATTCTAATTACTTCTTGTTTTTCTAACTTGATCTTCAGATGGACGACGTACTAGTAGAGTATCAAGTCAAAATTCACGTAGATTATCAGACGCATGCCGCCTTCTCGCTTCGCGATCTCGACTGAATAGAAATTCTCTTCTGTCTTTCGAACACATGAAATCATTTCTATGCGCTAAAAATGCAGGTATTTAAATGATATTATCATTTGAATACCTGCATTTTTAGCGCATTTTGTCTAGGGATTTGACCCCCGATAAATCCACGTCAGTCGCAACTGGATCTATTTCCGTTTGCCGCCAGATTATCCTAACATTTGTTATATTACCTTCAACGAGTTTTATACTAGTTAACATAATATCTTCTTATTGGCGTAGGGTCCCAGTATATAAATATATCATTATGATCCAGGTAGTCACTCAGTGGTGTATTCTGGGGGGATTCAGTACCAAATATAATACGGCTTTGTCGACCCGATTTTAAGTCATGATCTCAGCATTAATCACAGCTCTTCTGGTCTGAGGATACTAACCACTAAATGCAATCTAGAGCAACGATTTTCGCATATGATCCGACAAGTTGCTCTGTCAGCATCACTGCGTGCGTACACGTTATATCTATAAACTCGCAATACTGTGATATTAACACTGATGGGCTGAAATTAAGGGTCTGGTCGGCAATTCTCTGTTTTTGTCTGGGAAAGTGTTATCTTAGTCAAAATTAGTGCTTCTCAATTGTTCCCTTATGACCCATTTTCAATATCAAAAGAAATCTCAGGCCAACATAACCTTTAATAAATTTACGAGTAACATGAAAATGTTTTTTTTATTAGCATAAACATGTAGTCAAAATGTCAATGACTGAACGACACCCGCTGTTCAAGGTCAGTGGAGCTATACTACAGTGATTTCATGAATCTACATCAGTAAAAACAACATAGAAATTTAACTCACCTATATTTTATTTAGCACTCACATCACGCCCAATGAAAGCTCATTTAAAAATTCCCTTAGATCACATGTGGGCCCAAATGTCTGCCGTGAGAAACGCTGATTTAGGACTGACCCTTTCATTCTACCCCACCCTACAGATGGCAAGTCTTGTGCACCCGCCGATATTTTCGAGGCATTGCAAAATAATGCTGCCACACATCAATAATTCCATATGTTGTACTTTAGTTATTATTAAAAATAATTAATCTTGCCAATAATACTTTCATTGTGGATACATTTTTTCTTACTCATCAAATTTATCCTTACAAATTTTACTAAATCTTCATGACTTGATTTCTTAAAAAATGCGATTTCAAGTGAAAGTGTGTGTGTGTTTCTCGTCTACACATTAATTACACAATATAATTATTTTTTCTTTATTATTAAGCGACCAGTGTCAAGCACAAAAATTAATAATAAGTAATAATTAAATAAGTAATGGTTGTGTGCTTCCAATGAGAGAAATATGTACATTTAAAAGAGCAACAATTGTTGGTTTTTAAGACTTTTATCATTTTTGGATATTTTTAGACATTTTAATAACGCGTTTCGAGCCTTATTTAACTCACTTCAGATATTTTTTAGTTAAAAGTTTTTTAGTTGAAAGTTTGCTTTTTGGTGAAACATTATGGGATTCTCTTTTGGAGATACTTTTAGTTCAGCTAGCACAATTGTGCTTTTGTACAGAAATTCGAATATGTGATTTAATGTCTCCAGTGGGATAGTTCAAGATTTCAATCTGTCAGTCTTAAATCCATTTGGTGGGTGGGAGGTATTAAGTCTATTTGGTGAATATTTTTATGATTTTTTTCTTTTTTAATGTGGGTGTGTCAGTGCGTGCGTGCGTACTTGTATGTAAGGGTGAGTGGTTGTGCGCATGGGTTAAAATGTGCGTGTGTTTGTGCGTGTAAAAGGGATAGAGAGATTGGGTAGAGAGAAAACAGGTAGTGTGCGTGTGCGTGTGTACGCGTTTCTGCGGTGTGTGTGCGTGTGCGTAAGAGGGAAAAAGAAAGAGATAAAGACAGAGTGTGTGTGTGTACGTGGTGTGCGTGTGTGTGCGTGGTGTGCGTGTGTGAACATGTTATATATGTGTGAGTATTTTGATATATTTGATTTTGTCCGTGTGTGTGGTAAATACATATATAAGTGTATATGTGTAGGTGTGCCGTATGTGTTGACTTATGTGTTCCTATTTACTTGTCTCATTACGAGGGCCTAGTTAGGCACAAGGTCGGTCCCTAATATAAACATACATACATATATACATATACACATACACACATATATGCACATACATATACACGCATATGTATAAATAAAATGGAAAATAAATGATAAATATAGAAAAATAAGAACACGAGTATACATATATACACATACACACATATCCATAAATAAATATACACATATATGCGTATATTCACTCATATACATATGATTGAAATTTTCTCATTCTAGAGAGATTTGCTTTTACTGAATATAGGCAGAATAGTGCTATGTTTCTAGTATTCACTTAGTTTGGGAATTTGTATTATATTGGATGTGAGTGTGTGTTCCCTTGCAGGGTAGTTGCGCGTGAGTGCGTGCGTGTGTCTCATCGTGCTTGTTTTGATTTGTGTGCGGGGGTGCACACTTGCATAAGCATGTATGCGCGTAAGTATATTTTGTGTTTGGCTTATTAATATGCTTTGTTATTGGGATTTGTTTAATGCGGGTGCGAATTTTGCTATGAAGTTTTTTCTTGTGTTAGTAAGTAAAAGTAGTTGTCGGTTTGGAAAATGGACATTATTCAAAATTTGTCTACACTGCATGTATGTATGCCTGTGAAACATGCAAGTGTCTATTTTCTACGATTTTAATGTTAGATCGACGCAAGGCTACTCTATTTCTGAGAGTTTTATTGGCGCCTATATAGGAATTCTCGCATGTTGCACATTTTATTACATAGACCACATTTTTGGAGGTGCAATCTAAATCTTTTTTATTTCGAATTATTTTGTAGGGCTTATAGATGCGTATGTGTTTCCCTCCAATATTATGTTACAAACTCCACATCGTTGTTTGTTGCATTTTGTGACTCCTTGTGTGGTGAGTTGATGGAGTTTAGATGAAGTAAGAATGTGTTTTAGGTTTGTGTGTTGGCGTTAGCTTTTTATTATTTTTGTTGTTTTAAGGAAGTCTTTTAGTTTGCTGTTTTGGTTAAGTAGGACGAGGTTTTTCGTTAACTGTGTGAAAAGTTTTGGGTTGTTTGTGTTATGTGTGGAGACGTATGTTAAGATTTGTTTTATATTTCGTTTTTTTGGTGTACTCAATTTTTCTACTGGTTTATTTTTCGCCAATTGGATACTTTTGTCTGTAAGTTGTGGTGGGTATTTTCTTCTTAGATTCATTCACAGTTCCTCAGATCGAATTGTTCGGTGGTGTTTGTCTGTGACTATGGTACATATTCTACATGCTAGAGGGTAGGTATGGATTTTAGGTAGCTTTTGGGGTGATGGCTTTTAAAGTGTAGATATTGTTAGGTGCCTTTAGGTTTGTAGTAGATGTCTGTGATAATGTTATTCTTTTTAATTTTTATTGTATGTCTAGAAAGGGTAATTATGTAGAGATTAGTTCTAGGGTGAATATAATTTTGGGGTGTATGTCTGGAAGTATGGTGCCTAAGTTTCTGATGCCTCACAATGGGGGTTTCCACAGGATGAAGCAGTCATCGAAGTATCTTTTTCCAGTAGACTATAAATCATTTTTTTAGTGTTGTGACCGAATGTTTGTTCTATCTTTTCATATAGAGTCTCTTTTATGTAGACGAGTTTAAGGGTGGCGTATGTCGGTGCCATTTTTGTTCCCATTGCTGTACCTAGTATTTGAATGTAGTTGTCCTTGTCAAACTCGAAGAAATTATTATTTAGAATTATGTCTATACTTTCGATGACGAATTGTTTTTTGAATATTGGGTGTAGTATTTGTGTGTGTCTATTAATCCAGTATGATATTGCTTCTTTTCCTGATTATAGGAGCATGTTGCTGTATAAACTGCTAACGTCAAATGTAACTGATAGTGTCCTGTTTTCTATTGTATGTGGTAAGGAACTTAAGAAGTGAATGTCTGCCCTTGTGTATATCTTAATTTGATCGGTGAAGGGTTGTAATAGGATATTTATTAAGTTCCTAAGTCTGCATGTCGGACAGGATGGTCCTGCTACTAATTTCAATCAATGTATATATATGTATATGTGTGTATGTATATATGTACATATTAATGTATATATATATGTGTGTGTGTGTGTATATGTGTGGGTGTGTGTACGTGTGTGTGTATATATATAAATGTGTTTGTTACTTTAAATAAAAAAAAAGCTACTGAATCGATTGCCTCAACATTTTGCAGTAGCATTTGTTTGTTTTGTTTTTTTATATATTTATGATAAAAAAATCACAATATAAAAAAATCTCTTTTGTTTTTGGAAATCGTTTCTTCCTGACAGAAGTCGATCATTTTGAACGCGACAAAAAGTTTTTTTTTCGTTATTTTTTCTTTTTTTGCTATTACACTAATACTGTTTATTTTCATATATTTACTATCAAATAATAATAATAATAATAATAATAATAATAATAATAATAATAATAATAATAATCCTATGTCCCGAAAAAACGATAAATATCGATTGTGACTTTACTGTTAGAATTAATCACGTGATTCGTTGGTTTAGTGATCAGTGTATATTTTTTAAACGAATATAATTGTGTAATAAATATAAACGAATAGGGGTATTGAAAAATGAACATGCCGGTATACTGTTGACTGTCTCTCTCTCTCTCTCTCTGTCTCTCTCCCTCTCTCTCTCTCTCTCACACACACACACACACACACACACACACACACACACACACACACACACACACACACACTATGTTCCTATTTACTTTCCTCTCCACCAGGACAGAGTTAGACAAAAGGTTGGTTTTTAATGTAGGGAAAATCCAGCTTTTTCAAAAAGGGTTCTCTGAATAGGGGGAAAAAAAAGAAGAAAAAAGAATTACTCAATCTAGAAGGATTTCTTCTTCACTGATCGAAAATAAAAACGGTGAAGTGTAATTCACTCTCTGTTCCTCTACATTTCTCTTTCTCTCTCTGTTCATCTCTCCCCCTCTCTCTATCACCCCTCTATCCCCTTTCCCTTCCCCCTCTTTCTCCCTTTGTTTTCCTCCTTTCTATCTTTCTCTCTCCCTATCTTTCTTTATTCCCGCTCTTTGTATCTCCCCTTCTCTCTCTCCCTTTTTCTCTCTATATATACCCCTCTTTCTTTATCCATCTCTATCTCTCTGGTCCCTGCTCTCTCTCTTTCACTTACTCCCTATCTCTCCACCTCTCTCTCTTTTTCTCTCACAGTCTGTTTCTCTCCCTGTCAGTCTCTCTCTCTCTTTCCTCTTCCTCTCTCTATCTCTGTCTCTGTCTGTATTTCTTAACCCCTCTATCTTCTCTCTATCTCTCTCTTTATTTATTTCTCTCTCTCCTGTTTCTATTACTATCTCTCTATCTCCTTCTCTGTGCATCCTTCTCTTGACCCTCTCATCCTATTTTAGTCACCTAAATTACTTACAGTACAGAAGGTTTTGTCAAAACATGGATATATCCTATTTTAGTCACCGAAATTATTTACTATCAATAAATCCTATTTTAGTCACCTAAATTGCTTATTGTGAATAAGGCTTTGTCAAAACATGAACAACTTCTATTTTAGTCAACTAAATCATAGTGAATAAGGCATTGCCACAATATGGATAAATACTGTTTTAGTCACCTAAATTACTTACAGTGACTAAGGCATTGTCAACACAGAGATGAATCCTATTTTTGTCACTTAAATTACTTATAGTGAATAAGACATTGCAAAAACATGGACAAACCCTGTTTTATGCATCTAAATTACATACAGTGACGAATGAATTGTTGAAACACGGACAAATCCTGTTTTTGTCATTTAAATTACTTTCAATGAATAAAGAAATGTCCAATATGAATAAATCCTATTTTAGACATTAAAATTACTTACTGCGATTAAGGCATTATCAAAACTAGGGATAACTCTTATATTAGTCACCTAAATTGTTTACGGTGAATAAGGTAGTGTCCAAACTGGATATATCCTATTTTAGTTACCTAAATTACTTACAGTGAATCCTATTTAATCCTATTTAAACACCTTAATTACTTAATATGAATAAGGCAATTGTCAAAACGTGAATAACATCTATCTTAGTTACCTAAATTACAGTATATAAGGCATTGTCAAAACAGGAATGAATGCTATTTTAGGCAATTAAATTACTTACAGTTAATAAGGCATTCTCACATCATGGATAAATCCGATTTTAATCACTTAAATTACTTACAGTGAATAAGTAATTTTCAAAACATGGATAAATCCTATTTCCGTCACCTAAATTACTTACAGGTAATAAGGCATTGGCAAAACATGAATAAATCTTATTTTAATCACCTTAACCACTTACAGTGAATAAGGCATTGTGAAAACCTGGACAAATTTTTTTTTAGTCAATTAAATTACTTACAGTAGGAATAGAAAGTTATTTGAAAATTAGTGCTAATTAAAACAGCACCAGGAACCAGGAGGAACTGATAAAACCTTCCTAATTAAATTGCTTTTGCAGCCATATGATCACAATATGACGTAACCTTGGCTCTTGCTTCATCCGGAATAGCTGCGACCTTAATAGCAGGTGGAAGAACCGCTCATTCTTCTTTGAAATTACCATTGAACATTCAATTTATCAAAACTCCCATGTGCAATATCTCCAAAATATCCAGCATCGGGAAATATTGCAGAAATGCAAACTTATTGTTCGGGATGAGAGTACAAAGGCACGAAAAAAATCACTTGAGGTTCTTGATCGATCCTCGCAAGATTTGCATGGCAATATCATACCATTCAGTGATGCAGTAATAGTGCTTACTGGAGATTTCAGACAAATGTTACTTGTAATTCCTCGATCAACACCAGCAGATAAAATAAATGCTTGCTCAAATACTCTACTCTTGGCGCTATGTGAATACATTAAATTTTACTTAAAATATACGTGTCCAGCTGCAGAACGATCGATCTGCGGAGATATTTTCGCATCAGTTGTTGGAAATTGGGAACGGAAAAGTGCCGGCTGATCCGAGTTCAGGGCGAATTTCGTTGGCTCATAACTTCTGAAAATTAGTTACATCAAAAGAAAAGTTGGTAAAATACTAATTATAAGAATTCCAGTTGGCTAAGTTAACAAGCTAATCTTACAGCCCAAAACAAAGACGTCCATGAACTTAACGATAATATTCATCTTAAAATTCCAAGTGAGGTACTCCTACACAAGTCATTGATTGTGGAAGCAGACAAAGCGGTTAATTATGTAACAGAATTTTCGAATTCACAAGATTTGCCAGGGATGCCACCGCATGTACTGCAATTGACAGTTGGCGTACCAATTATCATATTGCGAAATATCAAACAGCTTTGCAATGGCAAGCGACTTGAAGTAAAAAAAATTACTGAACAACGTCATAGAACCAACAATCTTGACAGGACCTTTCAAACGCGAAGATATCCTCATTCCACGAATTCCTATGATTTCACCGGACATGCCATTTCAATTTAGGAGATTGAAATTCACAATTCAATTGTCGTTTGCTATCACCATTATAAAGTTCAGGGACAATCTTTACAATTGTGTGGTTTACATCTACACAATGACTGTTTCTCACGTGAACAATTGTATGCTGCGTGTTCTAGAGTCGGTAAACCAGAAAACCTCTGCTCAAAAAATTGAACAACAAAAATTCTTGCGTATCCACCAGTATTGGAAATTAAGCATATAAGAAACATGCATCGAAATATATATATATATATATATATATATATATATGTGTGTGTGTGTGTGTGTGTATGTGTGTGTGTGTGTGTGTGTATTATGGTCAGATCATATCATATGCTACTGGTACCATGTAACCCAATACTACCTGCCTCATGGTCGGGTCACCGGCGACTAAACTGGTTCCCCAACCAGACTTTATTGGTGAGGAGGGCGGCTAGCCTCCCTGAAGGATTAAAAACAAGACCTTCCAAAGCGCGAATGAACCTTTTTTCGGGGTCAACGGCCAACTAGCACCGTGTATGTATATATGTGTTGGGGTGGAGAGGGCTCCCGTAAGCCGTGTTGAAGGCGACCTTTTTAGGAGAAGCAAATCTCTGATTTAAAAAAAATATAAAGCGGGAGACTAGTGCCCGCATTACGATGGTCTGCAGTTTAATTTGTTGCTGGCTATCTTGCTCTTACTTGTTGCTGGATCTCAACATTTTTAACCGAGAGAGAGACTTCGTTGTCGTACAAAGATAAGACTCTGTAACATCATCTTTGTATAGATACTACCTCAGGCATGAACTTTAAGTGTCTGAGGGAGTGGCACTCGTCTGACAAGACGTTGCAATCATCACATATATATATATGTGTGTGTGTGTGTGTGTGTATGTGTGTGTATATGTGTGTGTATGTGAGTGTTATTGTGTTCTCTCAACTTTACCAAAGGGAAATAACAGGTTTGACTTAGCATAAATGCAATAAGATTTTGTAAACAATGGAGTTTTTAAAGTTAAAATAGCACGATGGATATGCAAACAAACACATTTATTTCATCCTTTTTAGCGGAAACTATCAGTGTGAATGAAGATTCATAAGCATACCAAACGATTCGAAACTATCGAGGTGAATGAAGATTCCTAAACATACCAAACAATTCGAAACTATCGGGGTGAATGAAGATTCCTAAGCATACCAAACGATTCGAAACTATTGGGGTGAATGAAGATTCCTAAGCATACCAAACGATTCGAAACTATTGGGGTGAATGAAGATTCCTGAGCATACCAAACGATTCGAAACTATCGGGGTGAATGAAGATTCCTGAGCATACCAAACGATTCGAAACTATTGGGGTGAATGAAGATTCCTGAGCATACCAAACGATTCGAAACTATCGGGGTGAATGAAGATTCCTAAGCATACGAAACGATTCGAAACTATTGGGGTGAATGAAGATTCCTAAACATACCAAACGATTCGAAACTATTGGGGTGAATGAAGATTCCTAAGCATACGAAACGATTCGAAACTATTGGGGTGAATGAAGATTCCTAAGCATACCAAACGATTCGAAACTATCGGGGTGAATGAAGATTCCTAAACATACCAAACGATTCGAAACTATTGGGGTGAATGAAGATTCCTAAGCATACGAAACGATTCGAAACTATTGGGGTGAATGAAGATTCCTAAACATACCAAACGATTCGAAACTATTGGGGTGAATGAAGATTCCTAAGCATACGAAACGATTCGAAACTATTGGGGTGAATGAAGATTCCTAAGCATACCAAACGATTCGAAACTATCGGGGTGAATGAATATTCATAAGCATACCAAACGATTCGAAACTATTGGGGTGAATGAAGATTCCTAAACATACCAAACGATTCGAAACTATTGGGGTGAATAAAGATTCCTAAGCATACCAAACGATTCGAAACCATCGGGGTGAATAAAGATTCCTAAGCATACCAAACGATTCGAAACCATCGGGGTGAATGAAGATTCATAAGCATACCAAACGATTCGAAACGCTAAGAACAATACGGCCAATAAACCAATCACATTCAATGAAAAGTATTAAGATATATTTATGCCCAAGTCAAATATAAAAGGCCGTCAAGGAGACCCGACATTGCTCGAAATTGAATGATGATAAACAAATGTTTCACATATATTTATTGTCATCTAAATCAATGAAATCGACCATTTTTCAATCAAATCGATTGAGTGTTCTAGTTGGGGATCCATCCCAGAAGTTTCATATGACTACCCGCAATTACTTAGTCCACAATACATTGTAATCTACATTGCACTGTAAAGAACCGACTGTTGATTTTATGAAAATGATTTTTTTCTATAACACGGCTTGAATAAAAGTTTAAAATGCAAAATCAAATATTATGTTTCAGTTGTGCTCTAAACAGAAACATTCATTTCGAACGCACCCCCGCAGATGACCTACTGATGATTTTAAATGCGTGGCTATATAACTTGTGCGATGATAATAGCTTGAATTAAAGTTTAAAATGAACAAGTCAAGTATCATGATGCAATTATGCTTTAAACAGAAACATTCACTTCGGACGCGCCCCTGTCATATCAAAGAACCTACTGTTGATTTTATATGTCCGACATTTCGGCTTGTAAATGCACTTGTGATGTTAGGCTGTGTAAACTGTTAATTTTGGTCAAAATCGCCTGTTCCTTCTTTCATCGGATTATTTCTGATTATCGATTATCTCTACTTATCGAAGACATTCCGATACAAAACCTATCTAAGAACACTGCCAGGCACACAAAGTACTTTCGTGGTAAATTTCATGAAAATCGGCCCAGCCGTTTTCGCTCCATGGAGAACACACACACACACACACACACACACACACACACACACACACACACACACACACACACACACACACACACACATACTCGCTGACAGACATGCACACAAACACACAAAGTTCCTTTTGTATAATCGTAGAGATCTATCTATATATAGTTTTTCTCTTTCTCTCCCTCTCTTCACTTCTTTCTCTTTCTGTCTCTGTCTTTCTCCTTCTTTCTCTCTCTCTCTTTCTTTTTATATGTATATATACACACAGAGAAAGAGAGAGAAAGAGAGAGAGAGAGAGGGGAGAAGAAAGATACATACACAGAGAGTGAGGGAAAGGGAGGCAAAGTGTATATTAGAGAAACCCTCAGGCTCATACTAAATCTTCCTTTCTGTAAATGAGCTAGGTTATATTATTCCACCCTTTGCCACTGTTTTCATTCGAGGTTTATCCCAATTTGAAGGAATTAGGTTAAACCGTTTGAACAATAAAGTGAAACTCATACAATATGATCGCGTCATATATTTAAATCTTGTCTTTTTTGTTCAGTTTCATATTTGATTATATTACGAATGTAGTTGACCGAAAGATTCTCGAATCACCAAAGTAATGTTGAAACTAGCCCATAATTAAATGAGTGACAATCCGGGAATAGCAAATGACGTAAGTTTGTAAGTAGCAGTAAAATCGCTTTATCTACCATTTTTTAGAAGGTATCATTACCTCGACAAGATACGTATAAAATAAAAGTGTAGACAATCGATTAAAACTTGCTAATAGATTCCTCATGTTCTTTGTATATTAAGTTCTGGTTTTGTTGTTGTTGTTGTTGTTGTTGATGCTGTTCTTTACACTCGTACTTGATGTCAAAGGGTAGGGCCAATCAGAAATTTGTATTAAAAAGATTAAATCATTCAAATTTTACTGACGATAGGTAAAAGCTATTCAGTGAACACAGTTAAATCTTCACCTTTGTAGATGTGAATAAGGAAGTAACATGCAAAATAAAGGTCGATTCAAAGTTTTGTTACCGAATAATTTTAATAACAAAAAATATTTAGTGAACAACTTCATTATTTACCGATTATTATATCAAAATGTTTCATACTCATCGAACCAGCTAATTTCTTAATTATATATATATATATATATATATATATATATATATATAGAGAGAGAGAGAGAGAGAAAGAGATAAAAAGGAACAAACCGTATTATGTGTTCATCAACGCTCCGTCTTTATTTCGAGATAAAGACGAAACGTTGATGAACACATAATATATGGATATATATATATATGTATGTGTGTGTGTATTTCTAGTACTGATCGTATTTATGCTTTTATTATTAATTTTTATTTCTATAAAATTTAAGATTCTATCCAAGAATAGACTTTAAATAGTATTGTACTGTTAATTCATTATCTATATAATTATAAAACTCAGATCAACTTATTTGCTTTCTTGGGGGTTAAATCGCCCACCCGGTTTGTGACTTCCGGTTTTCAAAAATTCGTCTGCTTCCCTATTTTATGGCATAAGACCGATATTAAAAGCCACTGCTGCTATTCAAAGAATACAAATGTCAACAATATTTTTGTTTTAACTTATTTTAACGTGTTTTCCTTACATATAATGGTAATTTACCCCCGTTGAGTTAAACAAAACTGATGTAAAAATACACTCTCTATCTATCTATCTATCTATCTATCTATCTATCTATCTATCTATCTATCTATACAATTAAAAAAAAAAAAAACTCAAATCAGTTTCTTTGCTTGTTTTCTTGGATATTCAAACCGTCCAGCCGGTTTTTAACTTCAAAAAATTTGTCTGCTTACCTATTCCATGGTCGACCTGTCTTAAGTCCGATATTAAAAGCTACTGCTGCTATTAAAAGCATACACAAGTTCAACAATATATTTTGTTTTAATTTATTTTAACGTGTTTTCCTTACAAATAAATTTAATAAAAACCTGTTGAGTTAAAAAAAAATTATAAAAATAAATATGCAATCTATCTATCTATCTATCTATCTATCTATTATATACTTATAAAACTGAAATCGTTTTGCTTGCTTTGGCGTTTAAACCGTCCATCCGGTTTTTGACTTCCAGTTACAAACAAATCGTCTGCTTATTATTTCATAGGCTCCCTATTTTACATCCGATATTAAAAGCAACTGCGGCTAGTTAAAGCATACACATAGTCAATAATATATTTTTGTTTTAATTTATTTTAACGTGTTCTCCTTACAAAAAAATGTAATTTAACCCCGTTGAGCTAAAAGAAATCATTTAAATATCTATCTATCTATCTATCATTTTCTCTCTCTATCTCTCTCTCTTTCTCTCTCTCTCTCTCTCTCTCTCTCTCTCTCTCTCTATATATATATATATATATATATATATATATATATATATGATTGCAACGTCTTGTCAGATGAGTGTCACTTCCTCAGTCAACGAAATGGTACCGAAAATGACTTAGTCATGCCAGCGACTTTCAGACAAAACATTGAAGACAGTCATTACTATATATATATATATATATATATATATATATATATATATATAAAATATATTTTAATATATATATATATATATGCATACGCACATACATACACATACACACATATATACGCATACATATATACATACACACATATACCTATATACATACATACACATATGCACATACATATATACAAATACGCACATACATGCATATAGATAATGATTGCAATATTTTGTCAGACGAGTTCCACTCCCTCGGTCATTAAAAGTCCATGTGCCCCAAGATGACTTTTCAGCCCTTCCAGCGACTTGCACATCCTCAAGCAGGCATGACACTGAAAACGTTCATTGGTTTAGGAAGAAACTAGAAGCAGCGGAACCTGTATCATCGTGCGCTTTCACGTGATTAATAAAACCTGCCTTAGACAACAGAGCCCGATTACAGACTTCACAGATCCAAAGATCTCCATGATTGGGCGGCAGGGTTTGGCTTCGCTCGGTCTATTTTGGCTGCTTCAAAGTGTTCCGCATCCCTGTATATCAATGTCCGACACTGCTTGTGATCATACGCTAGGGACTCCCAACTGTCAACAGAGACATTAAAGCTCAACAGACTCGCCTTGATGCTATCACGAAAAATGTTTTTGGGGGCTTGTGCTGGTGGCTTTTTCCAAGAAAGAGCTCACCATAAAGCAACTGTTTTGGGAGTCGATAATCTTCAAGCCGAAAAAGATGACCCGTCCAACGCATCTGGTTCTTAATAACAATGGTAGGAATATTGGTTGTTTTGGCCTTATATAAGACATATGTATCAGGGACAAAGCTACCCCACTTTAAACCAAGAATGTGTCCAAGGCAGTGCTGATGGAACCTCTCGAGCAATTTTATATGTGACCTGTACAAGGTCCATGTTTCAGATACATAGAGTAAGGATGCCACTACACATGCTTGATATACTGAAATTTTAGTCGGCAGAGTTAGATCACCGCCCAAAAGCATCTGATGCATTGCTGATTCTCTGCATTATTTCCGCATCAAGAGTTCCGTCATTTTATAAGGTACTCACAAAGTAGACAAACTTTTTTACTTCAAGGAGCTTTCCATCAGGTGCCACACACAGATTATCAGGAGTGAGAGTGTACATGACGTTAGTTTTCTTAATGCTAACTATCAGTCCGAAGCAGGTACAAGCATTCGTAAAGAGATCTATCACTAGTTGCATATCTACTAGGGAGTGCGTTACCAGGTCAGTATCATCAGCCTACAACAGTCTTCCAACAAGTCCATCACTAACAAGTGTTTTGTTTTGGAATCCTCTGAGGTTGAACACCTTTCCGGTCGTTCGGAATCTAATATAAACACCCATATCGAAATCGTGGAACCCATACCAGAGCACAGCAGTCAGATAGAGCGAAAACAATGTTGGTGCAGTTATATCACCCTGCTTTGCATCATTATTAATAGGGAATTATTCCGAAAGCCGACCATTGAAGGTGACGCAACCTTTCATACTATGATGAAGTTGCTTGCACTTTTTCGTAAAAGCAGGTGTACAGCCAAATTTTTTCAGCACTTTCCAGAGAGCTGCACGGTTGACTGTGTCAAACGCCTTGGTTAAGTCCACAAACAACTGGCAAAGAGGCATACGCTGCTCAATACATTTTTCCAAAAGCTGTCTAGCAGAAAACACCATATCCACGGCTCCTCATCCACCTATAAAACCAGACTGGGATTCCGGAAGGATATCAGGACATATATATTTTTCCAATCGGTTTAGCAAGAGCCGTGCAAGTACCTTTCCAACCGCAGTCAGCAGCGAGATACCTCGATAATTTCCACAATCAGACCTTGTACCCTTTCCTTTGTATAATATAACCAGGATGGCATCTACCCAATCTTGGGCAACCGGGTCACCATGCCATACTGACAATATGAAAGAGTGGACCACACAATGTACATTGACACCACCATGTTTCAGCAGGTACAACAGCAGCTCAACAGGAATGTCGACCAGCCCAGGGGCTTTGTTCGAGTCTATCTGTTTAATGCAGTCAACTGTTTCCACAAGAGTCGGTCCAGCATCAAGTTCTGGACAAAAGGAACATTGATGGATACTTTCTATTGCAGCAACATAAACAGTGGATGGGTTGTGAAAAAGATTATGAAAGTGTTCATGCCATCGATGCATAATTTCATATGAGGTTTTTAGCAAGGTTTTCCAATCCTTCACCAGGAGTGGTGTAGTTAAAAAGGATTTCGGACCATAAGCCTGATAAAGCAAAGTGTAAAATTTCTTGCCATCTCTATGATCGTAGGCAGTCTGTATCTCCCTGGAAAGGCCAGACCACTATTTCTTTTGTTTTTTGCGCACACAACTGAATCTCACTCCGCACAGAAGAGAAATGGGCAGCGAAAGATGGCCTGTTCAGAGGTGAAGAGTTTAGAAGTTTCAAAAAAGCTTTCCGCTTTCTATCAATTTGAAGGTTAATTTGATTGGAATTATCAGCAAACCAATCTCGATGTCTGCGAACCTTCAATCTAAGAGCTTCAACACCTTTTTGATATATTGTATCTTTTACTGTCTCCCAATCACAAGCTGAGAAATCCACCTGGTTGAAAGCAGATTTCAAGGAACTTCGTACGACTGGATCCTTCAATTTGGATAAATCAATACGCTTAGGCACTTTGGCTCCATTGAAACGGCTTTTTTTGAGAACTGTAATTTTCAGTTTAGCTCTGACCATTAAATGATTAGTACCACAGTCGGCACCACGCATTACTCTAACTTTGCAAAAATTTCCAAGATCACCACGTCTACACAGTATGTAATCAAGCAAATGGCCATGTTTAGACTGGAGATAGAACCAGGTCTCCTTGTTTTTCTGGCGGGAAAAAGTGTTGGTGATAAAAAGATTTAGTTCACTGCAGAGATGAAGTCTCATTGTCTTATCCAACCCGTGCATTGAAGTCACCAAGCACCACCAAACTCTCAGCACTTGGCAAACCGGTGATAACAGATCTAAGCATATGATAAAAGGAAGTAATATCGTCTTCAGACAAAGTAAGAGTCGGCGTATAGACAGAAAGAACATTCATGTAACGACAAGTAGCAAAGGGAATTCTCAATGTCATTGCACGGTCATTTATGCCAACTGAATGTTCGATCTTGTAAATTAAGGAGTTCTTAACTGCAAAACCAACACCAGCCTCACGCCTCTCCTTTTCAGATCTACCAGACCAGAAAATCGTGCAGCCCGACTCACGCTCAACCAATTGATGCTCATCTGAGAAACGTATCTCAGGGAGTGCAGCAATACCTCTATTGCATCTTTGCAATTCCCTAGCCAAGATTACAGTCTACAGTTCTAGTCTTTTACCATTGTCAATAAGTGTTCTTACATTCTAGAAACAGAGCTAAAGCGGGTGTCGTTTAGCATAATATCTTCTGTTCCTGTTAATATGGACAGCCATCAGCCACAGGTTGCTGACCAGCAGGTCAAAGGCTGCTTTGGTTAGGACGCATTTTCTTATTTCCTACCAAATTCTTGGGTGAGCAGTGCTATCCTGAAAAGGCTGCGCAGTCATAAAAAGCCCCAACAAGCAAACAACTTTCTAAGTATTGTTGCGAAAAGCGATGTTAGGATAGGCTTTTTGTCACCTGTGTGGAGATCAGTTATTACATGCTTCCAACCTGTCAGGCCAACTCGCGTCACAATTTTCCATCGCCATAGGACTGTTTTAGACAAACATCTGTATAAAAGATGTTATTACAGAGATTTAGCTTTGTACGACAGCTTGTCTCTCTCTCTCTCTCTCTATCTCTCTCTCTCTCTCTCTCTCTCTCTCTCTCTCTCTCGGGGCAAAATGCTGATATCCAGCAACAAGCAAGTGCAAGATAGCCAGCAACAAGTCAAACTGCAGACCAGCTTAATGCAGGTACTGGTCTTCCGCTTTGTTTTTTTTTAAATTTGCTTCTCCTAGAGAGGTTGCCTTTACCATGGCTTGCGGGAGCCATCTTCACCCTAATACTACTCGATCCATGTCTAGGACTTAGGTTGCTGGTCAGCAGAGCATACTATACATGCCTGTGGGTCATGCATGCCGACAGGGCTTAAGCTGCTCTGAAGGTTTCTGTCAGGGTTACTTCACCCTTATCCTTTGATTAAAAAACCTTGGGCCACAAGGCAGTGGGGGGACCAGTTATATGGCGCAGAATACTCACTGTTTATTATATCCGCAACAATAAATAAATAAAAACAGATCCAACAGATTCAATACGTAAAACAAGCAAATCATGAATCTCGGTATGTTTTAATTTTGGAATTGAGAGAAGCGTTTAAAAACGGTTAAATGCCTCAATGATCATGATGATAGTGATGATGTTTACAATTAAATGAATCCAAGCGATGAATAAAAATAAAAACAAATCCAACATATGCAATACGTAAAACAAACAGTCATCAATCTCGGCGTTTGTTAATTTTGGAATTGAGAGAAGCGTTACATACACATACATACACACATACATACATATATATGCACATATATACATACACATACATATACATACACACATATACGTTTATACATACATATACACACATACATATACATACTTTTAAATGCATGCATGCACATACACATACATATATATACACACAACCATATACATATACACATACATACACGCACATATATATATATACATACATACACATATGCACATACATACATATACATACACACATACATACAAACACACATGCATATATACACATACATATACATTCACATATACACATATACAAATACATAGATACATACACAAATATACATACACACATACATGTACATGCATATATATATGCAGGCATAAATATGAATACATATACACACAAACATATACATATATACATACACACATATACACATATATATACACGCATATACATATATAAATAAATATATACATATACATATACATATAGAAATATACATACACATATACATTTATGCATAGACATATAAACATATAAACATATATAAACACATACATACATATATGCATATAATGATGGTAGATCAGTAATTACATGTTTCCAGCCTGTCATGCCTACACGCGTTACAACTATTCTATCGCCACAGAACTTTTGTTTTTTTCTGTAGACAAATATCTAAGGGAGTATCCGTACAAAGATGTTATTGCAGAGTTTTAGCTTTGTACGACAGCTAGCCTCTCTCTTTCTATCTCTCTCTCTCTCTCTCTCGGTTCAAAATGTTGATATCCAGCAACAAGCAAGAGCAAGATAACCAGCAAAAACTAAAACTGCAAACCAGCTTAATGTAGGTACTGGTCTTCTGCGTTATGGTTTTCAAATGAGAGATTTGCTTCTCCTAGAGAGGTTGCCATGACCACGACTTACGGGAGCCGTCTCCACTCCAATGCTATTCGGTCCATGTCTAGGACTTAGGTTGTTGAGCAGCAGAGCATTTCCACATGCCGGTGGGACATGCATGCCGCAGCTGACAGGGTCTAAGCTTCTCATGAGGTTTCTGTCAGGTTTACCTCTCCCTTAGCATTTGGTTAAAGAACCTTGCCTCACAAGGCAGTGGAGGTCTAGTTATATGGCATTGGACATACGCTGTTCATCAGAGTCGCGACAAGAAATAAATAAAAACAACTCCAACACACACGACAAGTAAAAACAGGTGATCATGAGTTGCGGTGTCTGTGCAAATCTCAAACCGAAGGAGCGACCAAAACGGAAGAACTCTCCAGCGATCACGACGACGGTGATGATGGGTCTAATTAAATAAATTTGCTTTTAGCTATTCATGTTCAAATCAATTAAAATGAATTAATGCATAAATAAAAACAATACATGTCCGACAAAAAAAACAAAACAAAAAAACAAAAAAAACGATGCGTGTAAAAGGCAAACCTTGGTTGCAAACTTCCGTTAAAAAAAAATTCTGCATCTATCTCGTTTCTGTCGGACATGTATTATTTTTACTAATGTTTATTTATGATCATCTTACTAATGTTTATTCATCATCATCATCATCATCATCATCATCATCATCATCATCATCATCATCATCATCATCATCATCATCATCATCATCACCATCACCATCATCATCATCATAATTTAACCACATTGATTAAAAAAAACTGATTTAAATATAAATATACAATATATAACTATAATCATATTTATAACCCTATTTACTGCTTTTAGTAGCGCTGCTGTGGATTCTAACGATTTTCTTCGGGCCTTAATTAAAATAATGTTTACTCTTTAGGGATGACGAGGTAGAAACTAGGTTTTAGTAATGCTTTTAGTAGGGCATTCTTAATTTTAAGTTGTGCTTGCAGCAATGATCTTGTGACTTCCTGAGTTTTATTTTTTTTTCGCTCATCACTTTAAAAAATGTTTTCTCAAGACAATAAAAGACAAAATAATCTCAAACTCATTTTTTATTTTGAACCTTTTTCATTTTATGCTTTAAGGGCCAACGGGTAGACTAAATAAAAAATAATGACGGAGGGGGTAGCAGACAGAACTTTTCCCAAAGTGAATAGTCGCAAAAATAAAGGAAAAAAAGTAATAAGGTGGGCTTAAGGCGCCAACGTCAAATTGGGGCTGTGAATCAGTTCTGAACATTAGGGGCTCGATTTACTAGAAGGTTGTATATGAAACTGAAACCCCGTCCAATATTTAAATGTTATTGTTCACTTTTTTTTTTTTTTAATAATCTGGTATCTTAGTGTCCAGTAATCCACAGAAACAGCTGAAAAAAGACGAAAACGAAATAATTGTAACGAGATGCTGATTGTTTAGGAGCACCTACATGTTTTAAAAATAAATGCTTCCTTTACACAATTTGTGCGTGATTAAAACTAGAACTTGATTTTTATAAATACTACGTTTTTAGTGTACAAGGTTATTTATTTACGATTATTTCAGTTGTATTTTTCATTGCAAGATAGAATTGTTTTTACACAAAAAAACAAAGCAAACACTTTTTCTAATGTAAAAGAAAAATACAAAATCACTACTTGATCGATTTACATATTAAAAAAAAAACTATTTGGCTTGTTTTACGACCCAACCCAGCGTAGTTTAACCCCGAAAAAGAAATCCAAATCTACTTTTTCTTCGCAAATACGTTTCAACGGCCATTAAAGGTAATATAAAAGAAGGAATTTAAAAATATAATTAACATTTTACATTTTATCGCGAGGAATTACTTTTCTATATAAATTTAATGTAAAATGAGACGCCCGGATCTTTACGACGTGCGAGACTTGTAATCCTAAGGATTTTTTTTCAAGTTTGGTGGCGGGGTGGAGGTAGAAAGGGGAAATGGGGTGGGCAGGGTCATAAATGCCAAATATTTTTAAAATATGTAGAAACACTTCAAAACGTGTGTGTGATAGATAACCTTTCATTTTTTAAAGATTTGCTTTGAAAAAGTTTCACCGTTTAATATTACTTAATCAGTAAATCATTATTTCCTAAACTGTTTGAAAAAATTCCAACTTGCAATGAAAAATACAAATTAAATAATCGTAAATAAATCATTGTGGACACAGAAAACTTTTTTTTTTTAATCAAGTTCTAATTTTAATCACGCACAACTTGGGTAAAGAAACCCGTCTTACAATTATTTCCTTTCCATCTTTTTTCAACTATAAAAACATATAAAAGAATTGAAAAGAAAATCAATACTTAAAGATGTGGAAGGGGGTTCAGTTTCACATACAACCTTCTAGTAAATTAAGTCCCCATTTTAAGAACACATTTACAGCCCCGATTTGACGTTGGCTTCTTCAATCCCCCTCCGCGATCATTATTTTTTTGTCGTTGTTGCGAATTTTCACTTTGAGAAAAGTTCGGTCTGTTACCCGCTTCGTCATTATTTTTTATTTAATCTACCCATTGACCCTTAAAGATTAGGATGTAAAATATTCAAAATAAAAATAATTTTGAGATTATATTGTCTTGTATTGTCTTAAGGAAAGATTTTTTAAGTAATGAGTGGAAAAATAAATATAACTCAGTTAGCTCCAAGAGCACTACTGTAAAACTAAATTAAAAGTAAGGCGGCCGTATTAAAAGCACTACTAAAACTAAGTGTCTACCCGTCTCTTTAAAAAGAAACTATTTTTTAAGTAAGCCTCGAAAAAAAATGTCAGTATCTACAAGAGCGCTACTAAAAGCAGAAAATATGGTTATAAATATGAATATACTTATATAATATATATTTATATTTAAATCAGTTTCTTAATCAATGGGGTTAAATTATATTTATTTGTAAGAAAACCACGTAAAAATAAGTTTAAAAAATATTGTTGGCCTTGTGTATGCTTTTACTAGCAGCAGTAGCATTTCAATATCGGACTTTAGACAGGGCGCCATGAAATAGGTAAGCAGACGAATGTTTTGAAAATGGAATTCACAAATCAGATGGACGGTTTAACCACCCAAGCAAGCAAAACGATTTCAGTTTTGTAATTGTGTGTGTGTATATATATATATATATATATATATATATATATATATATATATATATATATATATATATATATATATATATATATATATATATATACTGGCCAAAAAGTCACGCACCAATGTTAATTAAAAAAGTTAAAAAATTAAAAAGTTATAGTAGTAACATTTATTCAAATTCAAAGTTCTTTACAAGGATTACAATTGCTCGATATGTTCGCCGTTTGTAGCTATGCACGAGCCAATACCAAATTCAAAGTTCCTGTAGACACGATTCAGTAAATCAGCATCACCATCATTTTGAAGACAAGCATCAATAATACGACTCTTCAGATGATCCAAATCACGAATCTTCGTTGAATAAACAATTTGCTTAATGTGACCCCAGAAATAAAATATAAATATTAATAAAAAATAAATATTAACATTGGTGCGTGACTTAGTGGCCACCATGTCTATTTATATATAATCTGATTATTATTATTCTCTTCACATAGGGCTTGGTTATTTTTTTGAACATGTATGTTTTTTTTCGTCATATAGGTTGAATGAATTAATAAAGGTTGAAAAAGTCTTTTTTAACTCCAAGGGGTTAACTTATATTTATTTGTAAGGAAAGCACAGTAAAATGAGTAAAAAACAATTGTTGACCCTGTGTATGCTTTGAATGAACACGTGCATGTATGTTTATATATATATATATATATATATATATATATATATATATATATATATATATATTATTGGAATTTTTCTCCTTTTCCCTTGTACATATTTGTGAATTATTCCATGGATTTCGGCCTTTGGATTATTTTGGACCATCTTCCAATTACGGGATTTCCTTGGATTTTACTTGTGCAAATGGAAATTCAATTAAATTTCTTGAAGTTATATTTTTGGATTTTACCGTCATTGGATTATTTATCTTTCACCAGACTATCCATTCACGTGTAATCACCTTTTTCTTCACAATATTCCCTCTGCTTCACTTTTTTGTTATCAAGTAAGATCTTTGACTTACTTGTTGTTTCATCAAATACTTTTGTATGCAAAATCCGATCTCGCATTTTGCTAATTCCTACCCTCTGATGAGAAAGAAAGTATTTCTTCGAAACTCCGCGGATTAAGGACTACCCACTTATCAAGTGTTTCCTTTTCAGATTAAATATGTTTTTAACTCTTTTTCAAAGTGTTTTTTAACATGTTTTATTAACTGTTTGCTCGTATATATATATATATATATATATATATATATATATATATATATATATATATGTATATATATATATATATATATATATATATATATATATATATATATATATACCCACTCCACTAAGTGAAGCATATTTATACTTTTATGCTCATTATATAAAATTATAACTTTATTAAGTATACATGCCTACAATTGTTTCGGCCCGGTAGTGATATTCTTATACATAGTAATTCTCGCATTTTTTTCATTATTTTTATATCAATATGATCACTCCTCAGCGGAAAAAATGCATAGAAAAAAATAAAGAGTTACATATATCTATAGATAGACCCTTCTAGACAGTCCGATACAACCACAATTTTGGAAGTTTTAATAGCCTCATTCCAATATTACACGCCATATCCATAACTTTTACTTATTCAGAGTCATCGGCATAAATGGAATGCAAGCTTTACAGTAAAACTATTTCAATAAATGCGCTGACCTTTGATTTATGTTGCTATTTGCGTTTGTTTGGGTAAGATCTCCAGCTACGGTATAGCTGGAAATGTCTTCTCAATTATCAAGTCGTTGATGGGCAGAAATCAGAAGCTCACAGTATTAATGCTGTAGTCCCTTAGGGGCCCATCCTGGGTCCAATTTTTTTTTCAGATCTACATTAATGATCTTCCAAATCACATTTTTACATCATTCGTAGACATTTATGCTGATGACACTACTATCTATGGTAGCACATCTAAGATCGTAAACGGCCAAGTTGTCTCAATTTCCCACTCCTCTGATCTTGAGCACGGGGTACAATGGGGATAGCTTGTTACTTTTAATGCATCTAAAACGAAGCTTCTATCTTTACATCATTTACGCTCTGAACCCCATCTGGCATCAACTGAAATGAATGTCTCTCGTCTTGAAGAGGCCTCATGTTTTGACAAGCTTATGGGTTTGACCTTTACTCCTGCTCTGAAATGGAACACATACATTAAATCCGTTGCCAAGGCCGCTAGAAAAATGGTGGAATCATTCTATCGATCCAGCAGATATTTCACTGTTGATACAATTCTCTACCTATATAAGAGCCAGGTACGTCCAAGGATGGATTACTGTTGCCATATCTGGACAGGAACTGCTAGAAAGGACTTATCTTGCCTTGATAGATTTCAAAATAGACTTCGTAGCCTTGTAGGGAATGTTCTTTTCTATTCCCTGCAACCTCTTTCTCACAGAAGAGATATTGCGAGTTTTTCTCTGCTTTATCGTTATTTTTATGGCAAGTGCTCGACTGAGCTCCAATCTTTTGTCCCTCTTCGCCAAACTTTCACAAGAAACACTCGTGTAGCTGAAAACACTATCAATAATTCCTCCCACTTTTTATCTGTGCCTAAACCTAAACGTAGATTCCATGAACAAAGCTTCTTTCTTAGAACTGCACGCCTCTGGAACTGTCTTCCGTTTTCCTGCTTTCTAACTGACTACAATATGGCTGTCTTCAAGTCTAACGTAAACAAATTCTTGATGAGCCGTTCCACTTAAGTTTACAAATTTACCGAATTTCCATTACTAACGATACTATATTGTCCAGTTGTCTACTGTACACTCTTTCACCCTTATCCTCGAGTGGCCTCTTGGCCTTGATAAGTGGTGATTCTCATGTAAAAAAAACTCATTTTACATATGTTCTATGTTTTATCAACCATGCTGTAGTTTTTAAATATCAACTTCTCACACACACACCCGCATATATACATATTTTATATATATATATATATATATATATATATATATATATATATATATATATAAGTGTGTGTGTGTGTGTGTGTGTGAATAGATAAAATGTGAAATAAGTGGCACATGAGGCAGCCTTTAATATTGATTGTTTCTCATGAAGTTGTTTTCGATAAAAAATGACGCTTGTCGGCATATATCATTTGATGATAACCCCGAATTTTTTAATTGGGTTCAACTCTAGGTGAGATAGTGACCTGATCATCCACATATCACCTTGGACAACTAAAGTGGCTTCGAATGGTTGAGTAGCACGACTATGAGTGAAATATATTGGTGGTATAACCGAGGCATTAGACATTCTTTGAATAGATTGCAATAGGCGGTATGCTTCTTTAGGTACTCTAACAGGTCTAACAATCTATCCTTAATTATCGATTCACGTATTTTAACTTGTTTACACCTAAAACGATGTGGGCGCTCATTTCCAAAACACATCCAACGATTTACCAAGCTATAAAGTGTTGCTCAGGTTCCATCGGTGAAAAAAACAACTTATGCTCACCGTCAAATGTTTCTTTGCTCATTCATTTGTTTCATATTAATCAGATATTTCTTTTGTCGACATTTATTTCCCTGATATCTTTCAAGTTAGAGTTCTTTCTAGAAAGACATCAGATACTTACGATGGGACCACATGAAGGTTGCTCACATCATACGTGAAAACGTTTCTGTAGAATGAACCAGATTCGAACCTGGTACAACCAGGTTGTCATTTCGTGTCGTTAACCACTTAAATACCTTCGTTTTCCCTTCGGCCATTCAATCTAACTTTTGTGTTTTGGCATAAGAGGAAATATTTTCAGTGTTACTTGAATGGAAGCTATGATTCCAATAATGGCGTTCCTTGTTAGTTTGGTCCTGGATATGACCTTAAACTATACACGATGGTGAGGCCCCAGCTTGCGGGCCTTGAGGAGTGTGGAACCACCATTTAGTCGCCATTGCTCCCAGGTCCACTCTGACCCGGAGTGGTAGTACCTGTTAGGGTCCCAGCTATTGGTTAAATAGCAACCGACTTAAAAAAACAACAACAAAATAAAAAACAAATATATTCTATGAAAAAAGTGTTCTTCAAAATCACTGGATTCGGCATTAAATAACCTAAAAGTGTTGATATGCCGTAAAACAAAAAGAACCAACCAACCAACCAACCAACCACCAACCTTGTTAGTTTCAGGACGACTAATTGTGAAAAAATGAACTTACTTGCTTGTCTCTCTTTCATGGAACTGATAAGCAATAGTTTTTAAATTCATATCAGATATAGCTTTGGAATACCTAGCATCTGATCGTTTCTTTCTTTGGTGTAGAGTTTCTGGAATGTTTTTAGAGTCGACATAACGACCTATTTTGGAGATGATGTATTTAGAATAAGTACCTTAATAAGATTCTAGTATTGTTAGTGCAGTTTCATCGCCAGTTAGAGTTCTATTCTAATAAGTCTCGAACTATCTACCTGTCTCATCGCCACAATATTGCATACCTATACTTAACATAAATAGCCACAACTAACTGACAAGCAGTAAAATGACACCATTTCACTGTAGTGGTTTTTCGATGTCGGAAAGTATTATACTCTAATAGTTTCTTCTCTCGAACTGCTAGACTTTGGAATTCCGTTCCTGTTTCATGCTACTCTGACTATATTAACATGCAGAAATTTAAATATAATACAGACAGACATCTCGTTCTTCAACTCCCTCCATATCCCCCCTGTAAACATGTTCCCACATAGTAGCCCCTTTATGTCCAAGTGGCGATATGCCTTGTTTGGGAGTAAATACAGAGTAAAAAATAAAGCTCTTCGACATTTTATTGTTGTTGTAGATATTAAAAAGCTATTATTACCATGATTTTTTTAAAACTATCGTTAATAACCGCAATCAAACCTAAATGTAGATTCCATGGACAAAGCTTCTTTCTTAGAACTGTACACCTGTGGAACTCTTTTCCGATTGCCTGATTTCCAGCTGGCTACAATCTGATTGTCTTCAAGTCCAACGTTAACAAGTTCTTGATGAACCGCCCCCCCCCAAGTAATCCAATTTACAAAATTCCCACTACTTATGTTTAACTAATGTATATCCATTAACCCTTATCGTCGAGTGGCCTCCGGGCCTTAATAAGTGGTGATTCCTGTGTAAAAAAGATAATTGGGCAGAACACAACATTCATTCTGAATTTTTAAGATGAGATGTTAATGCTTGTGTTATGTTGATTAATCTAACTATTATTCCTATCTTTGGTGCAATTAGCACGAAGTTTCTGTCCCTGCAACCTTTCCTTCGTAGGAAAAGGAGCATGTTCTCAACCACCGAAGAAGGTCGCAGGTTGCAGCGATCGAAACATTGTGCTAATAACACCAAAGATTAACGAACATAGCACAAATAATGTAGTATAACTATGTTGGCACAATATAACAGATTTTCTGTGAATATTTTTAGAATTTGATTCTGAAAAAATTGAGAAACCTTTAGTTTTATTACCAATCGTTTATTACCGCAGTGTAGTCTCGTAATAATTTGTAGGATAACTATTAAAAGAGACGGACGAAAAACTAAATAACGTTTGAGCTTGTCAGCAATTTCAAGAGTGAGCATTTAGACTCCTAGGTAGTATAGTTCAAAAAGCGAGGATGATTATACAGTCATTATATTTAATACCAGGTGTAAGCAAACTACAGTGCGTGGGCCGCACAGGCTTCCAAATGTTTATATATTTGTAAACTAGAATAACTAAATTAGTCATTTTTAAAACTTCTCTTTCACATGTCGTATCAGTGCGTAAGGCGAACGTCTCCGCCTGGTTGCCATAATGTCTATAATAGATTTATAACCAACTTCCATCAAACAGTATGCGTATCGTGTTACCCTAGACTATCATCTATATCAGATAAAGAAAAAACTGCATGACAAAACAATCGTTTTCTCTTTACCTAAGGATAAATAAGAGAGAATAACATCAGTTGCATCCGAACTTTCAGATATAAAATATATCTCACCAGCTTGCTAAGTGATGGCTATATTTCTACGAAATAAGTTAATGTCATATTTATTAAAAAATAAATTCTAAGTTTTCATCTAGGGTATTCAATTAAACTTCCCGTTGTTATTTAAAAATGCTAAAGATGTTCAAGAGAATCGCCAAATTTATGAGTATGAAACATTTTATTATACTAATAATTTCATTTTCGTTTTAATCATTTTAATATCCTGGTAGATGCCAAAGAGATAAAGTTTTATTTCAGCTTTAGTTCTTGTTTATCTTACAAACTTTACTCAAAGATAGGTATCTATAAAATAAAAGATTGTAGACTAATTTCAATTGTATGGATTGAACTTTATTTCTTTACTGATGTTGAAGTGAAAATTGTGAGTTTGAGCCATCATGAGACGGGGACTGGGTTGAAATATTACAATTTAAAACGGTACTTTCGAACCAAGCACACTTTATATTTAACAAGGAAGCATATAAAGCAACCGGTATAATAAAGTTTTACTCAATACAAAAACTGTGTTTGAGAAAACAAAAATAAGTATTAGAGTCTAATTCCTTTTGAAAACGTACAGTTATATCTCTTCCTACTCATTGGTGAAATAAAAGGGCGAATTAAACTTTCATTACTTGATAGTGCATCTCATTCCTATTTACTTGATTCCCGACACGACCAAAGTTAGACAAAAGAACATTTTATGTGGAGTTATACAATTTACCAAAAGGAGACATTCTGGATGGAATAAAAAAAATTCAAAAAATGCATCAATCAAGAAAGCTTCCTCGTACCCTGACCAAACACAGAAGAGAAACTACACTTTGCAATATTTAATTCTATAAAATATATGAAAAAATACGCTTGAACAAATTAAGTATAACACTTTAAAAATGTGGAGAAAATGGGTGTTATTAGTCATCTAAAGTGATAAAAATTTATCCTTCTCTTAACTATAATCATCAATCACCATAATACCACATTTACTCCAAGAGTCGTCTTACTTAAAAAAAATCCGACCATTGTTTCATTTTGTTTCAAGAAAGAGAAAGAGCAACTCCGAAATAATACATGTTTATCCGACGAACTGTTTCCCATCTTCATGGATTTATTTTTGCATCTAGACAAAAACAATTACGGGTTAGCGGATTTACACTTAGTTATACTTACCTTACTATAGTTTTAGATGCTATATATTGTCTTTTCGGTAGGAAGTCAATAACTACGGTATACAATCTTATCTACAGGACGATGGGTGAAGAACTTCTTTTGATTCTTTTCTCGGGTTTATCATATCGTATGAATCTAAAAGTTCTATCTTTGGCATAATTTTCGAGTCGAAATTCGTCCAGGAAAGCGATAGGGGACTACCTGAAGGTTACCAACATCCTAAAGAAAAGTGTTTTTTGTGTAACGAACTAAATTTGAACACTGCGAGTTGGGAATAATTTTTCCTTTAATCAATTTGCTACCCACACATGGGGAGAGGCATATATATTATTTTAAAAATATAATTATCCACTGACACGTGTTTCGTCGTCTACGAATCATCAGAGTCGCTGAATCTAGTGAGATTCGAAATCGGGACCCCATGGTAAGAAGCCTAGCCCCTTAACCCTCGTCCACCTCGCTGGTTGTTCGGATATATCGCGATTTATGTATATGTTATTTGTTTTTGGTTTTGCGATACGTCTTGACTGAATTCAATTATTTACGAAAGTGCATTTTTACCTATGTGCGAGTTGGGAATAATTTTCGCTTTAATCAATTTGGTACCCCTACATGGGGAGCGGCATATATATTATTTTTAAAATATAATTATCCAACTCGCATTTAGGTAAAAATGCACTTTCGTAATTTCATTCAATACGTATCGCAAAAACAAAAACAAATAACGTATACGTAAATCGCGATATACCCGAACGGTCAGCGAGGTGGACGAGGGGTAAGGGTGTAGGCTTCTTACCATGGGGTCCCGATTTCGAATCTCGCTAGCTTCACCTACTCAGATGAGTCATAGACGAAACACGTGTCAGAGGATAATTACCTTATCTCTCTTTTTTTCCCTTGTTCTTTCTCTATTTACTAACAGTCGAAAATAATAAATATCGGGAAGAATAAACATATTAGAATAGTTCAAAAGAGAATATCAACACAGTCTGTAATCTAATTTAATTTGTACTTAAAGAGAGAAAGAAAGAGATAATGAAGAAGAGGTGGCACTAAATTGGAATTTTATATATATACTTTATATGTTTTAAATGTATTTTGTCTTGATTCAAACAATTTGAAGCTTTCTATGTCAATGCTTGACCCAACAGATCAAATGCGGTAAAAGCGGGCGATACTCACATGAACAATAAGTGATAATAATAACAGCAATAAAAGCTATGGTCCTGCAACATTATGTTAATGACATTTAAACCAGGAAGAAATGTCATCATTATTTTAATAGGAATTGTACTCCATTAAATAATAAAAAAAAAACTTTCCTATTATTTTGCATAAGTTCATCGTTCTAAACTATTCAACAAAGAAGTACATTTTTGATTAACTTTTTACTATTTTGCAGCAGTTAATTAAAATAACCGAATAACATTATTTGCAAGTATTTAACTATTTATAAATATTCACTATAGCGTTATGAAATTATAAACATAAATAATGTCCAATATTTAAACGTCCGTATTAGGTCGCAAATGTAAATCATGTAAATTATGTAAATTTTATCTATGCGTGATCGACTAATGAAAACACTTCAATTTGAACAGCTAAAATACTAGTTGACACTAGGTCTTTTGTAGAAAGCAACTCATCACTAATAGAAAAATGAGTTTTACTACAAAGAAAGAGACTTTCCAGGCATGTAGTATGTAGTATGTATACACGTCATTCACTAATTTTTTAATGATTGTTTGGACATGTCTCGGGTTAATATTAATAATAGAGTTGGATTAGAATTAATGTTATGTTACGGTTTGGTTTAAAGATAAAGTTAAGTTATACCAAATGTAGAATAAAGACTGCAGTAAAACGCATCGCGAAACGGACAGCTATCTGTGGAAAAGAATAAACATAAGAAAATCAACGTTTTATGCAAATACCTAGTGACACAAAAGTATTTCATCCCTTTGAGTAAATAATGAAATATTTTTCATTTTTTTTTGGGGGGGGGAGGTTGTAAAGGAGTCTTCAAAATTAAAAGCGAAAGAATGATCAACCTAGGGAGTCTCTTGGATTCCTCTAAAAAAGATAGGTTCATTAAATATGAGCGATTAAAATGGCATTTCAAAATAAAACGAGACGGAGAAACGGAGAAAGAAAATAATGATAATAGTTTGAGGATTAAGCGTCGGAGGTGATTTGCTTTGTGAGAACAAGGTTATGTGTCACGGGGTTTATTTTAATGTAGGTTAAGACAGGATGTTAATCAGAGCTTAGTATGTGTCAAGGCTAAATACGGGGAAGCATACCAAAATGCTACTGATTCGCGTTTAATCTTGTTAGGTTTTACTACATATCAACCATCGTCGGAACCCTATTTACTGGTCTCTTTACGAAGACAGACTTCGACACAAGATTGTTTTTTTAATGCAAGGTCAATCCAACTACCCTAAAGGGCGCACTGTTAGGTTGGTGCAAAACTAATGTCGTTTTTTGGCATTCAACTTCATGTCCAAAAAACGACATGATATTTGCACAAATATGTATGTGGATATAAATAAAAACTGCTTTAGTCTAAAAGTATTTTTCATTCACTGACCGAGGACAAAACAGATGAAGTATAGTACAAAAACAATTATATTTTAATCTTATCCAAAAGGATGCCGACTATCTCCTATTCTTGTCGATTCCTCGGTGTGACAACATATAATATTCACACGTTCTATGGAGACAGGAAATATTACCTATTCTACTGGCACTCCATATGTATCCATCCTGTTATACACATAGCATATCTTCTCTCGCACTTAGTAACAGACAACTCCAGACCGCTTCAAAGAAACATGTACAAATATCAAACATTATCACGGAAAAGCTTTATATACAATTGGTTTGTAGATTAATTTGAATTTGGAAATAATTTTGCTCCATACTCCTTGATGTAGCAGCTAATGAAAAGAGAGCATTTGTCCTCGTCTATAATCGGTCACTTAACTTCTATTGAAGAATAAGTAAAACCATCACTTACTTTCCAAATATAATCTAAATCAGGTATTTTGACCATTTCCTGACATCTCTAAATGTTTGTTCAAATTTGATCTTTTTTTCTGAAATGTCTTAAGGTTTTATCGGGAATAAAACATCAAATGGAAGTAATGAGAAGGTATATCAATACAAAGTAATTTTTATTGGCAGTTTTTAAAACGATAAAAGATACAGAGTTGGTAGAATATGAAATTTTAAATAATCAAGAACGTTCCAGTTGAAAGAAGAGTCGTTTCGCGAAAAAGACAAATAGAAAAGATATGTCTATTTCGACTGCCGCCCTGCGATTTTGCGTGTGACAGTGCATATAAAATGAGAAGGGATTTTTGCCTGTTTTTTTAGTTAGAGAGCACGTGCATGTACTCTGTATATGAGCTCTGTTAGTAGATTTATATACGCTGCTGCTCGGCTTAGTAATTCACGTGTCTCTTGTGTCATGTATCTGCTACGTGACGACGAATTTTTAACTCCACAAGCCCAGGGCTAGATTGTGATGCGCTTACATATGTTCTTTGGAAGAGAACCAAAAGAAAAACAGAAAGCTGTGGGTTGGAGTTTTTATACGAAGTACGGGCTTTGTAAGTGAATGTCTCTGGTGCAGTGTTGGTTGAAAGAATCTGTGTATTTGAGGTTTTGTCCAATCAAAATTCGCTATATGAAAACAATATTTGTGGCTGCCACTGCTGTTTCGATTAGTTTTCAATTTTCCGTAGTAACATCAGTAATCAATAGCGATCTTATTGGAATGTTTAATAAAATAATTATTGAATCAACGAATTCCAACATTATACAACATGGCTTTAGATGGATACAAGTTTTTGTGTACAGTTTTTCTCATGTCTGCCATGTTTTGCGTGTTTTTTTTTAAGTAAATAGAGAATTTTATTACGTGGTGATACGCTACGAAATTGATGTTTTTTACTTTTACATAACGTTAATAAGTGTAAAACGTTAAAACCAACGCGGTTTTCTGTAATAGGATTGAACCTTTTTTCAAATCCGTTTGATTTGTGTAATTTTGTATATTTGTTGTTGTATTTCTAATTACAATCAGATTTCATGGCACTACATTCGTTAAAATATTTTTAGTATTCTTTTTGTTGCTCCTAACCCGGCGTGACATATTTTCCTTCGTATGTATAAACTCGATATGAAATAACAATGTCTAAAACGCTTCTCATAATGTACACTCAGGAAGCTCTAGTAAATTCTTAACACAGATTTAATTTTTTTTTCATTGATATAAAGCCTTACCTAAAAATATATTGGGTTCTTCATTTCTATAACAGTCTTCCTGATAGCGTTCGGTTTCGAAATTGATGTCTGACTGACGGTTTTCGAAATGTTTTCTGTCTGAAAAGATTCCTGTTGTTTCTAAACATTTAAGAATGCAAAAAAAAGTTATATCCAATATCTCAAGGAAGATTATTTCAATCGGATACAAGTTATTTCAACTATATAAAAAAAAAAGATAAAATTACGATATTCTGAAGAGCAGCCTTTATTCAGGATTATTTTTCAATTGGCTCAACAATGAGAATTGTTCAATGCCGCTAGGTCTGGGTGGTTCAGAGTTTGAACAGCGGAATGTGAGAATATAACAAATAGGAAAGGATGAATAAATTACGTCATTGATGGAAATAAAATGGAGTGGTGAAATGGTAATGAAGAGAGTATAGCAAGGAATGCGTTCGAATAAACACGAATTGATATGGGTTTGTCGATCACAACAATTAAAAGTCTTCCATTTCTTTTTTTTTTCTCGTGACATTATATGAGAGCCCAGATAAAAAAAACCCTCTGCTAGAATACTAAAGGAATTGGGTACATTTCAGTTTTTCTGTTGCTCCGTATTTAATCACTCGCAACCATTAAACGAACGATGCAACCATTAAACGAACGATGCCAGTTATCATGGACAAGATGAGAAACAATCCAGATATGGTGTTCAAAATCATTACAGAACTCAAGCTCCTATCCATACTCCTATAAAAAAATTGTGCGTATTGATATTCATATTAAAACCCCTTTTTTCTATTTATTTAAAAAGAAAATACAACTTTCTTATATATGGATCGTGGAATTGCATTCATCTACAAAAAATCTAGCTAATTTGCATATTCTTTTAAGTATTCATTTGACTTAATTCCATATTAGCTTTTTCGGTTTTCTTATGAGATGATCATCTTTAGTTAACTATTACGTGTAATTATATTCATGCCGACATTCTACATGATTTATGCTTGCGTAATATTTGCGTACAAAGTTTATAGTAAATACAAGCCTCTTTCTATATATATATATTTATGTATGCGTATATATATATATTTGTTTAAAAATGTTTGCCTACCAAACTTCTCTGTCAGCTTTTGGTTTACAGACATGAAACTTCATATATAGGGTATTCGAGTCCATGTGAAACTTTATATTTTGGTTTTAGCCGGGAAAATCGGTACAAATTGTGAACATTAAAGAAATAAAATTTAACAAGTGAAGGTCAAACGACAGCATTTCGAATATGCACACGTAACGTAGTAGTTATTGGTTCTGCAGAAAATATGTCTTCATAGCTCAGGCATTAACGTCAAACGAAAAGTAAATCCTAAGCTAAACGTTTTGGTTTCGATTCTCGGTGGTGGCGCACGAGTCATTTTTTTTTAATTCTAAAATTATTACTATATATTGGGCCTAATATAATATAATATAATAATAAATACGAAATCTTCATTAAAATGTGTTTTACGACCGGACAATGCCGAGTGGCCTGCTAGTTATCTATAAAATTTAGTGCAAATATATGTACAGTGTTACAGTCATGCTAATTATTGAGATACAGGCACGTCTTACATATAAAATTACTAATTGGAATTTTAAAGTCACACCTAAATAGCAGTTAAGCTAATTAAGTTAATTTACATTTGTTATTGTACTGTGTTATTGGCAATATAGTATTCTATTTACGTTACGATTTATTTTTAAAATTACTTAATCCCGTTCACACGACTGTGAGTATTAAACTTTTTTAAATAATCACTTAATTATAGAAACCAACAACGACATACCACATATCCTTTATTTTAAAATAATGAGAACCATATCCGGCGCATAAAAACAATATGAAAAGAACTTCCCAATTAACAGACTTTCTAAAACACATACAAATATTTCATATTTGAGCATGTTAGAGGAAAAGAAAATCAGATTTAACAAAAGGGATACCTCCTAAGTTTGAGCGAAATATATAATAAAAGTTGTCTAGCATATTTGCTGAAAAAAAAGTTAAAGTTAAAATGAATTCACCGCATCTCTACCCACCCTAAGTACGTTCATGATACAAATACATCGCTATCCTCTTACAGTATAAGTGGTAATTTTTTGTTTGTTATTCTGACCAACGACGTGTTTTATTTCTCGAACCCTTCAACATCTCTCGAAGATCTAACACAGACTGTTTGGTTGTCAGGATTTCCTCTCTTTCCTCTTGGCCTCATTTTCATTTTTAGCCACTACTTTAAAAGCTGGAGAAATTGGCTAATAAAAGGACACAGACCTTCACCTATGTGCGTAGGGAGTAACTTGAGAAGACTCATGATCAACTTCCTCAAGTGACGTTAGGACAAATGATTTCCTGTTTGAAATGGCTAACTCTCTTGACAGCATTATCTTTGAATCAAAGACATTAATAAAAGATATGGTGGTTAATATATTTATAAATGAAATTTAATTAATATATTAACGTACACGAGAAAAATAGATAAAATAACTCTCTCTCTCTTTCTCTCTCTCGCTCTCTCTCTTTATATATATATATATATGTGTGTGTGTGTGTGTGTGTGTGTGTGTGTGTGTGTGTGTGTATAAAATGAAAAATTAAACAAAATGCAAATTAATAATAAATATACAAGAAAATACAAATTACTTATTTTTATAAAATAAAATAAAATATAAACATAATAACTATTTTATTTTAAAATATGAAGTAAAATATACAAATAGATATCATAATAGTCGTACATTATTAAGTTTGAAGGATAGTGATTTTCAAATGCATTAAATTAATTTTTGATTTCTGCTAAATTGAAAATAGCCCCAGTATTCACGTTTAAACTAAAGTCGAACATATATCTGACGAAGGTTAAATTTTTTTACAACATAGAACTTTCATCTGACCATGCTGAGACAAGTAAGAACACAATGAAAGCATAAAATATAATATATACATATATAACTATATGCATATATAATATATACATATATAATATATACATATATAATATATACATATATAATATATACATATATAATATATACATATATAATATATACATATATAAATATATAAGAACAAAGAATAAA